>NC_083740.1:11569792-11927917 GCF_033458585.1 Syngnathus typhle
CAAAATGAACCGGAAGTGACCTTTTTAGACCGGAAATGACCCCAAATAAACCGGAGGTGACCTCAGCTAAACCGGAAGTGACCTGTTTTAAACCGGAAGTGACCCAAATAAACCGGAAGTGACCCAAATTAGACCGGAAATGACCCGAATCAAGCCGGAAGTGACCTTATTTCAACACTAAGTGCCCCAAATAGCTACATTTGCGCTAACGTCTTCGTTTTTTGTCCGATTTAACCCGTTTCAACATTTTTACCCCAAAAGTGAACCTCCTGAGGCCGTTTTTTTTGGTTTTGTTCCAAATTTAGAAAGATTTTGGCGCAATTGCTTTTTTTTATTTTCCCATTCATTCTCTATGGGGATTCAACATTTGCTCTAACTTCTACATTTTTTAACTGATTCAACCCGTTCCAACTTTCAACTGTTCATCTTTTGCCTACCTATTCCACAACTTCCCACTTACCAACAATTCCAAATTTAAAATTCAACCAAATTCTCCAAAATTTCGTTTTTCTACTCTAACTTCTACATTTTTCTACCGATTCAACCCATTCCAACTTTCAACTGTTCATCTTTTGCCTACCTATTCCACAACTTCCCACTTACCAAATATTCCAAACTTTCAATTTTGAAATTCACCACAAATTCTCCAAATATTCTACATTTCTCAAGTAATTCAACACGTTTCAACATCGTTCGGCAGCATTCCCCGAAAAAGTTATTCATACATTTCGCCTTCACACGCAATTTCTCCAGAAATTGCAAAATTCTAGTTATTATTATTCTTCTATTTTATTCTCCTCACTTTTTTGTCCCGTTTCATCTTTCACATAATTCATCCGATTCACTCCATTCTACTTTTCACGTATTCCAAATATTCAGGAAAGGGGTGCTTGTATTTTTCTCATTCCGAAAATTTTCCGATTCCGCAAAATTCCCAAAATTCCGACAAATTTTTCCCCATCCATTCTTAATGGCACATTCGACATTTCACAAAATTTCGTTTTTCACCTCTAACTTCTACATTTTTCAACCGATTCAACCCATTCCAACTTTCAACTGTTCATCTTTTGCCTACCTATTCCACAACTTCCCACTTACCAAAAATTCCAAATTTTCAAATTTGAAATTCAACCAAAATTCTCTCAAATTCCGTTATTCCACTCTAATTTCTACATTTTTCAACCGATTCAACCCGTTCCAACTTTCAACTGTTCATCATTTTTCTACCTATTCCACAACTTCCCACGTCCCAAAAACTTCACATCTTTTATTTTGAAATTCCCACCCAATTCCTTTTTCCCTTCTCATTTCTACATTTTTCAACCGATTCAACCCATTCCAACTTTCAACTGTTCATCATTTTTCTACCTATTCCACAACTTCCCACTTACCAAAAACTTCACATCTTTTATTTTGAAATTCACACCCAATTCCTTTTTCCCTTCTCATTTCTACATTTTTCAACCGATTCAACCCATTCCAAATTTATTCACTTAATTCACCTTATTCTTCCCACATTCACTCCCATTCACCCCCACTTCCACTATGCTTACACAATTCAACCCTTGACCCCCAATTCCAGTGTGGCGGCCATCTTGGATGACCCTGAAGTGCCACCAATGAACCCAGAATGAACCGGAAGTGCCCCAAATCAAACCGAAAGTGACCCCAAATAGACCGGAAGTGACCTCAGGTAAACCGGAAGTGACCCCAAATCAAACCGGAAGTGACCCCAAATGTACCGGAAGTGACCTTTTTAGACCGGAAATGACCCCTAATAAACCGGAAGTGACCTCAGACGAACCGGAAGTGACCCAAATTAAACCGGAAGTGACCCAAATAAACCGGAAGTGACCCCAAATAGACCGGAAGTGACCCCAAATAGACCGGAAGTGACCCCAAATAGACCGGAAGTGACCTCTGATAGACCGGAAGTGACCCCAAATCAAACCGGAAGTGACCCCAAATGAACCGGAAGTGACCTTTTTAGACCGGAAATTACCCCAAATAAACCGGAAGTGACCTCAGCTAAACCGGAAGTGACCTGTTTTAAACCGGAAGTGACCCAAATAAACCGGAAGTGACCCAAATTAGACCGGAAATGACCCGAATCAAGCCGGAAGTGACCTTATTTCAACACTAAGTGCCCCAAATAGCTACATTTGCGCTTACGTCTTCGTTTTTTGTCCGATATAACCCGTTTCAACATTTTTACCCCAAAAGTGAACCTCCTGAGGCCGTTTTTTTTGGTTTTGTTCCAAATCTAGAAAGATTTTGGCGCAATTGCTTTTTTTTATTTTCCCATTCATTCTCTATGGGGATTCAACATTTGCTCTAACTTCTACATTTTTTAACTGATTCAACCCGTTCCAACTTTCAACTGTTCATCTTTTGCCTACCTATTCCACAACTTCCCACTTACCAACAATTCCAAATTTAAAATTCAACCAAATTCTCCAAAATTTCGTTTTTCTACTCTAACTTCTAAATTTTTCTACCGATTCAACCCATTCCAACTTTCAACTGTTCATCTTTTGCCTACCTATTCCACAACTTCCCACTTACCAAATATTCCAAACTTTCAATTTTGAAATTCACCACAAATTCTCCAAATATTCTACATTTCTCAAGTAATTCAACACGTTTCAACATCGTTCGGCAGCATTCCCCGAAAAAGTTATTCATACATTTCGCCTTCACACGCAATTTCTCCAGAAATTGCAAAATTCTAGTTATTATTATTATTCTTCTATTTTATTCTCCACACTTTTTCGACACGTTTCATCTTCCACATAATTCATCCGATTCACTCCATTCCACTTTTCACGTATTCCAAATATTCACGCGACGAGCACTTCCATTTTTCTCGTTCCGAAAATTTACCGATTCCGCAAAATTCCCAAAATTCCGACAAATTTTTCCCCATTCATTCTTAATGGCACATTCTACATTTCACATTTACGTCGTTCCAATTTCAAATTCACATCATTCAACACATTCTAATCACATTCGGAAGGATTCTCGACATTCCCAAAATTCCCAAATTCGAAAATTTCACGTTTTCACGTTAAAAATTCCGACAAATTTTCACAAAATTTCGTTTTTTTACCTCTAACTTCTACATTTTTCAACCGATTCAACTCGTTCAAACTTTCAACTGTTCATCCTTTGCCTACCTATTCCACAACGTCCCACTTACCAAAAACTTCACATCTTTTATTTTGAAATTCAACCAAAATTCTCTAAAATTTCGTTTTTCTACTCTAATTTCTACATTTTTCAACCGATTCAACCCATTCCAACTTTCAACTGTTCATTATTTTTCTACCGATTCCACAACTTCCCACTTACCAAAAGCTTCACATCTTTTATTTTGAAATTCACACCCAATTCCCTTTCCCTTCTCATTTCTACATTTTTCAACCGATTCAACCCATTCCAACTTTCAACTGTTCATCATTTTTCGACCTATTCCACAACTTCCCATTTACCAAAAACTTCACATCTTTTATTTTGAAATTCACACCCAATTCCCTTTTCCCTTCTCATTTCTACATTTTTCAACCGATTCAACCCATTCCAACTTTCAACTGTTCATCATTTTTCTACCTATTCCACAACTTCCCACTTACCAAAAATTTCACATCTTTTATTTTGAAATTCAACCAAGATTCTCTCAAATTCCGTTTTTGTACTCTAATTTCTACATTTTTCAACCGATTCAACCCATTCCAACTTTCAACTGTTCATCATGTTTCTACCTATTCCACAACTTCCCAAAAACTTCACATCTTTTATTTTGAAATTCACACCCAATTCCTTTTTCCCTTCTCATTTCTACATTTTTCAACCGATTCAACCCATTCCAACTTTCAACTGTTCATCATTTTTCTACCTATTCCACAACTTCCCACTTACCAAAAACTTCAATTCTTTTATTTTGAAATTCACACCTAATTCCCTTTTCCCTTCTCATTTCTACATTTTTCAACCGATTCAACCCATTCCAACTTTCAACTGTTCATCATTTTTCTACCTATTCCACAACTTCCCACTTACCAAAAACTTCACATCTTTTATTTTGAAATTCACACCCAATTCCCTTTTCCCTTCTCATTTCTACATTTTTCAACCGATTCAACCCATTCCAACTTTCAACTGTTCATCATTTTTCGACCTATTCCACAACTTCCCACTTACCAAAAACTTCACATCTTTTATTTTGAAATTCACACCCAATTCCTTTTCCCTTCTCATTTCTGCATTTTTCAACCGATTCAACCCATTCCAACTTTCAACTGTTCATCATTTTTCTACCTATTCCACAACTTCCCACTTACCAAAAACTTCACGTCTTTTATTTTGAAATTCACACCCAATTTCCTTTTCCCTTCTCATTTCTACATTTTTCAACCGATTCAACCCATTCCAACTTTCAACTGTTCATCATTTTTCTACCTATTCCACAACTTCCCACTTACCAAAAACTTCACATCTTTTATTTTGAAATTCACACCCAATTTCCTTTTCCCTTCTCATTTCTACATTTTTCAACCGATTCAACCCATTCCAACTTTCAACTGTTCATCATTTTTCTACCTATTCCACAACTTCCCACTTACCAAAAACTTCACATCTTTTATTTTGAAATTCACACCCAATTCCCTTTTCCCTTCTCATTTCTACAGTTTTCAACCGATTCAACCCATTCCAACTTTCAACTGTTCATCATTTTTCTACCTATTCCACAACTTCCCACTTACCAAAAACTTCACATCTTTTATTTTGAAATTCACACCCAATTCCCTTTTCCCTTCTCATTTCTACATTTTTCAACCGATTCAACCCATTCCAACTTTCAACTGTTCATCATTTTTCCACCTATTCCACAACTTCCCAAAACCTTCACATCTTTTATTTTGAAATTCACACCCAATTCCTTTTTCCCTTCTCATTTCTACATTTTTCAACCGATTCAACCCATTCCAACTTTCAACTGTTCATCATTTTTCGACCTATTCCACAACTTCCCACTTACCAAAAACTTCACATCTTTTATTTTGAAATTTGCCACAAATTCTCCAAATATTCTACATTTCTCAAGTAATTCAACACGTTTCAACATCGTTCGGCAGCATTCCCCGAAAAAGTTATTCATACATTTCGCCTTCACACGCAATTTCTCCAGAAATTGCAAAATTCTAGTTATTATTATTATTCTCTTTTATTCTCCACACTTTTTTGTCCAGTTTCATCTTCCGCATAATTCATCCGATTCACTCCATTCCACTTTTCACGTATTCCAAATATTCACGCGATGAGCGCTTGTATTTTTCTCATTCCGAAAATTTTCCGATTCCGCAAAATTCCCCAAATTCCGACAAATTTTTCCCCATTCATTCTTAATGGCACATTCGACATTTCACATTTACGTCGTTCCAATTTGAAATTCACATCATTCAGCACATTCTAATCACATTCGGAAGGATTCTCGACATTCCCAAATTCGAAAATTTCACGTTTTCACGTTGAAAATTCCGACAAATATTCACAAAATTTCGTTTTTCACCTCTAACTTCTACATTTTTCAACCGATTCAACTCGTTCCAACTTTCAACTGTTCATCTTTTGCCTACCTATTCCACAACGTCCCACTTACCAAAAACTTCACATCTTTTATTTTGAAATTCAACCAAAATTCTCTAAAATTTCGTTTTTCTACTCTAATTTCTACATTTTTCAACCGATTCAACCCATTCCAACTTTCAACTGTTCATTATTTTTCTACCGATTCCACAACTTCCCACTTACCAAAAGCTTCATATCTTTTATTTTGAAATTCACACCCAATTCCTTTTCCCTTCTCATTTCTACATTTTTCAACCGATTCAACCCATTCCAACTTTCAACTGTTCATCATTTTTCTACCTATTCCACAACTTCCCACTTACCAAAAACTTCACATCTTTTATTTTGAAATTCACACCCAATTTCCTTTTCCCTTCTCATTTCTACATTTTTCAACCGATTAAACCCATTCCAACTTTCAACTGTTCATCATTTTTCTACCTATTCCACAACTTCCCACTTACCAAAAACTTCACATCTTTTATTTTGAAATTCAACCAAAATTCTCTCAAATTCATTTTTTGTACTCTAATTTCTACATTTTTCAACCGATTCAACCCATTCCAACTTTCAACTGTTCATCATTTTTCTACCTATTCCACAACTTCCCAAATACTTCACATCTTTTATTTTGAAATTCACACCCAATTCCTTTTTCCCTTCTCATTTCTACATTTTTCAACCGATTCAACCCATTCCAACTTTCAACTGTTCATCATTTTTCTACCTATTCCACAACTTCCCACTTACCAAAAACTTCACATCTTTTATTTTGAAATTCACACCCAATTCCCTTTTCCCTTCTCATTTCTACATTTTTCAACCGATTCAACTCATTCCAACTTTCAACTGTTCATCATTTTTCTACCTATTCCACAACTTCCCACTTACCAAAAACTTCACATCTTTTATTTTGAAATTCACACTCAATTCCCTTTTCCCTTCTCATTTCTACATTTTTCAACCGATTCAACCCATTCCAACTTTCAACTGTTCATCATTTTTCTACCTATTCCACAACTTCCCACTTACCAAAAACTTTACATCTTTTATTTTGAAATTCACACACAATTCCCTTTTCCCTTCTCATTTCTACATTTTTCAACCGATTCAACCCATTCCAACTTTCAACTGTTCATCATTTTTCTACCTATTCCACAACTTCCCACTCCTCAAAAACTTCACATCTTTTATTTTGAAATTCACACCCAATTCCCTTTTCCCTTCTCATTTCTACATTTTTCAACCGATTCAACCCATTCCAACTTTCAACTGTTCATCATTTTTCGACCTATTCCACAACTTCCCACTTACCAAAAACTTCACATCTTTTATTTTGAAATTCGCCACAAATTCTCCAAATTTTCTACATTTCTCAAGTAATTCAACACGTTTCAACATCGTTCGGCAGCATTCCCCGAAGAAGTTATTCATACATTTCGCCTTCACACGCAATTTCTCCAGAAATTGCAAAATTCTAGTTTGTTTGTGGGTTTATTTTTTGTTTTAGGTAAGGCGGAAAGGCTCATTCTGTGAAATGTAAGTGGTCTCAATAGAATATGATACCTGTATAGGGTAAAGAGGAAAAACTCACATTGCCAGCAGCCTGGTTATCATTGTGCCAAAGCGATCAAAAATGAATCCGGAAAATAGATTCATAAAGTTGTTGAGGAAAGATGCAATGGTGAAAACCAGAGCAAACTTCTCATCCTGACTACTGCAGTCTGCAAAGATGAAACAGGGAACAAAAGCACATATTAGTTCACCACTGAAGATTTCAAGGTCATAACATTATAAATTCAGAGTTGCGCGCTGTCAGCCCTTTGCAGCCCTACAAACATGCAACAAAACAAGTACCGTATTTTCCGGCCTATAAGGGGCACCGGACTATAAGGCGCACCTTCAATGAATGGCCCATTTTAAAACTTTGTCCTTATATAAGGCGCACCGGACTATAAGGCGCACCATTAATGCATCATGTCAGATTTTTAATCCAAATCAAATCATTCTCCATTTTATCTTTTTTACTTCAACTTTATTTAACAAATTACTTTATAATCATAAAATAATGATCCATAGTCTTTTTGAGTCATGATTCATAGTCTTCAGCGGGCCACTTATGATTGATTTCATGACACAATGCTTTGGGCCAGTTTGAATTTAGGAATTTGGTCCATATATAAGGCGCACCGGACTATAAGGCGCACTGTTGGTTTTTGAGAAAATTTGAGGTTTTTAGGTGCGCCTTATAGGGCGGAAAATACGGTAACTAGGGTATTTCCATGAGTAGCAGGTGAAGGACATGCATTTTATGTTGGGCTTGTAAAAATCCTCTGTCTTGCCGAGTTGGAGATCCAATTTCAGGAAGACGAGTGATTAAAATCCTGACTCAGATATTCTTGTGGAACACAACATATGCCATGCAGGCTCAATACCTGCCTCAACGTGCACAGAGATTTTTGCCGTCTTAAAGTGGCAAAATAACGTGTGTGCAGTGCCCATGCTGTTCGAAGCTCCACAGTGCAGTCGGGAATTACTTTTTTTTTAAATCTGTAGTCTTTTTTTTTCTTTTTTGGGGTGTGGCATGACATATTTGTACAAACCTTAACGAGGACATGGAGCTAGACAGATTAGCAAACAAGGAGAGATATTTCAATGCTTCTTACAGAAAACATGGGACCTACAAACCACATCTAAAATCCACTGACGCAACATCAAATGCCTCCATCCCATCCCCTCCTCCCAACCAACCGCTAAACTGATCCACAATCTTGTTGCCTCCCATACTGACACTATCTGTTTTGGCCTCCATCACAAGTACCAACATGAACTCCAACTGCTCTGCAACCGCTGCACGTCTCATTACTCAAAGCCCATCTTGACAACCACATTACCCCCAGTCCCCAGGATATGTGACAATCTATTTGTCAATGCAATAAGTGGCTCATATCTTCTCAACCCCATAGCAGCAACCACTTGCATTACAGGGAAATATTTGTGTCCTCAAAGATGTGATTGAAGGGAATCATATTGTGCATTTTGTTTTCCACGGTGGGGAACAGTTCCCATGTGGCCTGGCTCAGACATTTATCCATCAAAATACACAAAAGACAAAGAATTTGGTTTTGGAAGGCAATTCTTTCTCATGCAAATGATAAATATGTTTGTGTAGCTATGATAGTGGGACATAGCTTGGGCATGTGTAGAAGCGAGGGGCTACTGTAGTTTGCCAACGCAGCAGATTTGTCCCAATATTTAATGACTTTTAAAAAAATATAAACTATTATATCACTGCTGTTGGACAATTGGGGAGACTGAGACTCGCTCCTGATCCTGAGATATTTCTCCCTTCATGGCCAGACTGTTAATGGCACTTACCGTAATTTTCGGACTATAAATCGTGTTTTTTTCATAGTTTGGGTAGGGGGGCGACTTATACTCAGGAGCGACTTATATACATATATATGTTTTTTTTCACTTTTTTGGGCATTTTATGGCTGGTGCGATTTATACTCCGGTGCGACTTATAGTCCGAAAATTACGGTACTATGCAAAACGCCCACCGGCTTCTTAAACAATATATTTATTGTGTCTCTTACCTTTAATAGCAGTTGTGACATTGCTGTCAGGAGCACTGACACACAGCTGACTGAAGTAGCCATCCTTCTTCAACACAAACACCAAGGAGGCATACCCAAACACAACACCAGCAAAGCAGAGACACTCAAGCACCCCAGACAGGAAGGTCAGTCTGTAGCGCAGCCTCATACCCATCTTGTGACTGTGCATGCTTCACTTATTTTGCTTCCAAAGCTTCCAATGATCAGTCAAGGTTGAGTTTTTTCCCTTTAAGGGTGCCTTCTTGAATTTTATTCCTCCCCCCCACACTTTCTTTTAAACTGTATATTGTTGCCAAATCCTCACATAACCCCAAATTTCTACAACACAGAAAGGAGAAAGAGACTTGCATTAGTGCCCAATCACCACAAACAGTATTTTCCATTTCTTTAGGTGTGCAGTCTTTTCAAAAGAACATTTAATCAAAAATCAAATTACTCGTTTTTCTTTTTTTCTAATAAATCTTCCATAAATCAAACATCTGCCAAAAAATCCTAGATCACTAACCGGTCACTACGACGCTGTACAGTGATCAAATTAAAATTATATTGCCGCTATTGTGCAGATTTACTGTCGCAGACGTGCATCGTTAATCCGGATTAGGTTCCATTGCATTAATCTATATTGACACAAGTGTAGTGTCGTTGTCACACATGTCAGTATGTCCTGTATTACCGGTTGTCATGCATCACTTTAATAGATTGTAGCAGAATTTAGCGAGAATATTAGACGTTAACGTGAATCATAATTACCTTACAGTGTCCGGGAGTAGCAAACATTGTGTAGCTCAGGGACGCGACCCGCGTCTTGGAGCCGCACTGTGCTTAATCGAGTCCATCTAGGGGGCGGGGATAAACATGACCAAGAGCCGTTTAAAATGTGTGACGTATGAGTATTTTAATAAACGATCTCTTTCTAGTGACTGTGTTCCTTTCGTAAAAGCGTAACAATGTAATAACCCACTGAACATAATGTAATAATATATTTTTGATCATATACATCCAAGTGATATTGTAATGTTTGCCTTTTGTTTGTCAACTACACTGACAAGATTGTGACCACTTGCACGGTTTAAATTTAGGGTGACCAGACGTTCTCTTTTCCCCGGACATGTCCAACTTTTCAGACCTAAAAAAAAAAGTCCGGGGGGATTTTCAAAATTGTCCGGGATTTTGTTGGACTGCTTCAAATCAAACATAATACATGGACGCGCACCCTCCTAACTGTGAAGCGGACGTGCTAACCAGTGCTCCACCGAGCCGCTCCACACCATAATTAGATATGTTGAAATTCATCTGTAATTAGAAAAACATATATTTTTTTGTAATCCTATGTTAATTTAAAGAAATGAAGTGGATCGAATCATTGTACAAATCATTTTAGATGGTGTGAAGATACAGTGAGTGAATACTGTCAACGTGAACCGAAACGATGATAAATCCGTTTGCATTTAGGGTTGCGCCGTCACATACCAAAAAGTTTTGGTTAGTTTGTAAGTAAGAATTCTAAGAAATACAAAATGATTGCATTCTGGAGCGTCTTCAAAATGTAAAACAAGGAGGAGAGTCAGAATGAGCTCCAATAGCTGTTACCATGGTTCCACTGAATCAATTAGATATTAATCGTATTTTGATTCTGTGACCTTCATTTTGCAGTGGCCAATGTGTAACGTTATGTGTTTCAGATACAGTATTCGAACTAGTCACAAGCCTACAAAGAATCTTCAGTGTTGCATTTCAAGATCATTTTAGTCTCCATGTACATAGGTATGTTTCAGTTGCACTTAACCCTATAGTACATCATTCTGCAGCATATACATTATTGCCAGTGCCTGCACAAACAAGAACCACAACATCAAATCAGAACAGATGGATTAGATTGATTAGATTCAATAGTATGGAGTAGAGTTAATGTTATAGTTAAAGTCCCAATGATCGTCACACACACATCCGGGTGTGGTGAAATTTGTCCTGTGCATTTAACCCATCCCCATGTGATTTTGATCCATCCCCTGGGGGAGAGGGGGAGCAGTGAGCAGCAGCAGTGCCACACTCGGGAATCATTTGGTGATCTAACCCCCCAATTCCAACCCTTAATGCTGAGTGCCAAGCAGGGAGGCAATGGGTCCCATTTTTATAGTCTTTGGTATGACCCGGCCAGGGTTTGAACCCACAACCTTCCAGTCTCAGGGCCGACGCTCTACCACTAGGCCACTGAGCACTACACAACTGTTATTATATTTGAGGCCTCTTGCATTGGTTCATGCTGCATGCTACATTTCCCTAAACAATAATGAATACTTTAAATCTGCAGGTGCCGAGCCATGTGTATGTGGGGTTCCATTCTTTTTGGTCAAGTTTTATTTGGAGACTATTTCTTATGAAAATTATATTGCACATGCAAATCTGAGAACAATATATCATATAAAAACACGAGTATTTTTGCATTATTTTTTACCGTATAGTGTAAAGACCGATGTTACTGGTCGGATTTAGTACTTGTATTTGACAACCCGGGGCTTTCCGTCATTTGCAATTTTGTAAACTCTTGCTCTACTTTAAATTTGTCACAGCGCTCATCAACACAAAACAATGTCTGATCTCATCACCACAAGCGTGTCCAGGCAAAATGCTTGAAACGGACCAGTGTTCATCACATGTTTGCACTTGCATTGATTCTGCCCATGAGTAATTTACTGTACCAGAAGCAGTTGAACCTCAATTTGGTTTGCTTTGATTCCCCCTTTTGTTCACCATGTGGTGCCTACAGACGGACCACAGACCTCAGAATAAAGAGTGCACATAACATTTTGAAAGTTGAGCCCAGTCAACACTGCAGCTGTATGTGGCAAAGTGAAGCTATCGGTGATAATATCTTGTTCACTTGCTACTTGGAGAGTAATCATCAATATACGTTATACGTGCCCCCACTAGACTAAACACGGCATTCTGATTAATATTTCTATTGTAGAATGTGAGCTAAGCAGCAAAATTCCCCTCTTTTTCTCCATCTCAGGGGGCGGCCAGTTTGCTACTTGCCATCGACTGAAAATTACATCACAGGTACCAGGTCGGGTGGCACAGTGGATGGATGGATGGATGGATTTTTCTCTTGGTATGGCGCCGTGAGTGGCTGCCTCCCAGCAGTGTTCTCTCTTTTCCTCTTTATTTCCTTATTTTCTCCTTTTTCTTTCTGTCTTTTTGTCCATTCGGCGATGCTGGTGCCTTCTACCGCACCTCGGTACCTCTTCGGATCGGATATTTTATTTTATTTATTTTTTCTTCCTGGGACCGGACCGGGATCATCTCTACGACTCTCTAACTCTACGACGGCTTCCTGCTTATCCGACCAGTGATGACCGGGTCCCTCGCATTGGCCTTGCAGCCGCAACACCTGTGGGGAGTCCGCTCCCTCGTGCTCGTCGGAACCGACGACTTTCGCCATGCTAGCCCCGTGGTGGCCATCTGCACGTCCCCCGACAGGGTGCCCGGGACGCTGCTCACACGTTTGCCTGCTTTGTGATGTTTTCACCGATTCACCACCACGGTCCATTGGGCGCCGTTGAACTGGACTGCCCTTACACCTGTCGATGGACCCCGTGGAGGCTATTTTGTGTTTTGGGGTGTTCTCTTGTATTGAGGGGTGCTAGGTGGCCGCTGTTGCTTTTTTTTCCTTTGTCTTTTAGCTTTGATTTGCTTTGATGGCTTTTATCTTGTGCACTTTCTGACTTTCTTTGTGGCGCCGTTGTGTGGCAGCCTTGTGAGAGCCTATTGAGTTGCGCTCATGCCATCTGTGTGTTTTTTGTATACCCACTCTGTGGTATGGATACTGCTGGGGCCTGAATTTCCCCACCCCTGGGGATCAATAAATATTCAATCAATCAATGGATGGATGGATGGATGGATGGATGGATGGATGGATGGATGGATGGATGGATGGATGGATGGATGGATGGATGGATGGATGTGAGCGCGTGTGCGTGAAAACATGAAAAAAAGTGTGTGTGAAAACATGAAAAAAATACTCTGAGGTCATCTTGTGGCCGAACAGAGAACAACAGTTGCAAATATGAACGCGTCACACAAAATGTTTGCATTGAATTCGTGTATGCATGTACACTGCACTGACCACATAACATTTCTATCCTTTCAATTACAATCCCCAAATCGCTTGGCTCCTCAAGTCCTGTTCTTTGGTTGTTGTTTTTTTACATTGTGTTTTATGTGCCCTCTCTGCATCCATTGCAGCCTGGTGATCCTGAAAGGGGGATCCTCACATCTGTGGTCCCTTCTCAAGGTTTCTCATTTTTCCACGAGTAGTTTTTTTTTTAGTTTTTCCTTGCCCTCTTGGGAGCTTAAGATCAGGGGATGCTTTGAGAATAATTGTCAATTTGTTTTGTATATGTGAAGCCCTTTGAGACTGCTTGTGATTTAGGGCTATATAAATAAACTTGACTTGACTATTCGATTGTGTAAATCCCAGTGACTGGTGGAGATGTCCCTCTACTGCCCAAAGACTCCTGGAAAATGCTCCAGCACGCCTGCAACCCTCGTGAAGATAAGCGGCCCATCCAACGATCCGTCAATTTTCGGTCCATCCGCTTGCCCGGCCGAGGTCGTCCGTCCATCCATTCACACCTCACCAAGGAAGCGCCCAGAAGGCAGATGAGGTGGCTCAGGCATATATATGATTAAGATATCTTAACCATATCTGGCTCCTCTCAACTTCATTTTATTGTATGCCTTTGAGAATATAAAATACTGTAGAACACATTAATTAAAATATACGTATTTGATTTAGTATTTATTTACCTATCCATCAGTCGTACTCTACGGTTGTCAGAACCGCTTCTCCTATTTTGAATTATTTTTTGTTTTACACAGACACTTTTTGAGCAGTGCCACACGAGGACACTATTGGAACACTTTTAGCGTTATATTACACTGTAGTGAGCCGTACATTAATTCCCGAAACAAAAGTCATAATATAGCGCGTACAATATAGTGAACTATTGATGTAGAATTATACTGTAGCGATAGTGAAGCCAAGCATGTAAAAAGTTACTCGACTTGATTTGTCTAAAGTGCGTGGGTGATGTCTTTGAGATGGAAGAACAGCAGAGATAAAGGGTTCAAAGGGACATTGTGGATGAAAGGAAAGTATTCCCATATTAGCCTGAAGGTAGGCTTAAGCAGGCGATCGGTGTTGGGTGTGTGCCGTGGCCGAGAGCAGAAGCCCCTTGAATGGATATTTCTGGTTTTAATGCTTCCGCAAATCCGTGTTGCCTTCCTCTTGGTTTAGCCCCCTCCCGCCCGCCTCCTGCTCTCCCAAGCAGAGGAGGAAGAGCCCTCAGCCTTCAGCCCAGTCAAGTGAACGACAAGCCTGGCACAGAGGAAATTGTATAGGTGGGTGTTTTCTCTGTTCTGATTTTGAACGCTCGGCTGTGTTTTCAACGCCATTGCCCGACGGTACCCCCCAAGCCCCTTTTGTTTCTTTTTTTGCGTTTTCGCTGCGCACCGCCGGAGCTCACTTGTTACCCGAGACTGCGGGTCTAGATTTTGGACTGTGCGTTGAGTGCAGTCGGCTGGGCTAGGCCTGAAACCACATCGCCAACACTTATGGACTTCGAAAAACAAGCCTAACACTCCCTGCAAACGGTAACGTTGCTTCTTTTTGTGATACGTCCCCATTAGGACTGCTTGGAATGTGTACGCGCGGGGAAGAAAACAGTCTATTAATTTCGTGACGTTGTTTCCCTTGAAACGTAATGTTAGCATGCCAGCCACAGTAGCTAAAGGGAAGTTAGGTTAGCTTCGATCAGTAATGTTTTAGTTTGACACGCCAGTCATGTTTTTTTCCCGTCAAAGCAGTGAATAAGCACTAGTTGTGCAGAAGCGTTTTTTTTTAGCAAGGTTACTTTAAATTGATTTTCTGAAGTAGCTACTTTGTGACCAATGTGATTTGTGTCAATTACGCGTGTAATTGTTTGTTTAGTTATTTGACACATCGATTGATTGACACACGGCAACTTGCACCAGGATTGTGAATTTGAATTGATAAAATGCAAGATTTGCGGATGATAGAATTATCAAAAAGACACGGAAGTGAGCGTCAGCATCGGCAAAGTCAGCGATCAAAGTCCAGTTTCGGTTGCCTTATTAGTCCAGACAAATGTCATCGGGACTACTGGTTCACGAAGACTCATCGCTGTTTTGGCGGACATAGGCACGGCGCACTTTCACGATTTGCGGTCGGATTTGGAAGTTTCAAATGTTATAGTTGAAGGTGTGTGCCAGGTAGAATGGGAGTGGTTGTGATAAACGCAAGAAAACCTGTTGTGTTGGTTTGGACGCGTAGGGTGTGGCAAGACAACAAGCGTGCTTCGTTTCATTTTATTCAGTGTCTTTTTGTAGAGCTTTGCACCTTCTCAACTTACACTGGGATCAGATGGGGATGCTGGATGTGGTCCAACATGGCATTTAGTGCATCGATAGTGGAGTAATCCAGGCGTGCTTCAAATCATTGCAGAATAGACAGTAAAGTACAAGTACAGGAATCCAGCTGATTGGTTAGTTTTGCTCAGTGTGGTATGAACACGCCTCATTCGTTCTACAATGGCTTACAGGTATAACTGATTTTACCTGCTGAGACAGAGCTGTTGGAGAGTGGGGCAGGTACGAACAAGCCCTTTGTTCAGGTACGTCCACATGGTTTCTTTTGTATCACAAGGTTGCGAACTCTCAAGAATTCATTCTCATCTATGTAGTCTTCAAGGACTGAAGTCTGCTGCTCAGCCTTGTTTTAGGCAGGCCTATCATTTGGGAGTCTCAGTAATGACGGCCTTTCATAGCAAACCATGGGTGTGTCGCTTGCTCCTCCTCCGCCCGTCTATTTGCTGTCCCAGGTTATCTGTCTTCCTCCCAACGGTCGCAATGTGTGTTTTTATTTGAATAGCGATCACGTCATCTTCTTGTCGAAGCGGGAGGTAAACGTGATGAGCCACTGTGGACAAAGTGGGCTCATTTTGAAATCTGTGAGATGGCAAAGCTCACTTGAAAGTTGAGATTTTTTTTTAACGAACTTTTTTGTTGTAAACTGCTGGCAATGTATCCATCCCCAGTGTTGGCTTTCACTGGCAGTTTTGTTCTTTGTACTGTTAAAGTACACTGAGGACTGATTCTCTGGCCCTGCTTTGACTCGTCCTTGTGGCTAGTTTTTTTTGGTGCGATTGTTTTGCAGTGGGTCACTGTCAAGGATAAATGAGTGCATTGATAAGGGAAATGAATCGCAGTAGGCCCTATCACCATGTTATCACAAAGCAATTAAATCGCACATCAAGAACAAAGGGGTCACTCACTCTTCCTCTGTAATGTGATGTCGACAACTGACGTGCAATGTGGTCACCAGCCCAGACAGACAAAAATGAATGTTGTAATTTTCTCATTTAGCCTGTTTGGGATTTGCATCATTTGATGAAAAATTGTCTTCACAATTCAGTACCTTATGCCCTTTGCAGCTTCACTCGTCTAAATACGGAATTCTGAATTATATTGTGTTTGTGGAATATAGATGTGTACATGTGCAGGATTTTGTCGATATCAATAAATATTTTATTTTTACTTTGCCTAGATGGATGGCATAATGAGTGGCTGGAGGGAGATCTGAAACACAGGGGGATGATGAGCAAATTGTTTAGTAGTATCCAAAAGATTAAGGCTGTTCAATTAATCAAATTTCAATGATGATTACAATTTTGGCTCCAGATGATCTCAGAATTCATATAATCGAGGAAAAATTATTATTTGGTGTTTCCGTTCTATGCTCAACTCACCCGCTATGGCCCTGCGTGTGTGGAAAGTGGAGATCCAGGCCATTTTTTTTTTTAACATCTTCAGTAAATACTGTTCTAAATGTGTTCAATAAATGCTGTTCCAATTTCAAAAACAAAATTATGATTTTAATGTTGAACTAAATAATTGTGATTATGAGTTTATCTATCATCAAGCAGCCCTACAATAGATGGAATTCCCATCCCTTGCTCATATTTGGGAATCTCTGTGTGGCAAGACAGGAATTTAAATTCCTGATAATTCTTGGCATCTGGGAATTAAAACAATATTGTCATCTTTATGGGTCTTTGTCACCTTAATTTAAAGTGTTCCATCAATTAGACTGATCTACAAGCACACAGCTTCAGTCTGTGCGATCACTTGTGCTATCTCGCAAAGCAGGTGAGCAGCTGTGATGTCACTTTTGTTCGACCGCAAGTGGCAAAATGGCCCGTGATGGATAAAAACAAATAGATTTTATTCCTTGTTCGACAAAGACGTGTGTGTAAATGATGTGTTTTGAAAAAGTAGGTGGTGCATAGAGAATATTGAAAGGACAAAAGAAGATTTTTATTTTTACTTGAGATCCCTTTTAAACATGTATTCGATGTATTTGTGAGAGCATATTACATTCTCGTGTTTTGTTAAACAGGTTGATCTTATACATTGGCTATAGTGCTAGTTTTTGTAACGTTGTTGGTCATCTGACCTTGACGAGTAACCCAATGTCTGTCTGTGTTAAATGAAGGTCGATAGTGTATGTTTGCATGTGTGCACTGTGCCACCACCGATCACAGGGCGAGGGAGGGAGGAGATCCTAGGTTGAAGCAGGGTTGGCAAAGGCAGTCGTGGATGGATGTGTGCCAGCAACAACACATGAAATGCACAGACGCCAAATCTCTGTATGACAATTCAAATGTGGCTGTGTCAGCAGTATGCATGGCCAAGCCACAATAGCATTTCATCATCGCTTGACCTCTGTTGTCCGTGCAGGTGTGCGTGGTGTCAATGTTCCAGTGTATTCTCGAATAGCAAGTTTGCATGTACAAATCAAGACCATGCAACTATCAGTTGGACGTTAAACTTGTTCTTTCAGCGCCAAGTTTTCAGCAGGCAATGGACATCTGCAGTGCTTCCATTATCGTGGACGATATATGGTGAACGGCCAGCGACTGGGTTTGCGGCGTACCTGCCAAACTATGCCATTAGCCTTGCTGCTAATGGCAAAATAAATCATGTCCAATAATGCTTCTTTAAGTAGCTAAAGCCATTTAAAACTCTTCTAAGAAACTCCCGACCACAAGAATGTTAGTGGTGAGACGTGCGTAAGACTTGTAGCTCTATGTAGCACTCAAGGATATGAGACAATCTCTCTGCTCTTAACAGGAGTTAACTTATTTTTCCTTTTTAACATTGTGGCAAAATAACGGTCGGAATAGTATGACGACATATCTGATATGTCATGTTAAGACTTGAATGGTTTGGCTCTGTCACCAGTGTAAAAAGTTGCAGTCAAGTTTCATAATAGTTTCGTTGTTGCTTTCTGTCATAAAATGGCACTGGCCCATCCCTTCAAATGCCTTCATTTAAATTGCCTTATTCACTGAGAATCATCGTTCTCCTTTGATGTGAGGAAATGATTGATCTTTCATAAAAATATAAAATAGATGTTAGGGTGGTCATGGGGTGAAAAGAGTGACACTTTAGGTCAGATTCCAACAGCTGAGACAGGATATGACATGCTAAATCTTACTGTGGAATGTATGACAATAGGGTGTGTGCGTGTGTGTTTTCGTGGTTTGATGTTAGCCTTAAAACGCACACTCATTAATATCCAAACTTATTCAGAGGTGGAGTTTGGCCTGTTTGTTTTTCTGAAATACTCGACTCTTATTTCCGAGTACACAAAAAGTTCATTCTTGCCCACTGTTTTGTTGACTGCACAGTGATTGCTAATCACAATGTTAGAGCAGCGTTTCAACTCCCACACATAATACAATCTTATTCATCACTCAAATAAATATCACAGATAAGTAGCCCTTTTATTTCAAACTCAAATAAATCAACAAAGTATGTACGTCTGCAACTAAAGATTTGATTTAAATAATTGATCCTTTTGTTTTTTTATGAATCTAACTTGAAAAGAAATTATTGATCCTTTCGTTTTTTTATGAATCTAACTTGGAAAAATTAAATATCTCCACCCCCTTGTTCAAAGAGGACATCTCTGTAATTTCAATAATACAAAACACTCCTAATTTAAAGGCTGCAAAAGCTTAATTTTACAATTATTTTTTTTTACATTCACTGGCTGCTTCGTATTAATAGCCACATGTTATAGCGTGGGATATTTGCAAACAGAGGTGGTCACACGGATGTTTTTTTTTTTCCGTCTTTTTTTTCCACTTGCATTTTCCTCAAACACAAAGAGAAACAATGCTGAAGGCAGCGAGTTATACAGTAACGTCCAATAAATCTTCTCACTTCCTGTACAAGGCATGGATTGTATCTAGTATGAGGACAGGTTCAGGTGTTTTCATTGGTCCACTGTGACATGGTTGGTAATTTTATTGTTCAAATGTGACAAGACTATGGGAAAACCTAATGGTGGTTTGAATCTCATAAGTAAAAAAATCATGAATAGACTGTAGGGTTCAAAGAATGAGGAAGTAAGTAGCGGCTTATTGTTCAGAAAGTAAATTGACAGTACAGAAAAGTGTCCAAACATTAGATTGATGTTTGTACATTACAAAGCTCTTAAAGTAATACATTATGAATAATAAAAATAAGTCAAATATAGACCATCCACCACAAAACGCATACAAATGTTTACTATGCATTCTGCCCAGGCAATTAATGCAAAATGGGTATTATGCAGTTTAAAACAGGCTGGCAGAGAATGAATTGAATGAAAGAATGAATGAATAAATAAATAAATGCTTGCGTGGGTGTATGATATGGCCAAAAATGTATATCCAGAGAACTGTAAGTTTACCACTTACCGGTACATTACCTTATTGTTTTTAAATTGTATTTACGTATATACCGTTTGTGTTATCCTCAATTTAGATGTCGAAGTTTTTGTGGCGCCAAGTGTTTTTTTCCCCCCTGTGGGAGACGGTCTTTTTTTTAGTATTAAACGTTGGCCACCTCTGATCTAGAGTCTACAGTATGCGCCTTGTGATTAAATGGCGATTAGTCCAGGGTGTGTCGGACCTCTTGCCCAAAAGTCAGCTGTGATGGATGGATGGATGGATGGATGGATGGATGGATGGATGGATGGATGGACGGACGGACGGATGGACGGATGGACGGATGGACGGACTCCGTTAAAATGGTTTGTCTTCACACCACGGCTGAATTCTGTATGTGGAGAAATGACGCCTCCCCCATAGGTACCCGTGTGTCTGCTGAAATGAGACAGAACACCAAATTGCCAATCAAATATTAATGAACACATGAATAAGTCACCCATAGATCATGTTCTGCCACGTGTGTCCTGTACCTTGTGCTCAATATGAATGTACTCTAAATAATTTTAAAGCTTTTTAAATTGGACTTTAGGATCGAGTACGTCGTCTCCTATTTTGTGCATGCCCTTTTACTTCTTTGCACTTTTACTTCAGCCTTGGAATGAACAAGTGCAAACCAGTTAGCGGCTGAAAGCATTCTCAGGGTTCTACATTAACAGTGGCCGGGGGCCACTACGTGACTGTCAAGCCAGTACAAAATTCATAATGATGATGAAATCAGCTCACGTTTACTTTAAAAAAAAAAAACGAGAATTCAAGATTAATTTACCCACATTTGCAAATTACTGTATTGCACCCATTTTCAGGTTGAATCTTTTCATCAGGAGTGGATTGAACAAATTAAATTCGGAAAATGTTAAATGATAAATATCCCACGAGTATGTTTTTTTTTTTTTTTTTTGCTGTTTAATTGTCTAACTACACAGAATTAATATTTACTTCAAAGCTTAAATAATACAATAGCAAATAATCATTGAAATTTATCATGTTATATCATGAATATACACACGGCCAGTGCCGGTTCTGGCAAGGCCACCGCATCATAGTGGCCCAGCATGGCTACCACCCAAAATGATTCTATGCTTTCTCTCTTCACACAATCTCTCATTTTCGCTGGGGTAACGTTCCGAAAAGAACCCATGATAGGCGAAATCTGTGAAGTAGAAACCTTTATTTTATTTTTTTACCATTATTAAACATGTATAAGATTGAAACCAAAGAACAAAACCTGTTTTCAGGCCTAATCGTTTAACGGCAACCGTTTTTTTAACAGAGAAGTAAACACTCTCTTCCAAATAACTACAGTAAAATAATAACTTTGCGGCCTCTCCCCGCTCTGTAGTCTTTTTCTTCTGAAGCCATAACACAATGCACTATGAAAAAAATGATTTGAGGCTGTGAAAGGTAAATTGTGATATTACTGCGAGGGATTACTGTATTTTAACCCCTTGAGCAGGAGCGCACACTGGCAAACCTTACTCCACTACTCCTGGGTGACGTAAGGCCCCCAACTTGGTCATAATTATTGTGATTGACTGAAGCTCTGGTTGGACATTCCTTTTTTTTTTTTTTTAAATGCTCATTTTATTTTTCATGCAGTTAACCGCTATTTTAACTCCTTCCTTACCTCCTCACTGTGTTAATTAACCTGTGCCTCTAGAAAAAGAATTTTATCAGCACTCCGATAGGTGCGCATGGTAGCTACCTGTGACCACCTCCCCTATACCTGGGTGATTCAGTTCTGCTCTGTCGGTTCTTTGGTTCCTGGTGTTGGTTAAATCACTTCTCTCTCTTTGGTGTTGACCCTGTCCTTCCCTTTCCTCTGCTTTGCTCTTAGCGTGTGAATGGAGCAGTGTGCAAGTACGGCCTCCTTGCTGGCTTCCGTGCGGGAGCAGGAGAGGCAGTTTGAGAGGCTGAGCCGAGCTCTGGAGGAGGAGCGGAGGTCGTGCGCCGGCACTTTGCCCCGCCCACTCCCCAACATGCAGGTAACATTATAATTCTGTGCTTCTTCCACCATCTACCCTCAAGCACCTCATGCTCATGGTCAGCTTCAATCAGTATGTGCGGACACGATGGCAGCAGAAGATGGGCGGTAAAAAATAGTGCCTCTTGATTTAGATGGTTTGATTCTCATTGGATCTTTAATGTCATTTAGCAGCAACATTTTTTAGCAGCAAAGTCGTCTACCATTGAGAACGCTGAATATTTAAAGTGAACCTCAGCTTCACTTTATAGCTTTTGATCACACATGCTTCCCATCCCCTTTTCATTCCTCAGCAACCATCCATGTTTCATGTCTTCCCATCCTCTTTCAACAATTCAGCCTAACAGACCGATGCAATCAAACACGTTGAAAATGGTTGTTTCTCTAAGATTCCTGTTCTTTTGTGAATTTATGTATTTACAGCTTGCTTAGCTGTATTCAGTTTATTGATTTATTTTGGTAACATTTTTGTGATTTTCCTTATTTGGTAAAGGACAGAGGAAGAATGTGCCGATTATGGTTGACCTTTCTCCAGAGTTGGTGCTTTACAGCTTAGCTGACAATAGCATACTCCTAGATGAACTTGGCAGTTGTACTTGAACTAAAGACAATTTTAATTGAGATTTACTTTTATACGCTCTTCTTTCTCTTTACTGACAGATGCTGCTATAAAAGTAGACAAATACAAACATACTTGAAGAATCACACATGGCTCCGAATCATGATTTTTTTTATCTCCTATCGGTTGGCTGCCAACGGCAACAAGGACCGCCCCCTTGTATGTCATTAGTTTCTCTCAAATACAAGCGTTCCATGGAAACCTGACGAGTTGGATTAGATGTACAATTGGTGTGTGAGGAGGGCAATATAAATGTAACCTGTTGTTGGTTCTTATCTCTGTGTTTGTTTGCATACCCCAGAGGCTTCGGCATTTCTCTGTCACCTGCATTACTGTCATGTTCCGACATGCTCATTGCCCAACACTTTCTACGGTTGTACAAAAAGTAACAAAGCCTCTGATCGGTCTTTTGTCATTTTTAAAATGATTTTCTTCAAATTTTGTGTTTTCAATGTTATGGCTATTATCGAAAATGGAACGGCTCCGTTTTCATTATTTTTACATTTACGTATTTGTATCACCAGAGAACAACAGCACATCTCCGAATGTGTCACACATCTGGCCTTGTCTGTGGTCTTACAGACTCTCATAGTTACGACAGTTTAAGTTACAACTCTAGGGCAACCTTTTCGACTAGAATTGACTGCACATCACACTGTTCAACCAAAATTGATGCCAAGATTGTTGAATGTTTGAATTCCCTTTTGTTCTTTCACTCATTGCACGCTATCTGTTTCCATCATTCCATTATACCATTAAAACTCATTTACCAATGTGATTGAACACTCCTAAATGTCCATAGTTGTGAATGTGAGTGAAATTGGTTGTTTGTCTGTGTGCCCTGTGATATCGCCTGGAGATTGCTGGGATAGGCTCCAGCACGCCTGTGACCATAGCGAGGATAAGCATTTTCTAAAATGGATGGATGGAGAGTTTAAGGCTGTGGTGATTGACTTACGACAATAAACTGTTAGCTATCATTATTGATTATTTGACACTAATCTGATATTGAAAGAAGCATTTATCAAAATGATTCATCTTTGAGGCCAAAGAAGGACCTTGCTACACTTGTAGAGCTTTACTGTTACTGAGAATATTTCTTAAAAATGCTTTGAATAAGCTTTAAGTATATTTCCTCCATCTCATAGAACGGCCGCCTTCCTTGTGATGCAGACGTAGAGAGGCTAACACTTAACGAAGGTTACGTCAACGGGACACATCACGTAAGAAACAATCTAATTCAACTGGGAGCCTTTTGATGCATATAAAACAATAATGTCATTATACTTTCTTTTATACTCTGGAATGTCTTTGTGCAGTTCAGGATGGAGTCTGGTCAGATGGTGCAGAAGACCTACACATTGGAGCAAGACCACCAGGAGTCCAACCCAATGTTATCTGTGGAGACCAATGATGATGGCACCATAAGACACACAGAAATCACGGTAAAATGTAGATGGATGTTTGTGCCCTGTGGTGTAGGTTGCTTTCACATTTATAATTCACTTTCTTTCATCCAAATCAGTCGCTGGATTTTGTATTGAATTGTTTCAAAGCTCCTCAAAATTTGTCATAGTTTATGTAACATAATATTCTTCTGTCATTAGTTTCTGTGGTTTCAGTATGAAGGTCTTGTTATGGTCTAGGGGGGATTTTCCAATGCATTCCAATGGCTGGTTCATCATACGAGAAATTTCTCGTTGTGGTTCAGCCCAATCACAATCCCCTATGGGGTCAACTGTACAATAAATACGTTTTTTTAAATAGATTGGATAGATTGCTCCATCTTCTGACCGGATTTGTTATTGTCTATTTTAAAACTCGCTGATTGGTAATCGGCTGCAAAATGTTCATCCTGTGAAGACTATTGACGAATGCATTAATCTAGGTAAAAGCCACGTTCCGACTTGTGAGTTCATACTATCTGTACAAATAGTAATGGGATACCAACGTCTATACTTACGAACTTTTCGAGATACAAATTGGAGCCTCACAAGTTTTTTTGCATCTACTTATACAAAAATCTTAATTTTATATCATAACCTGATATCTTGTATCCCACCCTGCTTCTTTTACTCTAGGTAAAAAAAGTAGTAAAGCCCATTCCAACTCGTACCGTCATCCCCTCGGTATCCGACACGCTTTCCTTGGATGGTGGTGGTTCGATGACTGGTATGGGAGCTTACATCCCACCCATGGACCGGGGCTACAGGCAGGCACCTGGAGTCGGTGCACCCATGGAATACCCCACCCAAACTGTGCCTCGCAACTACCAATATGGACCTCCAGGTGGCTATGAGGACTACCGTGCCGGACCCCCATCTGAAGCATACGCAAGCCTTAGCAGGGGTGCTCGGATGGACGATCGCTATAGGTAGCACGCCAACTCTCTCTTATGGTCATCACTTGGGTTTATTTTAACTTAATTCGGTTATATATCCATTCCTCTATCAACTGTCTTTCTAGACCAGTCCATCCAGATGGTTATCGAACTCTGGATCCGAGCTACAGAGCACCCAGCAGGAACCAGATAGATCCCTATGCGGCTCAACCACAGGTAAAATTAGTCGCTTTCCGCCATTGAGTTTGTGTAGCATGATTGAAACGTTGCTTGTAAGATCATTGATTATTGTTACTCCTCTGCAACATTAACGTGGTTGTTTGTGTGTAGTATCAATAGAATGCTGAAACTCAAAATCAAAATCAAAGTCTTAATGGTTGTTTTCCTCAAGTGTGTCTTAAAAGTGAAATGAGAACTACAATATAAGGAAAAGCGTGTCATTCATTCTTTATTACTTTACAAACGGCTGCCCAACAACATGCCTGAGGTAAATTAATGTAACAAAGAACCCCTTCGGCTGCCTAAAAACATGCCTTTCTAAAAAAAAAAAAAAAAAAAAGACTATCGATGCAACGCGCTTTCGGGGTTGACGCGATTCCCAAATTCCCTAAAGTCGGTGTAAAATCGAGATTTAGGTGTACTCGTGATTCAACAGATTCAACTTTTGAAGATGTATTTTTCCCATAACATTTGCCTTTTTTTCATGGAGGGTTGTGGAGACGTTTTTCATGCAAAACTCATTTTGGAGATTAACCAGCGATTGTTGAAGATTTTTTTTGAAAAATGCATTGTCTCAATTGCATTTCAACGGCGGTTAATTGTATACAAATCTTTGCTATTTGCTTGCTGCTATAGTCCATAATTTTTTTTTAATCACAAACGTTTTCCATTTACTACATTCCATTTACAAGACCTTTGGGACAAGACAAATTTAACGTTAAGTGTCTGTCATGTTCAACATTTTTCTACTTTTTAGGTTGGACGAATGGGAAGTGCAATGGAGCTTTCTTCAGTCCCAAGGTTTGTTCCAGAGTCGTACGGAATGGAGGATGATCGGCGAAGTATGGGCTATGATGAGTCTGACTATGGTATGGGACATCCAATGCACTACAGCACTGTGCCCCGTAACATCCATGGCTTTCCCCAAGGGCCACCACGTCGAACTGGGTAAGTTGTACATATCATGTGGATCTTTACGTTTCTGAATAATTTAGTGTTGATGTGCTGTCTGTGTGTGTTCATGCCAGAGAATGCGAGCAGTATTGTGATCCTTTATTTTGGGTACATTTCCGTGTCAGTTCATCTCTCTGCTCTGGTGCTTTCTCCTCAGGAGCTACGAGGGCACTCTGGATGGTGATATGAGTGGTCCCGGGGACATGTACTATTGGGGAGGAGGTGCCCCGATGGCACAGGGCGAAAGAGGAAGCATGGCTTCATTGGACAGCACTCTGAGAAAAGGCCCAGGCCCAGGTGGCTGGCGTCAACCAGAGTTGCCAGAGGTTGTTGCCATGCTTAACTATAGGCTGGATCCAGTCCGGAGCAATGCTGCTGCATACCTGCAGCATCTCACTTATAAGAATGATAAGGTAAGGAATGAATATACAATCATACTTGTTTCAAGCCTGTTTATACCGTGTTCAGCCAGTAATTTCAATCAAGTAGTTGAAGTGCTATTTTTAGGCAATTGCTGGATTTGTGTTTTTACAGTCACTTATTTGTCATTTTCACAAATTAATTGTTTAGGACGTGAGGGTTTTCTCTCTCTCAAGCGTACCTCTTCTCAAGAAATGTACGTTTACCATGTTCATCATCACTTAGTTAAAGCCTTTTGCTTTTAGGTGAAGTCAGATGTTCGACGTCTGAAAGGCATCCCGGCATTGGTATCAATGCTTGACAACCCAAACAAAGAGGTACGTTCAGTTTCTTGACGGGATGATTTTCTCTGTTGAGGTTGTTTTAATTATGTAACGCTGAAACAGTTTATTGGTATGTATTATGCTCCTAAGTTCTAACACAAATACTGAATGAAAGAAGAACAGGAATAGATGTTTGTTTCAATAGTTGCATACAGTGTTTGAATGTCCCTGGTAAATTCTGGTCGGTCAGCATTTGCTCCAAATAGTCTGTCCAAACATTCTTTGGTCTTTCGTAGTTAAATTTGGTACAAGCTGTGGTGTTGCTGATTCTGATCCAAGTTTGAGTAATGCCAGTCACAACACTTCTTGAATTCCACTTTTGAAGCAAGAATTTCTTCTGATTTGAATAAGACTATGTCCATAATATATAGAGAGCATAAACTGATGTTTTGAGTTGATTTCTCTTGGTTTGAAAGTTGCAGGGTGCAATGGGTGCCTCTACAAATTTTAAGAATTTCTAACTAAATCATCTGTGTGATGAAAATTATGTCTCTCACAGGTGCACTATGCAGCTTGTGGAGCTCTAAAGAACATTTCGTATGGTAAAGATCCAGACAACAAAATTGCCATCAAGAACTGTGATGGTGTGCCTGCCTTAATTAGGCTTTTGAGAAAGACCCATGACCAGGACCTTACTGACTTAATCACAGGTTAGCTCCACACGGTCAACACAAGCAAATGTGCATCATGTGACCGAGTTTTTATTTCTATATTCCTGAGGAGTTTTGATTTTCATCCAAAATCTGTATTGAAATACAAAATATCTCAGGGACACTTTGGAACCTGTCATCCCACGACTCTGTAAAAATGGAGATTGTGGACCATGCATTACACGCCCTCTCGGATGAAGTGATGGTGCCTCGTTCGGGCTGGGAGCGTGGGAGCAATGGTGGTGGAGGAGAGGAAAACTGTAAGCCCAGACACCTGGAGTGGGAGACGGCTCTCACCAATACAGCGGGCTGCTTGAGGTATGAAGACAAATAAAGAACATCTAGATGGCACTGCAAAGCTCTTTTCATGCTACTTAGAGTGGATGAAAGGGTGGATTTAGAGAAGTTGGCTACGCAAATCTAAATTGTTTATTATTGAATATGAACAGATTAAAATATGGGGCCCTGTTTGGAGAAATCAGGGATGGGGAATTTAGGTTAAGATGTTCCAGCAGGACATTGAATACAATGTAAAGTTGTGAACAATGAGGTTTAGTCTCTGACAGTTATCTACATATGAACTCTGTGCTCAATGCATGCTATGGTGTTAATCTTTACATCCTTTTCTTTTTTTTTACTCTTCAATACTCGTCAAATTTCTACCCGATGACAGAAATGTGAGTTCGGAGCGTAGTGAAGCAAGACGGAAGCTGAGGGAATGCACAGGGTTGGTGGATTCTCTTATGTACATCGTCCAGTCCCAGATTGACTGTAAAGATGTCGACAACAAGGTACATATGTGCAAGATTGCTCATGTGTTGTCCCATTGACATTCATATAGGAGCATCTAGCTTATTTCGGCTATCTTTAGCTTCAATTTTAATTTTCATCTTCCTGTTCCTATGTCGTATAGCTCATAGAGAACAGTGTGTGTCTGCTGAGAAACCTATCCTATCACGTGCATCGCGAAATCCCTGGATGTGAGCGGTACCAAGAAGCTGCGCCTATCAACCAGGGCCCGGCCCCGTCCAGCCAGAAGAGCGGTTGTTTCAGCTCACGCAAGAGTAAAGGTATGCTTCACAGAGGAATGAATTCCATTCAGTCAGTTTAGGGCCAACTTTAATATTGTCACTCTTGACAATTGAGTTTCAGCCTATTGCGACACACTCCCACATAAACAAAACAAGTTTGCAGAGGAATGTTGAGAATGTGAGAGAGAGGTCATCTTTTCCAGATGCTCTGTTTGTCTTTCATTGAGAGTATTGATCTTTCTTTTTTTTTTCCTAAAGGGGCTTCGATTTCTGGTGAATTTGCATAAACATTGTAGCTACTGCAATGACACGACAAGGGATTTGGCATAGTATTCCTGTATCAAAGGAAATTAAAAACTACAGAATACGAATGTTTACAATAGGCTAGTAATCCACAGTGTGGAGTGAGTGCCACTAGTGATACGGAGCTTCCTGTGAGGGGTATTTGGCGGGGTTCAATACACGGAATAATACCCTTTTATTTGAGTTAGTGCAGTAAAATATGAATTTATTTATTAACCAATTATTTATTTAGTTAATTAATACTATCCAATTATTTCTGCGTTTATGCTATCATTTAATGATTAAAAAAACAAACTAATCTATAACTCTTGTTTTGCTCTTTTTAAATTCTCTTTCACAAGTTACTGTATTATAGTGCACTCTTTTTTTTTTTTTTTCATTTTCAAAATAATTTGTTAAATAATAATGTTACAGCAATATTGCATTAACTTAGTAGTAGTAGTGGTGGTGTTGAATCAATGACTTTCAGTACTGTTCACAAACATATTTGTATGCAGTAATTTCTTTAAAATCGTGTATCTTACTGACATAATGCTTAATTGAATTGCATACTTTTAGCCAGAATATATGTACTCAATCTGCCGACTGCTAATATTGCTTATTTCTGCCACATTGTTACAAAATGGCATTATTTTCAAAGACAAACATCACTAGAATGAAGTGCACACCCACGTCAGCTGGTGCACCTTGTGCACTCCTTATATTTTTTGGGATGTGTAATCAAGCTGTATGTTTCCACATTGGTAAGCAGCATCATTGTAAGAGATTGTTGTGTATAATCAATTTTAGTATTCTTTCATTAAGTTTTCGTGCCTTGCTCGTTGTGCTGCTTATTCCTGTGAGCGCAATCATTGGTGTTGGGGCTGGTGTTAACATGGTAGCCTAAATTACAGATCTTTTCCTTTTGCCAAAATGCTTTCTGTGCATCTGTCCTTCTCTACTCCCCCTGATCCTCTCCACTTTTTCTCTCCCTTTCGGCGCTGGGCTTCAGATGAGTGGTTTTCCAAAGGTAAGCTCCTGACCCCGGTGTGACTTTGCGTTCTCTCCTAGTCGTAATAATTGGCACTCTAGTAATAGTTGTAGTAGTTAACAGATTTTAGTGTTCTCCTTGTACTAACATGCAAATCGTCTCGCTGAAAAAACATAACCAATTTACTAACAATGAATATAGGTAACTTATGTCATGTCCCTAATTCTACAACTTGAATGTCTGTTCCAGGAAAGAAAGATGAGGATCCCGCTGCAGACACAATAGACATTCCAAAGAGAACAACACCTGCGAAAGGTAACTCCAGTTTAATCAACATTGTTGATTGTGGTTGTTGCATTTAGAAGTTGCTGTCCTCCTCTCTTCGTCCCCTGATTTGAGTAGTTTTGCTTCCTAGCTCCTTACCTGCTGTGCTAGCCTGTGTCTTCCTCTGCACTGTAGGCTATGAACTTTTGTTCCAACCAGAGGTGGTTCGCATCTATACCTCTCTGCTGATGGAGTCAAAGAACCCCACCGTGCTGGAGGCCTCAGCAGGAGCTGTTCAGAATTTGTGTGCTGGACGTTGGACGGTACCTCCTTTTAATAAGCGCTGCATTTCATTTAATGTAGAGCTTTGTTCTCAATTGGTACACGTCTGATCTAAAAGACACAAGCCTTCACCTTGTGAAATACAGCGGAGTTGTTTAACCTGGTTTGCAAACAGAAACAAAAGCAAATTGTGGTAATGTTTCCCATTGAAATGAATGGTAATGCCTTATCCTTAAAGCTGAGTTTCAGTTTAAAGTTAATGTTTTTATTGCTGTTTGTTAATGTTGATTACTGTCAATAAATTGTCACAGAAATGCACTTACTGCATTCTTTTAGATTGATATTTTGCTTTCTCTTAAAAAGCCTTTTTGAAATAACCTGCCTGAATATCGATAATTTCTTTTTCCCCATATCCCCAGCTCTAACTTTTACATAGTTCTGTTTTAAATTAATGTGCATTCCACACACTTCCCATTATGACTATCATGCTCATATTGTAACTAACATCTTCCAACCTGTTTTGCAAATGAAAATATGTCTGTATCTGTCCAGTATGGCCGTTACATCCGTGCCTTGCTACGCCAAGAGAAAGGTCTGCCCATGATAACTGAACTACTGGCGCACGGCAACGACAGAGTAGTTCGAGCGATGTCGGGAGCGCTCCGTAATCTGGCGATAGATGCTCGTAACAGAGACTTACTGGGTGAGGCTTACTTTCTCCTTGACCTCAAACAATGCACATTATTTACACGTTTTTGCTGCTTATTCCTTGTATGTTATTAGGTAAACATGCAGTGCCTCACCTAGTGGCCAACCTTCCTGGTGGCGGTCAGAGTCAGCCCGTGCGAGCACTCTCAGAAGCAACAGTAGTGTCCGTGTTGAGCACGCTCCATGAGGTGCTGGGCTCTAGCTTGGAAGCTGCAAAGACTCTCAGGGCCTCACAAGGAATTGAGAGGCTAGTTCTCATCAACAAGGATGGGTAGGGATCTTGACTGAATCGGAGGATGCACGGTGTTCAGTCTCGTCTGGGTTTCTTTGTGTGTTTTAACTCCCGTTTTGATGTCTCTCTCTTCTGGCATCACCAGTAATCGTTCAGAGAGGGAAGTGCGTGGGGCTGGGCTCGTACTGCAGACTGTATGGGCCTACAAGGAGCTGCGGCGTACTTTGGAGAAGGATGGATGGAAAAAAACAGACTTCATGGTGAACCTAAACCCTCCCAGCAACAACACACGGACCAATGGAGGATATGAGGACAGCACTTTGCCCCTCATAGATAAAGGTCAGACGATAAAACGTTTAGACTTTTCAAATGTACTGCTTCATATTGGCCCTCAGTCTTCATTTGTGGCAACAGTAAAATGAAACTATCTGGAATTCACATACCATCCATACTATCATTGGCACACCCATGCATATGGTTATGCATCTAATCACGTTATTATGATGATTAGTTTAGTTTATTCGTGCAATATCCAAGACATACATGATACAACAAACAGTATTGGATATTCATCCAACCATTTATATATATTTGTGAATTCCACCTCAAGAAGAACTGAAAGTCAGAACCGGTGATGCTTATCGTTTTTGTATCTTTGTTCAGGTGTCAAAGGTGAACGAGACATGATTCCAATGAATGACATGGGACCAGGCGAGTATTAATACTGAAACCATTTACCTGTAACAAATTTACATCACACCGATTTGATTAGATACTTGCAAGTATAAGAGATTAACCTTGTCTGCAGATTTACCTTTCCATTTTTCCATTACAAACACACTCACACTGCGACTTTGAATATGCGCCTTCCATTAGACGCCTACTCCACACTGGACCAACGAGGGAGAAGGAACACTTTGGACAACGCAATTGAACCTGATGATAAAGATACAGTACAGGTATACACAGTACAATACATCGCTGGCGCAGGGTTTGAACCTAATATGTCACAATTTGTTTTAGCCTTTTTACACCAAATTATACATATGCATTATAGTCAGTGTTATTTGTGTTACATGTGAGTGTTATTTCGAATACATTTTTGAGGCGGGATGCCATAGAGGGCTTGATTTTAAATAATAAAAAAATTATACTATACACAATTCTGCATGAGAAGTGTACATGATACATAGATACAGTATGAAAAGTTAGATTTGTCCCCTTTGAACTATGTGCTTACGGCGGTACTAAAACAATGTCACTGCTTTCCATTGCTTTTGATGGGAACGTCAACCTGGCCAACATGGCCTGCCACATTGATACGAGTGTTAGCCAGATTTAATCAGTGTATCAGAGAATTTTGGATATTACACATTCGGCTCTTTGGAGATTTAATATTTTGGGTTAGAATTATTTAAACACAGTCATTTCCATTTTGTAGCTATTTTCAGCCTAGAACTACAGTAATATTGCAACGTTTCTTTTAAACGTGCACATTTGCACGATACTCGAGTCGGTTCCCTTATCAGCGGTGAACGTTACTGTGAGAAGGGACACGTGCTCACACACGCCCACAGAAAGCATGTCTCTTCATGTCTCAATGGAGGATGTGCTTTATAGTTGTGTGGCACATTTCTAGCCGCTGCTGTTCCACCTGCTTTATAAATTAAGAACAAAACTAACATTTTGTTACCCCTCCCCCCCCCAATCTTTGGCACCCTTATTTCTTAAATATGCTTGTTTCAAACTTTTCTGGGGTTTTTTTCCCTAACAACTAACACATTGACAATGTTTTTGCTCCTTGTGTTCCATCTGTTCCTTTCTGGCACTAATTTTCTTGATGGGTTTTTCCTCTATCACACATTCCTCCTCTCCTTTTTTGTTCTCCCAGGGAGTGAGGTATGGTGAAAGGCAGGCCACTTTGCCTCTAATGGATTCTTATGATGGTTAGGCTACACCCACTGTCTAACTGCATGTCAGTGCATGGTATGTTTATCTCAGAGGAGGCTGCGCTCAACTCACTTGCATCGCCTTAGTTTTCCTGTAGTGTCACGAGTGAGCTTCCATTGTACTGTAATAACTGTTCTTCAGAGTTGTCTATAATTTTTGTGATCTAGTTGTCAGCAGCTGCATGATGAGTCTATGTTTAGTAAAAGGTCTGCTGTCATTGTAATGATTGCTTGCGGCAAAGGATTAAATTTTTGCATTTTTTTTCCCTTCACTTTCAGAAAAACTAATAGTGTGCATCACCAAACGACATCTACCCGCACACTGCCCTTGCTGAACTGACAAAGAGGGACCAGAACACTACCGATGGGACAAACCACCACGATTTTTATTCATACTTTCCTCTTTGCTCCTCATGCTTTTGCATCAGCTCTTCCCTCTCAATGACAGTCCTGGTTTTGCAGCTGACAACCCAATGAAACTCTAAAAACTGGAAAAGTGCTGTGGTTCTATGACAACAAGATTGTTCTTCTACCTTACATCTCTGCTTAACTACACTACGACTTACCTGGAAAACACTAATGCTCTATTTCAGGTCAGATTGGATAAGAACATGACGTTTGGGGGAAAATCTCCGTGGATTTGTTTAAACAAATGAAAAAAAAAATTTGAGGGCTTGTGTAATCCCCACCCCTTTTTTCTAATGGGTAACAACCACAGAAAGATTTGTTATGATAGAAAAACTGTTAATTGATTGACTCTCATACATGGCTTTGTATTTTGTAGTGGTTGTTCCTGTTTTTGCTTTGTTCTGTACATGTGCCAAAAGACAATGCCGCCGCTCAACTGCCATTACTGAATTCACCTATTAACCACTTAAAGGAAGCTTTTTGTACAATGTTTTTCTCTGTTAAAGTCCATCACTAAGAGGCATGGGCATGCTGCATTTCTGTATTCGATAATATTAAGGGGTGTAGGTTTTGAATTCGGGAAATCTTAAGATCAGTCTTCACCTGTGACATCTGATATATTGCGCTATGTACAACAAACTCCTTACATTTTTGATTCAGCAGAGGCATTTTCTTATTTTACTACAAGTCCATAATCTGAATGTGTAATACCGTACTGTTTTTAACAGTGCTTGTGTGGGCCAACTGGAGTGCCTTGATAACTCAGGACAGGTATGATGGGTGTGTCAAACCATAACGTGGCTTGTCACTCACCGTCTCGGCGTAGGGAATGCTGGGGTTTTGTGTTGCACAAGTTAAAGGTATACATCTGTTTTTTTTTTAAGTAGGCGTTGATTTTTCTTCATGTGCTTCAAAAACAAAACTCTTGTATTCTGTATATGTGTGCCACAAACACATGGCCTACCTGCCTTTTAAGTATACAGAACAGCACATGGGAGAAGAAAGTTGTCCTTTTTGCCCACATTCTCAAGTTCTGTGCTTACTTCTCCCGTAGAGGACAACACACACTAGTGCAAAGTAAGATGTAGATAATTGAAAGAAAAAAAAAATCAAATAAAGCACGAGGTGATGTTTTGTTTGTCTTTGCTTTAATTTTTCATGCCAACTGCCTAATTTTCAAGTTGCCTTGACTGGATTGACTTAAAAGAATAGCAAATTGCATGGGCTTGGTATGTCTACGAAGGCATAGACCAGAAAAATAAAAGCACATTTATACAATATATAGACAAGAGAATATTTGTTAATTTTATGCCTTTATGTATATTTTTTTAATATTCATTTGGGTTTAATTATTTTGGGTGTTCTGGGTGAAGCATATGCAATCAGTTTTTTTGTTAGCTTGAAATTTGTCTTAATTAGAAGCTTAAAAAAAAAACCAATTTATACATCTGCCATTTGTTGAAAACTGATTATAAACTACACCTTAGCATTTCTGCCTTTGCTCCTAAAGTTGCACATTCTCATTTATGAATGACTTATGTAACTAGCAATATTGTTTTTAATAAAAAGAAATGAATTTTCAACCTGGTTTGGTTTACACTTTGTGAATAATTATTTTGAAATCGTGGAAACTGTTCTTTAGCCCTCACAAATTACCTCCCACGCGTTTGACAATGCTGTAACATATTTTGTCAATATAAACAACGAATGAGAACAAAAATAAAAATTTAAACTATCAAAGCAGCCCTGACCAAATGTGGCTGTAGTCCTCCGCTATGACATCATCGCTGCTCGCCTGTGGCGCCATGATCAGTTTGTGGACGGAGCACCGAAGTCAAAACCAACGTTAGCAACTGAGATTAAACATAATTTTTGATAAGCATTGCATTTTAGATTCATATCTGTTGTGTGGGGGAAAAATAGTACGACTGACTATAAGATATTGGTAAGTAATGCTCATGTGTTGGCGTGCCATTTAACCTGCTTGTAATTAACGAGTCTGCACCGTCGCCATACTTTAGTCCCGCGTTTCTTTTCATTGATCGACTTGACTATCTATTAGCTGCCGTTTTAGGCGGATACAATCCACCCCTAATTGTTGCTTATAGCTTTGGGAAAGTGAATCTAAGTTTTTAATTTGAACATTTTCACCAAGACCACGCGGACGGACATTGCTGAGTCCTCTTTGAGTTCGGCCACCTGCTCAGAATAGTGGCCAACGGCAACTTTCACACGCTTGTAATGTATTGTTTTAACAGAGCCCAAAATGAGCAAAACTGACTAATTGGGTACTTTTTACTATGTTTGCAAGCTACCAATGCTAATGGAAACATGCCGCACTACCAGTTACGGGACTATGAGATGAATCTTCTTGGAGAGCTCCAGAGACAACAAAACAGCGCCCAGTTCTGTGATACACTTTTGCAAACTGAGGGTGAGGCCTAGTGTGTAAAATTATTATTCAAATTATGTTAATGATGAAATATATTGAGAAGATTATGCATTAATTCAAAATCCTAGTGTGTAAAAAAAATAAAATTCCAATGATGAAATTTATTGATGAAAAGAATGCGTTAATCCAAAGTATGTGACATGATTGCTATCCATATTTCAGGTATCTCGGTGCCCACTCATAGCTGTGTTCTAGCGGCGTTTAGTCCTTACTTCTCTCAGAAGCTGTCAGCCACACCTTCTCCTCCAAATGGGCAAAAACGTCAGATCCAGGTTCAGTCTTTGAAGGCCCACACCCTGTTGAAGCTGGTTGGACTTCTTTACTCAGGAGAGTTGGAGGTAAAAGGAAGTGTAGAACACAGTGATGTGATGAATGCAGTCCAGAAATTTGGGATTACACCCCTCATACAGCGACAGAGAAATGAGGCTACAAAGGAGATGGACCCCCAGGAGAACCGGGTCAGGAGTTGCAGTAAATGCTGCACGTTAACAGCTGCTGGTGGGGAGAGTGCTAAATGCAAGACAATGAAAGATTCACTAGCGGATCCTAAGATGGCAGGAATTGGGAAAGATACACATCGTTCAGTGGAGAAGACAAATTGTGTATCCAACGGGACACAAACTCCGTTAGAAAATCTAAGTGAACCTGTAACCTCAGAGCACATCAAATGTCATCTTCAAAACATCCCATTAGATACTTGCGAATCAAGTTCACATGAACCCTCTGCATCTGTTACAAATCCAACGTCAAATGACCAAGTGTCCAGCAATCGGTCCTGCAGTTCCAACAATGACATGTCCTTCTCCCAAAAGCCTTGGAATGAAAGTACTGGCTCCACTGGTAGTACTCTTTTGCTGACTCAAACGAAGGACAAGATCAAGACAAGCAGAGTCGAAGCTGAGAAGATACCAGAAGTTGAAAATGGCAATTCTACAGAAAGGAGGCCTGTATTTGCCAAGATAGCAAAGAAGAACCTGCCCAAGATGAAACTGATGGAGTCAACACAATTATCCGTTAAGGTAAATAGTTTGGGCTCATAGTCAATTTTCCATCTCCCTTTCAGTACCCTGGTCCAAATATGTGGAATGACATTGATTACATCTACACTACCGTTCAAAAGTTTGGGGTCACCAAATTGTTTGGGTGACCCCAAACTTTTGAACGGTAGTGTAAATATTATTATAATAAAATATTATGAATTAAATATTATAAATTATATTTTATATTTGTATAAGATTATATATAATCTGTGAATATAAATATACATATATATTCTAAGATTTTTTACACAGAAGATTATATATATAATCTATAAATAATTATCTAAATAAATATATACACTACCGTTCAAAGGTTTGGGGTCACCCAAACAATTTTGTGACCCCAAACTTTTGAACGGTAGTGTAATTTAATACACGTTTAGTTGAATAAGTATTTCTGCTGGCCTCATCTAAAATAATCACCCACACACAGAGATTCACATCCTTTCATGATCCAGAGTGTTAGAAAAAGGGCACAATTTACATACATACACCCCATAATGATCCCCGATTATGATAGGTATTCCACAAATGGCTTTTCAGTCAAATCATGTTTTTTAATTTTTTTTATTGTGTGTTGTGACTTCTTTACACATTTATATCCTCGTCAGGAAAAATAAAGTACCGTGTTGATATTCTGCTTTGCAGGTGAAACTGAGGAGAAGGAGTTCAAAAGAAAAACTATGGGAGGTTGTGTCTATTCCAGATGACGATGAGAGAACGTCAGGGTTCACCCCTTTACCTCAGGTAAAATACATTTATGTAAGAGACTCACTAACTTTGCTTTAGCCTCCAAAGTTTTGATTCCAATAGCCTTCATCCCTCATTATACGGGTGCGATTGAAAACTCACAATGTTAAGGACCGCTTGCTAGCAGCTTTGATGCAACAATACAGTTTAGTATTTGTGGATAGAATAATAATACATTTAATTTATAACCCATTTTACATTTGGCACAAAATCTCAAAGTGGTCAAGGAGTGCGTTCCACTGGAACATCTGTCATCACACTTTTGTTGCATTTTGAGCAAAATTGCGCTACGTTCAGTTCACGTTTGTCAAAATTGTGATCATGATTAGAATTGGATTAATTGAGCGGCCCAAAATCTTGATGCATTTCAAAATGATCCATAGTTTTTCTCAGTTTTTTTCTCACTGTGGGACTACTTGATACTTTCAATTTATGTACAGTGTATATAATTTATAATTTCTTTATATTTGGTCTTATTGGTCATGCCTTTGTAGGAGGCCTCCCCAGCTGCAGCCCAGACTTCCATCCATAAACAAGGTGAACCCAGCAACTCCAATAGACTTCCATCCCACCCCAGTACTACATCTGAACGGTCACATCACGTCATTGATTGCACTGCTCCACACCAAAGTGGAACGCTCCAGTCGGCATCTGTTCCACAGCCTCACGGCCTTTCAGAAGAATCTGATGAGCAGATAGAGAAGTTGTTGGAGGACATCATGATGGGTCTGAACATTCTGACTGACTTGGGAAGTCCAGAGGGTGACACGGGGCAAAGTAAGATACTTTCAGCCACCCCTTCAGCTGAATGTCAGAACGTTGTGGAACGAAGTGACCGGATATCAACATACACAGGTATGTGCATGCATGCTTTTTTATATATATATATTTTTTTTACTTCACACGTGTATTTTTTTAGCCATTTTAAAATGTTTGGTTTGTTACATGTCATAGCCGCAAATAGATTTATGGTGTCATCAATTCACATTTGGATAAGATGAACAGTTTTAAATTGGAAAAGTTGAAATGGGTTAAAAATGTAGAGATTACTGAAGGAAAATGAAAAAAAAATCAATTTGTAATATTTTGTGGGTAGTGTGATGTTGAAAATTAAAATGTTTTGGTTCATGGGAATTTTTGGGATCAGTATGGATAAGGGGAAGAGTTAAAGTTGGAATGGTCAAAAAAATGTAGAAATGACAGATTTATTTTTTATTTTTTAAATCATACATTTTAAATTTGAATCTCAAGAGCAAAATGCCATTATTTCGGTGCAGGCACTTAGGAGCAATCCAAAGATTTCTTTTAACACAATGCTCTTTTTTTCGTATTTATTTGTGTACAGCTCAGAAACAGCCCAACTGTAAAAGTGAGCCACTTGTTGATCCGAGTAGCATGGAAATCCCAGAGCAACCGTTTAATTTGGATCTCTCATCGGTGAGATCATTGGAGCAAAATTACCAACCAGTCCAGGAGCCGCATCCCTTGTCTTCGTTTTCGTCACCTTGTTTGAACGATTTGCGGCTCCCTAGATGCCTCTCTCCGATTGATCCGTTCACTTCAGCAGAAATTGATAACCTAACCGCTAACAATTATCAATTGCCTCGCTGTGTGGGACCCTTGCTTATAGAGCATTCTGGATTACTTGTTTTTCCAATTGCTCATCGAGAAGATGAACAGCCCCCTTTATTGAAGACACGTCAAAACTGCTGGCGAGAGCCATTCCTAAAGCAGTTGGAGTCTGAACCACAGCAAAGCCAAAGCTGTAGAACACTACCTTGCATTAGAAACGCCGTGGGGGCGTGTCCAACTGCTGCTGAAAGAAAATCTTACCCCATGAAGATAAAGCCAACTTTAATACGTAAAAAAAGTGTTGCTTTGGATGGTATTGCACCTCCTAAAAAAAGGAAAGTGTGTGTGGATTATCCTCCAGATGCCATTGGTTCAAATTGTGATGCATATCTGAGTACAAAACAACTGAGTGTTTGCTCAGTTAGTTTGTCACGAAACAATGTCCTGGCAAAAGAAAGGAATATGGCCAAAGGCTCTCCAAAATCACCAACCGTTCTTTCAGTCACACAGAATCAACTGTCAACCACAAAGAACCATGTGAAAGAGAGAACCATAACCGTGGAACCTCCAAATTCGACAAATACAAGCCAAACGCGCATCAAGACCAGGGACTTCCTGAAAACAACTCAAGGGCCTCCAAGCGACACATGCACACAAAGCTACACCAATGCAAACGCAAAGGTCCCGAGATTTCCTATTGCATCCAACCAAGTCTGTCTCTTCAAGCCGAAACGTGGCAGACGACCAAAAAACACGAAAGCTCTTTTTTCTCCAAACACTTCTGCTCCAGTCATATCCAAGAGTGAAAATGAGGTGAAAATTGAAGAGGAATTGTTCAAGATAGATCTGGAAAAGAGTAATATAATGAAAAGAAAAGGCCCCAAAAATAAGAAAGGAAGGGGAAAGGAGCAGGTGGTTACAATGAGCGCTGCCAAAACTGACAACGATGCGTCCAAACAGAAGATTGCTTTCAGCAAACGGCACAACTTAAAAAAGAAGTCAGTTAGCCAAGAAGTTGGTAAGAAACGGCACAACTTAAAAAAGAAATCAGTTAGCCAAGAAGTTGGTAAAAAGTCCTTCAATGGAGATGATCATAAAGAATTCGTCAGAATTCCGCTTCAAGAAGAAACCTCTGCAAATGTCAATGTTTCCGTTGATGTGAATCACTGTCAAATTCTCAAGCAATCACCGGATGAGAAGGACAGATTACAAGAACAAGACTACGAGAGCTCTTTTAGAAAGAGGACCACTTTCTTAACTGCTGAGCATCCTTCTTTGGATGAGGCCAAAGAATCATTTACTCAACATTCTGAGAGGGACCAAGCACAGAAGACCCCCATACAAGGTATGACTGTGCATGTACTTGATGTTGCACATTTATTTCATTTGGTTCAATTCATTTTAGTGGAAGTCAACATGATGATGAAAACTTACAAGAAAGAAATTTGAATCTACAAGTCCCAATTATTGTTGGGAGTCTGTGTGAAACATGCATGAAAACACAATACAAGGATTTGAGACACGATATTTAATGGACGTGTCAACAGGGTTTGCGATTAACTTTTTTGTACGCATACTGATGCACCCAACTTTTTTTCTTGGTTGTGCCAGTGCTAAATGTGCCTGAACAAGATTCTTTACATATATAAAATTTGTTTTTTTTAATCACGTGTATTTTGAATAATGTGTCAACATGTCACTCTTATAAATTCAATTATTTTAACACATGTAAAGAGGTTTTTTTGATTATTAATATTTTTTTGGGGGGTATATGACAAAAGAAATGACCTACTTGAGTATTACTATCATAACATGATTTCTAATAAGAGAACAAGTGTTAGGACAAGAATGTTTTTTCGACTTCTACAACCTCCCTTTGAATATATAAATGCTTGTGTGTTTATGTTTAATCAACCAAAAATATAATTCTTGACATTTGACATTAAATTCAGCTTTATGGAGAATTTGTTAACTTGACATTGGTGTAGTGTGAAAGGGGGGGGGAATAATAATTATATATATACTATATATATATATATATAAAAAAGTCACCACTTGTTCACTTTTGATTTGCAGGACTAACGCCTGTTGTGATGCCACCTCAAAAAAACAACCCAGGTTGCTCTCTTAGTGACAGACAACCATGTCCACAAAATCAAGCATCTTTGGAGCCTACCGTGAACCCCCAAATCAGTACATGTCTGTCTGCTGTCACCGGGTCACCAGTAAACCCAGAATGCAATAAAGAAGATATCATTGACGTAGACGATATACTCTCTTCCCCAGAAAAGATACTTTTAATCAGCCAGCACGAGTGCATACTTGTTGATGCTGATACTACACCAAGTGAAGAGGAGGGCGAGATCGACGTGACGGGCGATGAGTTAGACTGATGTGTGTACTTTTTTGGTGTTGTGGTCATTCCTAATGTTCTCTGTTTCTCTCTGGCTTTTACTTCTATGTTGTGCCAAGGTTAGATGTCTAATTGAGTGACCATCTTTGTATAATAGTTTTTTTCCTGTTGTGTTTCCCTTACCAGTTGATGTCTGCGTAAGATGGCAACAAAAGAATCACACTTATTTTACTTGCAGAGTTTCCTAATATGTTGAAGAAGGTAAAATGTTGCTTTTTCCCCCAGTTGTTTTTTTGTGTAAGTTGCCAACAAAAGAACCTCGCTTACTTTATTTTTATAACCTGTTAAAGAATTTCAAATGTTGCTTTTTGTATGTTGTGTTTAAATCGTTTTGTGTTTAAAAAGTGGATGGCTACTAATATGATTTATAAATCACTTATCAAATTAATATTGAATGTAAAAAAGCCTGTATTTACAAAACCCACTTTCAATAAAATGTGTTATTGATTTCAACATGTTAATTTACGTTTTATCCTGTGTCCCTCTCTTCCTCCTTTTTTTTTTTTTTTTTTTAAATACAGTATACTGTACAGTATATTGCGTCACCAGACTGAGAGTACCGCTACATTGCAGCAGAGGGCGCGCTATTATTTCAACGACTTGGAATTTACCTTTATTGACAGCGGAAGCGGTAACGGAAACAGAATGCACGTGTATGCACAGGACTTGAAGGTTACTCAAACCTCACCGGCAACCTCATTGTCAGAGAGAGGAGGTCAATAAGACGGTCCGTTTGCGCTCAGAAAGACTGACCTGCACTGTAACACGTCATGGACCCCATGAAGGCGCAACAACTGGCGGCGGAGTTGGAGGTGGAGATGATGGCTGATATGTACAACCGGTAAAGTTGGAATAAGCTAACCTCAGCTAGCTTCTGCAGTGGCACCATCGTTTCATTCATCAAAATACTGTTCTCTCGTTTAGCGTTGAGGTGAAAACAATATAAATTATAGTTACTAGCGAAACCAGTGTGCGAGCTTGGAATTACTTCGAAATACGTACCAGATGTCGCATTTAAACTAGTGTGGTTCTTGTCACACAGGGATCCTCACTTGTTTACGTCAAGCACAATAAAGAAAAATTATTGTTCGGTATTAGTGACATCACCTTAAATTATCTATTTATAGGCTCTAATTTAATGAACCAGGATTTACACAATCAGGATTTTTCCGATTTTCTTTTTAATCAACCAATCAGAAATTGATTTATATGAATATATGAGAGCAGATGTTTGACAAATAGAGTATTTTGCAACAGATGTTCAATGTTGTATTCATTTGTATTTGCTCGACAGTGCTATGAAGGTACAAGAGTACCAAAATTAAATGAATACATAAATAAATGATAAATCTAGTTAAAATAGCATGTATTAATTAATTTCAATATTTATGTCAAAACATTTGTTTATATTTCAATAATTATTTATTTGAGAATTTATTTAATTGTACCGCTCTTGTTCCTCTGTGTCATGAATTATTTTTTTCTGTAATTTTGTCCCATTAAGCTCAATGGGTGGGACTCGCGCTGATCCAGCACCAATTAAATTGCTTGTTGCAGCACAAGCTCCACCTTGAGGTAATCGCAGATGTTTTAGGAAATGCTATGGATTTAGAAATGAACACTTAGGCCCAAATGTTTCATGTGCAAGATAACATCTTTGACCTTGCAGAAGATATCGACAGGAATATCAGACCCTGAACATATGACTTGCACAGCAGATGAATTTCTGAAAGTTCTCAGATGTTATTTCTCCTCTTTCTGAGTAAGATAGACCAAAGAGTTCAAACCTTGAGGTTGTTCTCCAGTGCATCTCCCGTACAACACTGAAACACATGGAGCACATATGACATCACCAACCACTGCCGTTGTTGTGTCATATTTGGTATAAATAAAATTGTTTTGTGGTTTGATGTTTTCAAAAGGCCAACAGAAAGTGCATGAAACATAACCTTCGCCATTAAATCCATGGCTTTTCCTAAAATGTCTGTGATTAACTCACAGACATTTAGTAGACAATGGCGCTGTAACGCACCAAACTGTCACATCATTAAATCTTTAACTTGGATGCTTAAGTAACTTCTTAATGTTTTAACTGCCATTCAAATTGAGAAAGTTTAACGATATTAAATATAGCGACGAGAACACCAATTTTTAACTGTAATGACAACTGTCTAATGTAAAGTTGATTTGAGGTGCTTGTGTACTTTGCCTATCTCTCCAAAATATTACTTGTCACAGAATAGTAAAAAGTTAGCCATGGAAAATGAAACGTAACTTCAAATGAATAATGGCTCAAATACATTGCATTTCCAGAATGACCAACGCCTGCCACCGAAAGTGTGTGCCGCCACATTACAAAGAGGCAGAGCTGACAAAGGGCGAGTCTGTGTGCCTGGACCGCTGCGTGGCCAAATACCTGGACCTCCACGAGAGGCTAGGACGCAAGCTAACAGAGCTCTCAGTCCAAGATGAGGACATGATGAGGAAAGCAGCTGTCGGCAGCGGATAGTGACGCAGAGACTGGGATTAGATGCCTAAGACTTCCACCAAATATCATGGCAACAACATTGGGTGAACTCTTAAAAGCAGGAGTTTTATTTGAGACGTGTTTGTGAGTGAATGCATCTGAATTTAAGTACATGTGGGTCCAGTGGGAGAAACCGTCGGCTGCAGTTGAGGGTTACATAAAAGGGTCTGAGCACTGTGTACACTTGTATTATGACTTAAAGTACTTCAGAAACAGTCTCAGCAACTTCTCTTGATGTGGACTGATATATTCAACCAGGCCTGGTCCTTCAGATTGGGTTACTGGAGTATGAATGCATATATTCTTTTTTATTTTTTGTACTTTGACTCAGTCATATGTACATAGATTTTTAAATGCTGTATGTCATAAACAACTGTTACTGTCTTCAGTTCAGGAAACGGTACCTTTTTGTTGATCCACTCACAGTTACAATTAAACCAATAGTCAACTTTAACCACTGCTAATAGTAATCATGACCCTTTATGCATCAGCATGATAAATTTACCAACGGATTTCTTTGGCGTTAACCCCACAAGGAACGTCGCCTGCCTCTTGGAACTCTCCTGAAACCTTCCATTATATTGTTGTCTACCTTCAAGAAAGCCTGCTACACTTGAAGGCCAACTCAAGCTTCTACATAAACACGCGATACTAAATATACTGACCATTTTTATGCCACCCCGTCGGGTCATTGTTAAACGACCGTGGGTCCCTTGAAAGACTACAGTGGAGCCCTCGAGTTTGCGGCCTGCTCAATAGCAAAATCAATATAATTGAAGGCCATATGATTACAATGAGAAATTATTCCGTGCGATGAATTGTGAACACACACATGCTGTTACCATTTATATACCATTTATCATTATTGTGTAGATTGTGTCATAAGTGGACCATGTGTTTTCTTTTTTAAAATCCGTTTCATTTTGTGTGATGCCTTTATTCTGTCTGTCAGGCGTCCAACTGCATATCGGCGGAACTGCAATGTTATTCCCCCTAACATGAATAAAGCAAAGTTAGTATGCACTAGCTGAGGCGGATATTGCTGTTATTATTACAACAACCATCGAGGGAGCCGGGGGCGGTAAATTTGTGCTTGTCCCTTTAAGACAAACAGTAGCAGATGGGGAGGAAGTGAAGAGAAGCGACTTTCGGTTCCTCTCGAAACTCCTTTTATTATATACCTGTGGTCCGCACACTGGAAAACGGAAGCTTTGCCAATCCACGACGTTGTGAGAAGCGTTTGTGCTGCATGGTGCTTGTCCACAAGTGGACGCTGGAAGATCTTGCCGCGTCTGACCCATTCGAGAGTTGAAAGGGGCGGCCACCGTCAAATACGCTCTCGAACTAAGGTGAGAATGCACGATGTCAATGCGATGCTTAATTTTTTTTAATCTGCTTTCAAAAAACACACAATTTTTCTAATGCGAACCTTAATGTCAACCACTTGCGTATTTAAAGTTTCCCATTCAGGTTAACAACGAAGTACAATTTGTGCTAAAATAGGGATAACGTTGCCAATAATCTTGACGAGGATGAAATATTTCGTAGATAAGTGGTTCTCGTTATTTTTCTTGTAGTCTACAGTGGCGTAAAACTCTGTTTTAATGGGCCGCTGTCCTGCTTGATCAGTGTCGTTATTAAGCTTATTGCGTGAAAGTCCAGAAAAAATAAAACAACTGTACACACACACGCACACACACACACGCGCACACACACATATAAGAGAATCCACCACCACCAAGTTGCAATTTTAAAGTTATATATATGTTTAAAGTTAAAAAAATAACTAAAAAATAAGTCTAATTGCTGCCTGTGTGGATACTGTAAATGTTCTTGTATGCTGTCAAAATGTAATGTATATATACATTTACATCTTAACATACCTCTGAGGGAAATGAGCTAGAAGACTGTCTACAATTTTGAATACATTTAACATACGTAGTTGTTTTTAGTAAAACAACTGACCAAAGAAATTAACAAATGGGGAAGTGCCATAGAGAAGCAAGAATAATGTGTTAAATGAATAGGAACGGACAGGAGGAACAATATCGTATGTGATACTGCATGCACAAAATAGACAAACATACAGTGTTTGATATTCATCAGAACTAGATCTGTATTTTCCACTGAATCCGAAGTCTTCATCTTACCATTACTTATTTTAGACAGTTGTTCACCGTTATCTTATTTTAGACACTTGTTCAGCTTTATCTTTGTGTGAACAGTTTGAATGCCTTGGATAAAAATATCTTGTTTAATTATTTACGACCCTGTTGTCAGTGTTTCTATTTATTATTTTATTATCACACTATACTTGATTACTTGGCTGTAGTTTTCTTTTATTTTGTTTGTTTCTTTTTGTTGTTTTGTCTTCTGACTGGTGTGCTGTTATGCTTGCTCTGTTGTGTTTTTGTGTGGGACCGTCTTGCAAATGAAATGTTACATCTCAAGGGGTCTAGCCCACGTTAATAAAGAAAACATTCAATGACTCATACAAAGTCAGTACATGTTTTGGTTCCAACCGAATGGTACATAAACTCAAACGGTACCATGTGATGTGTTGGTACCGAAGCGCACACTCATGATTGTGTGGTAGTGAAACAGTTTGCGGTTCTCCAGTGTACATGAATATAGCAGTGTACACGCAAGAGCATAATTTCATCACAGTCAATAGCATTGAGTCTCGAGAATCATTGAGAAGTGGGAGTAACATTATGATTCCCGTGAAATTGTTCAAATGTAAAATTTTGGTTCCTGTTTCAATGATTGTCTGTTAACCAATGAAAAATAAGGGTGCACCGCACATACATGGCACCAACTGCATGCTTTGTTAAAAAAATTCAACAGTGGCCAATTGTGTTTAAGAGCCTGTCATATAGAAGTTGACAGAGTGATTGCATGTGTGAAAATCAAATGTTCCTTAAATTTTTTTTATTTTTATTAATGACACCAAATAATTAAAAAAATATATATGTAAAATAATAACACGCGCACACACACACGCGCACACACACACGCACACACACACACACACACGCACGCACACACGCACACACACGCACACACCTACACTGATACCATTGAGTACAAATGTACTTTGTACTGTGTGTGCTCAAACAAGCACATGAAGGTGACTGCAGTCGAGCCCTGGCAAAGTGTCACCGGGGAGGAAACTCACAATTTGGTGATGTTTGTTGAACTGTATTTGCCTTGGAAGTTTTACCAAATAAATAATCGTTAACATGTCAGCAGTGACTCAAATTAAGGCGAACATGCAACCAAAGAAAATATAGTACTGTACAACAATATTTTATGTGACTCTGGCCTGTCCATCTTTCATCGGTCATATTTAAGAAGTAGTTCCCCAATGTTAGTAAAATGTTTGGTGCCTATTAATATGGAATACATTGTAATTAAATAGGAAAAATTCTTTGATGAGTAAACGATTACAACTCATGAAATGTTCATTACTTCCTTCTGGTCGCCAGATGGATATGGTGGAAGAGTTGAAAGAAGCTGATCAGGGTTTCGCGCCTATCAACGGCGCTGCTAATGAAATGCAGCAAGAAGACAACATGCAGGGCCAGGTGAGCTTTCGAACGCACAGTATTATACAAAGCCTTCAGTGTTTGGACCTTGTGATAATCAGACTTTAGGCCTAAGTACCTCTTTCCTGATTGCAAATAAAATGACTCTCTTCTGACTATCTATCGCATTTAACCACTGTTTTTCAAAGATGGAGGAGTTTCTGGGTCCACAGGCGGAATACAATGAGGAGGAGGAAGAAAGAAAATATTACAGAAGGAAGCGATTAGGAGTCATCAAGAATGTTCTGGCAGCCAGCATTGGAGCCATGATTATGTACAGCGTGTACATGGGTCAGAAGTCGCCTGTCGTAGTTTGATATGAGTCGGGACACAGACCACAAACTCACTTGTGTATTCTGTGATGTGCATTTTCCAGGGTTACTGCAGCTGCAACTTATCCTTCATTACGATATGACTTATCGTGAAGTAAAGTACAGCAACCTGGGTTTAGAAGACATTGATCGGAAGATGCTGAGGGGAATCAACGTCACGCCCATAGTAGGCCTGCTGTATACCCCCATTCTCATCAGGTAGACAAGCACATGCAACGATTCCTTCAATTAAACGTTGGTTATCCTAAACCATGTAATCCTCATGTTTTGATTGATCTAAGATTTCTTGGAACCAAGTGGATGATGTTTCTGGCCTCAGGAATCTATGCATTTTTTGTCTCGACCAATTACTGGGAGCGTTACTACACCTTGGTTCCATCTGCCGTTGCTATCGGCGTGGCCATTGTACCACTATGGGCCTCCCTAGGAAATTATATCACAAGGTGAGTCCAAGGATCATAAAGGAGGACATTTATTTAGAAAAGATGGAAAAATGCACTGGGCAGCAAATTATTACCTCATAAAATCAGGTTACATTTTTCTTTCTCAAAACTACTTGTCACAACTGTCACATCATTATGTCACTCGAGGACACAAGGACATCAAGCATATTTCTATGCATTTTCATTAGACTTTTCATACAGGCGAATCTGGACTTTTTTTTAAATAGCTCATAGCAAGTGAATATAATTGTTGTGATGTGAATGAGAATGTCTGAACCAAAGAAACTCAGATGACAACACTGTAATGCCTACAGTGTTTCATATCCACTTTTCTCTAAAGAGATTTCTTACTTTTCTATTCTGTACATGGTAGTTCAGATTTTCTATGTATAATCTGAATTGCTGCCACATGCTGATCAGATCAATGATCAGATTCTACTGTGCTATGTACTGCAGTATAGACAGTGTTATATTTAAGATAAAGTATTAATGCATGCATAAAAGTAGGCTTACTATAGTACTGTGCTTTTATATTGATCACAGTGTTGTATAAGATTTGAGAAATGCTACCTTTCTGATGAACAGTTGCAAAAAACTAATATTCCTGACAAGTCATGCTGTCACACACAGGATGGCACAACAGTATTATGAATATGCCAACTATAAGGAAGAGCATGTACAGGAGCAGAAGAAGATTCCAAAAGGAGCATGCCACAAATACATCATCATCTTCCAGTCAGTCTTCAGTGTCATCTTTCATGTGAGTCCCTCCATAAAACATAAAAACACGTTTGGACGTGCATAAAATATAGCAGCAGTTCCCAAAAAACAAGATTTGTTTTTACATTTACATTTATTTATGTTCATAAGGTTTGAATATCGTATGTAATATTTAAAATGCTCTTATAATTACCGTAGTGGGCGCAACGCATTATAGGGCGCATGTATGCCGTGACTTACGGTAAACAAATAAAATAAAAACAAAACAAAAAAAAATGAAATGGGAGCATGGGACATAGTTGATTTGATTTGTTTATTTCTGCAAGTACAAAATACTTATTACAAAATTACTTAGTATGGTTCGTTTATCGCGGCTTCACTGCTTCGCGGATTTTTTCCAGCCCCAAAATTTTTTGTTATAATAAGAGTTCTAAAAACACATTTATAGTGTTGTACTTTGTTATAAAAGCAGTTGTTATAACAAAATACTTCTGAAAACATATTTACAGTATTGTACCTTGTTATAAAAAGTTGTTATAATAATAAAAGAGTCCTAAAATCATATTTACAGTATATATACACTACCGTTCAAAAGTTTGGGGTCACAAAATTGTTTGGGTGACCCCAAACTTTTGAACGGTAGTGTAAATATTATTATAATAAAATATTATGAATTAAATATTATAAATTATATCTTATATTTGTATAAGATTATATATAATCTATGAATATAAGTATACATATATATTATAAGATTTTTTACACAGAAGATTATATATATAGTCTATAAATAATTATCTAAATAAATATATACACTACCGTTCAAAAGTTTGGGGTCAACCAAACAATTTTGTGACCCCAAACTTTTGAACGGTAGTGTATATATATACAAAATGCGCATAGCGCTGCTATGGTAACTTGTGACCGCTAGAGGTCCCTGTTTAACCAAGGTTAACAACAAAACGTCACATCTACACGTTACACCCACACACATACATGTATAATATTTATATTTTCAATATTTATACAATACTTTCTGTATGTTATTTATGCTATTAATGTATTATTTACACGTTTGAAACTTTTTCTTAATGTTCTAATAATAACATATGCACTTAAATGGTTTCATATACATTAACTGACAAACGAGGGATCACTGTACTTCCAAGCCCCCCACCCGTAAAAAAAATTCACACAGATGTATTTTAATAACGTGACAAAGTAAAAATTGCTTTTCTCAATTGCACAAGTTTCACTATTGCAATCAAACACTTTTTAAAGTGCTCAAAGACAATGGGACAATTCTGAACATTACAGTTATCAGTGTGTATAAACTATGCATAAAAAAACAATAATTTTTGAAAAATTAAGAATGATGGCTTTGACCTTTTTGTGTCCATCTCACTTATTTTGCATTCGACAAGAACATCAGTTGATAGTTTTCTCATCCCCCAACACTGTCACTCACTCAGAGGTGAAGAGGAGACTAAACCAATTTCACGTAACCTGGACACAATTCAGAAAATGTGCAGGAATTATATACATTATATTATATATATGTATATGTATAATATTATACGTACATGACCTGTGTTTTTGGAAACAAATTGAGGTATGATTGACTTTAGCCCACTAATAATGTTGCACTATACAGTGGATCCTCCCTTTTCATCACCACTTATCCTCACAGGTGAATTGTCCCCACTCTACACATTACGTACAGTTCTCTGATTGGTTTACCGCCCTGGTCTACGTATTTTACGTACAACGTATTGATGATTGGTTCATCGGGTTACGCCTACATATTATGTCCCCGTGTGACAACAGCCACACAGGAACATTTGGGAATTCGGTCCACACAAAAGGCACACCTTATTAAAGACACACAATAGGCACACCTTATTGAAAGACACACCTTAATTAAAAAAAATCTAAGTGTGCGGAAAATACTGTAAATATATTTTGACAGATTGCAGGTCAATTTTGATTTGTCTGTGTTTTGTGTCTCTCACCAGCTGAGCTTTGTCTTTGCTGAGCTCCCCATGACTATCATCCTCAAAGAATGCATTCTTGACAACAATCACATTCTCATCAATGTCAAAAACTGTGGTAAAGTCACTGCACCCTCATTGGAACTGTGATGTGATTCTAGTTTTTGTTCATGCGTGTGTGCTTGGAATAGACGTTTATTGGTACAGACATTCGGCATTTTGACGAATATCGGCATCTGCCTTTTTTTGTTGAAATAAAAGATTAATTCAAAACGGGGTTAACTTAAGGGAATTATTTATTTATTTGTTTATTTAAGTTTTCACTTTATAATAAATGTTGCTAATTCTGGGAATTCATTGCCCTTTTTTTTTGGTCTGAAACTGAGACAAAAATAAGTTTAACTTTTTAGTTAGATTGGAGCTCTGCACTTATTGTTAAAATTCTAAAACAGCTAATTTGAAAAGTAATTTTACCAAACATGTTTGATAACGTGGCTGTATTTGTGTGAATATTGTTGACATAAATCTGTCCCCGTAATCTAAAGCCTTATCTCCATGCTTCCAAATGGAAAAATAAACAGCACAGACATAAAAAAAGTAAAAGCACATCTCATCCAGTTTTGACTTTTCAGTCTCGTGTGTATTCAAAGCAAAGATATTGCTAATTTTACGACATGTTGACAGTGCTGTACATTTTCATTGAAATTGAAACAATGTGCCATTTTGTAGCTGTGACTGGATGGTTTTGGTAAAATGTTCTTGTCTTTTTCCCACCAGGGGCTGAAATTAGTGGTGTGGTTCCGGGATTCAACACCACTGTGCTGAAATTTCTACCCCAGTCCATGAATCTGATCATCGGGGAGAGCGTCCTTATGGGCTTCGCTTTCCTTTCCATGATCATTGTAAGTGTTCTGGCTTCTTACGCACACCCAAAAGACCCTGCATTTCATAGTGTTTGGTTTCTTCCATTTAATTATTTTCCTACAATACACACGTTGACATAATGTAAAAAAATCCAACCTTTCATTGGAGTAACAATTAGCTCCTTACTAGCTCGATGTCTGTTTTTTTTTTTTCTTCCATCTAGCTTTAATAATCTCAGTTTCTGTGCCCTTTCCCCATTTTGTCAGTTTCCAAATGTGAACTTCAATTATTTTACCTCATTCAGTTCCTTGTGCTGTGTGGTGCTGCGTACCGCCCAACAGAGGAAATTGATCTGCGTAGTATTGGCTGGGGAAACATCTTCCAGCTCCCTTTCAAACATTTGAGGGACTACCGGATACGCCTTCTCTGCCCTTTCTTCATCTACAGCGGATTTGAAGTACTCTTCGCCATCACTGGACTCACCCTGGTACTTTGCTGTCATTCAAAGATTAATATAAGGTATGCGGTGGTACCTTGACTTACGAGTTTAATTTGTGCCTTCTAAATAAAAATCACTTAGCTATTGAAATAAGGCAAATGCTATTAATCCGTTTCAGTCCCACCAAAATCAGCATTGATTTATCACTTGTTTTTTAATTAGCACTGTACATTATTATACTTAATAAAAAGGTACAATAGTACTAATTGATAATACTTATACATGTTTTTCAATTTCGCCCTTCAATTTCACAGAATTTATTCTTGACAGCTTCTGCATTTTTCACCACATTTTTGAAACATTCTGCAGCTTCGCCAAGGTGTGCAATGTAGGAATTATTTTAATTGCCTTGGTTGAAATTATCGCCTTTATTGCTCGCTTGCAACTTATTAAGTAGCATAGTGTAGATGTAGCAGTAATTTGCTCACATTGATTTACCAAGTCACATACACCTCTTGCTCTGAGATTTTCTGGGATTTCAAGATATAATTCAGTGGATCATCATTTTTTTTTTCTTTTTACCAGGATTCACTTCTTAACATCCATGGTTAGAAAAAACAACAGCCCAAAAAAAATACAAGTTCAAAACTCACTGGAGGTAACCACTTGAAATGATTGTGGCTGAAGTCCTTTGTCGCCATCTCGTGGCCATCTAGTTGCAGAGTTTCTGAAGCTTCCTCACAAATCAGATTTTCATTTACAACTAAAAGCCCCCCAAATAGACAAAACCGTAGGTTGGCACACTCGAAAGTCAAGATACCACTGTACTCGATAAAGCTGATACTGTTTAAAGAGTACACGATCATGCCAGGTGTATTTATTTATGAATCTTTTCTCTCCATACAGTCTTATGGCGTTTGTACTTTGGGTCTCCAAAAATTGTGGCTATTGATTGTGGTCTATGGACTCTCGTGCTCCGTCTTCTCTATCCTGTCCCTCTGCCTCCTACGTCTCCCGCGGTGGGTGTGTCTGGCAGGAGGAGCCACTGTGCATTTGATGCTGTTAGTGGTACTCATGGTGTTTTCGCCAACTCCACAAAACTTGGCCTATGAGGTCCCTCTTCTGGTAATTACTATACTCTGGGGACTTGGGACGGCCCTGAACAAGACTGGAGTCAGCAGTGAGTAGCACTTGGGATGTAGTGGTACATGCACATGCCATGTCTTACCAAAAAGCATCCATATTTGTGTGTCTGTTTCAGCCTTGCTTGGTATTTTATATGCTGAGGAGAAGGAACGTCTGGACTTTGTCTTCACAATCTATCACTGGTTACAGGCCATTGCCATCTTCGTGGTCTACCTCTGGTCAGAGATGCCGATGAGGGTAAGTAACTGTAAATCAGGGCTGTGAAGTAACAAAGTAGGAATACGTTGTTGCTGCACTTAAATATGTCGTGTACTTTACTTGATTATTTGTTTTTCTGATGACTTTTTACTCCCCACGTTTGAAATATGTACTGCGAATGATGACATGACAAAGATGTAAATAGAGAGATGTAAGGTCGGCTGTGGTTCAGCTCTTGACAAATGGAATGATTTATCAGGGTTTGGGTAAGGCAGAAAAAAACAGCAATATAAGGGAATCTGAACTAGAGCCCATCAATGATGACAGCAAGAGTTTTGAAGAGTTTTTCTCATCAATGACCTTTTGAAGATAACTGCTTGAATTGGCGCTGATGCTGAAAATAAAACGTCACATTTTAATTTTGTCTTTCTCTCCACATCTCTCCAATTGAGGCGAAACTTGCCATCATGTTAGCAACTTTACTGCTAGCTTGCTACTGCTACTGGCTGATGGAACGCCGCCTAGCCAAGAACGAGCGTCATAGGTTGCCCCGCATACCTCGACCCAAGCACAAGGTGATCAGTGGCACTAAATGTCTTATACCATCATCTACTAAGCTTTTGTAAAGTTTTTTATTTATTAAAAAAAATTGCAGTGTCTCATAAAAATATCAGAGAATTCAGTAAGTAAATTTACTATTAACCAAAAGACAAAAGTGGGACCAGCAGTTCCTGGAGAAGACCCACACAAGCATGAGAAGAACATGCTTAGATTCAAACCCAGGACCAGTTTCTGATTGTTTGTGACATAAGCCCTCACAAAAACTGGCATTTTAATTGGGGTGTGTAGACTTTTTATTAGTGTATGAAAAGCTCATGCTTTTTATTGTGTGAAATTTCTGTTGTCGCACTCAGCCTACCAACAAAAAGCAATTCCTCACCCTGCAGAAATGATGTAATTTGTGTCCACAGGTCAAAGGTTATCGCTACCTGGAAGATGGCAACTCAGATGAGTCAGACTCGGAGAGAAGCGAGGAGGATGACGAAAAGGATGAAGAGGAGATAGAGGCAGAGGAACAATTGGCGAATGAGTCTGAAGCAGAGGACATGGAGGCCGAACGCCAAGATCCTGGAGCTCAGGGCGCTGACTCACTCCGAGCCAGGAGGAAGAGGCCAGAGAATCACCAGCAAAGGGAGGACGACGCCCATCTGATGGAAGGCCGGAAGTGAACAAAACTAAATTAGAAGAAAGAGAGTGAGGAAGACATAAGAGCATGTCGGTGTTTCATCATTCCTCTAAATTGTCTGAAGCTTTTCATTAAGGACAAATGAATTTGATTATTTTTCAAGCAATAATTAGACAGCAGCGATTATTCAGATGGAAGGCTTGTGGAAATTTGCCAAATGTGAAAGCTGGAGCTGCCCTGGAGTTGAAGCCTCTTACTGTAAATATTCATTCTGATCGTGTGGCTTTGACATTCAAATCATAAGTGATGCCTGAAATAATAATAAACAAAATGTACTGCTTAATGCTCAAGGGATTCAGTAACCAAAGATAGACACGGTACCACAATTTGTTTTTATTTGTGTCCCTATGTATTGCAGAAATTGAGATGTTTATTATGTCTGTTGTTTGCAATGTTGTAGCTAATTAAAAGCATTTGTAGTTTTATTGTCTGCACTTTAGAATTTCAGTTAATGCCCAGACAATACACCCTTAAAACTGCTGGTTTAAATGTTTATGTGGTCAAAACATTCTCCACTCTGTCTCAAAAACAAATTACTGCAATTTACTGAGAAGAGTTATTGTATATATACTGTATATTACTGTACATCATTTAGATGTTGTTGCGCAAGTAGACCATTTTACTGGAAGTATGGAAGAGGTGGAAAAAAAGATTTTAATGGAAAAATGTAGCATAGTCGTGCTGTTTTCTATCATCCACTGCTGACCCTTACAAAGTGCTGAGCAGGCAGATGAGGTTTGTATAAACCACACAAAGATGCACAGTGCAAGGTCATCGGACATTTGTTGGATGAACCTTTCATGTGGGATGCAGTGACAACAGAGATCTCTTGCGTTCCTGGGTAGCCTTTCTCAGGAACACACAAAAATAAACACACATTCAATTTTGCACCATCTCTGCATCTCTTGCAGCTGACACGTCACACAATTTAGTGTGGTCACAGATATTCTACCAGAATTCTTAAATGTAATTGTATATGACCAAAGCGCTACTGACTTTCTTGTTGATTCAGTTGACCAGTTGAGGCTTAGTTGTATTTTCTGTCTTACCAATTTGGCAGTAATGGACTGGATTGGACTAAATATACAAGAATGATCAATTATCAAGAATTAGAAACATGAAAGCAAGAAATGATTAGTATCTAAAAGCTTCATTCAGACGTATTTGGAATTTTGTGAAAAAACAACAATCTGCGTCGTGGCTCACGTTTCAGTTGTTCCATGGCTTGGAACAAGCTGAATGAAACTCGTGTTGGTTTTTCCAAACATCAATTGTCAGAAAAACGCTAAGAATTACGTGTTGTCCATATGTGCACTAGATTCCTTTTCCTATATTGTACATTCTAAATTATAGCAGGCTTACCAAAAGTGAGTTTCCACACCAATGCCTTGAATTGCATTGAGAAGGTTGCAGCATACAAAAGGGGTTGCCTTGGTGTTGTAAGAATGAAAATCCCCGAAATTGATAAATTACTCTTGATTCTGAGACTGTACTTTGTGGGCATGAGGTGCAAAAGTCACGACCAGCATAATTTCCTCGCTCATATCTTTAAAACTACTGCTCTTCCACAATTTACATTTCATGTGGGTGTGCATAGAAATGGCTTCATTATGTGCTCAGTGACTTTCAAGTAGTTTCCCTTCAAAAAATTTCCCCATTACGTATATACACTATGTACCATTTAGAATGTTTTCCATCATCTCATTCACTGCAACATTGACACGTGACACGCTTGGACACATTCTATGTCCTATTAATGGCTTAGGTTTCATTGATGAACAACTCGAGAGGGGTGAATGGAGTGATCAATGGATGTTTTTTTTCAATGCACTGCATTAAAAGCCTCTGCGGTCCATCTGCTGAATGCTCTCAGAGAAGGCGATTAGAGGAGATGAAAGCACACAGTAACAGATGCAACGCACATAGCCGTCTTTTTTGTCTATCCGGTCTTATAGCTACCGCTAACGTCATGGTTGTTAGTTTTTTGCTGAACCTTTTGCATTTGTAATACACTGCTAAAAATAAATATATGGAACATGTGCTTGGATCACAGTGAATGAAATATCAGTCATTTTAATGATCATTGGAACTCAAAATCATCAACCCAGGGAGGTCTGTTTTTTCCTACATGCCAGGATGAAATCTGCGGTTGCCTTTCTTTTGTTTTGTTTTTCATTTATTTCATAACCTAGACTGTGTTGACGTGTGTCATATGCATTACTTCTGTTGAGACGAAAAATGTTCTCCACAAGGGATCTCCTGCCAGACCTGGATCAGGGCAGGTCAAGACCACGACAGACTGGCTTCTATGTGGTGGCGGTGGATGCAGTAAGCCATGAATACCAAACAAAATCCCCCCAAAAGGGTTTGATTGAACCATAACCCTCCAGTGAATAGGCAGACAAGTTCATGAGATCGGGAACTGGAGACATACTTTAGCCACATGAGGCTAAGCACAGTCATGCACCATTATAAGTCTGAGGATCTCACTTGGGTACCTAATGGCAATCAGCAGTCACAGAGGTCTCTATGGGCCTCCAAGAAAATGCTACCTGAGACCTAATCCATATAATGGAGGATGTTGCAGCTAGCAGAATGTTCTTCTTGGTGGAAGAGTAGAGAATTAGTGGAAATAACGAAAATGGAAGTATTTGTGTTATATCTGTGCTGAGGGACATTATGTGGCCATGTGACGGTTCTCAGGAATTTTGGAATTGTGGGTCAGTGAAAGATGGGAGGTGTTTGGTTCTGAACCAGATCTTTTCACTTTTCATGTCTCGCAACTGCTGTTAAATTTGTGTGTCTTGACATATGAAGGGATTGACAATAAAGCTGACTTTGACTTTGAAATAATAATGTAAAAACAAAAGTGCAAATAGAAAAATAAATAGCAGATATGAAGGGAACAAGGGTTGGGCTGGAATTTGGATTAATGCATCAAATAAAAGTTTTAGTGAGTAGGAAATAAATAGAGTGACATTGGGTAGAAGTTCAGAAGATATAGAAAAAAAAATCACTATGACGTTTAGAGGGGCTGCACACTATCGCAACATCCAGGCAGCTCGGAGACCAACAGGCCCGCTTACAGGTCGATATGTAGTCTCACCTATAGACACGTGTGGTGGTAAGTGGATTGTATAGGTTGCTTTTCCAGGTTGCTTTTCCAGGTTGCCTCAGCTCTCGCTTCGAGAAAGGGTGAGAATTGTGGTGCTCTTCCACATTGAGAGGAGCTCGATGCGGTGGTGTCTTTCCTCTCAACACCTGTTGATGTTGTTTGTCCTCTGGAATAAGTGTTGCAAAAATACTACAAAAAGAAGAATTGAGCTCATTGCAGTATTACGGCAGTTGTAACTCTGCATTTTCATGTGAAAAATGAGACAGATCGGTCCAGAATAAGTAATCATAAGAGATTTGTACTTTTGAACTTTGACTGCAGATACTAAAAATCTTTTTGTGGGATAGTTTTACATTCTTCATTCATTTTAACATGCATTTTCAGTTGTTCTTTTACACCGTGGACTTGCATCACACACTTTTGCCATTAAATTATTTGAGAGTAAAAGTCCTGAGTAGAGAACAAAATGATTGCGACAAGAGTGCATCCTTTTTTCTCACTTCCCCTTGTTCTTGGCCGCTTCCCTTTTGTGGTTCATTTATGCGACCCTCAGCTCCGCCTGCTAAGGAAGTTCACTAAACACTGGTGAGAAAGATGCAAGCAGAGAAGGTCACATGCAAGTCTTGAGTCTTGAGTGTTTTGCCAAAGCTTTAAACCATAAGTCCAAAGTCATTTTGTCTTATGTAAGTCAAGTCAGGTCATTGATTCAATCATTTCTTTTTAAATAAAACGAAATATTTATAACTTGTGGTCTTTTTTTTTTTTTTTTTTTTTTAAAATTGATTACATCATACTGTAAAAATCCCAATTCCAATGGAGTTGCCATACAAGAAATGTCTTTTTTAGAAAGACATTGCCTAGTCACATTTTGCACATGTTCCAATAGTGTGGCTTTATAGTAAAGGAGTGCGGGTACTTGCCTGGCCAGAATCCATCTTTTCCCATTGTTAAATGCATAACAGATCAAAAGGAGTCTGTGTGTTTGACTCCTTTTTTGTTTTGTTTTTAATTCAATTCATTCGCTATGATAACAGTCATAAGGCATGCAAAATGAGTGGATCCAATTTCGGCGTCATTACGACGGAGACTGAATCTCTGTCATAATCATGGCGAAATTGGATCCACATTTTCATGATTGCTAGATACCCTCTCAATTTGGGAAAAATGGCTGAGTGGCGACAACACATCTGCGTCTTGTGCAAATCTAATCAGTGTATCAGCTGGCAATCTCAGGGACGTTTCAGGACACCACAGTGTAAGAGGATTTCAAAAAAATATCGACGAGATCCAGCCGGGCTATTGTGCCGTCATGGCCGCCTCAGAGTGAAACGTGGCTGGCCTCAGAGTCAACTGTGGCCAGCCATAATTCGCTCAAAACAGGGCTGCCACAAGAAGCCCACATATCGGCAACTTCACGAAATTTCAGTTGACAAGCAGATGTGTCAACCACCACATTGATGACACCCAAAACTAAGATCATGACAATTGCAACATTCACAACAATAAGTGTGTGGCTTCCAGCAGGATAGTGTTTCATTCGGGCACTCAAAAGTCATTTTGGGTTCGAGACGAGTACAGTGTGAAGACTGACAGTCAAAAAATGAAATTGTTGTTAAGGGTAAATTCTGTTTTCTTCCATACTTCGCAGTTCTTTGACATGTCACGTGATCTGATCGCTGCAGCTGCATTCTTTTCTAAAATGTGTTGCCTCCCAAGCGTGCTGTTGAATGAATGGCTTCTGGTCATTACTATGGCACGTAATCTCTTCCCAGACAGACACGTTCGAGAAAAAGAAAGACAGTCTTACTTAATTTAACAGCTGCCTTCCACTGTAATAATGGGAAGATGGTTCACTCAAAGGGAACCTCCAGAGGTTGAGCATTATTGCTTCACCTCACTTATTGCTTTCCCTGCTAATGTTTGTCTTGGTGACTGCAGAACTGTACCACGAATGATGTGAAACAGTCACACGACAAGATTTTTCAATATGAGGCTGAAAGTAATCACTTAAAATTGTAACCATGGGAGGAGCTTTGAAAATAATTTGCATGGGCGAGCTCACTGCAGAAGTAATTGCAGGCAATACACTGACCGGTTAGAACATTAGCACCCAAGAGAAGATGCTTGTTATATTTGGCTTCTCTTCTGTAGCAAAGAAAGGTAAATAAAGTATGAGAAACAAAATGCATGATGGAGTGCAATTCACTGCAAAGTGCAACCCCCAAGAAAACATTTAATGATAAATACCACTTTGGTAGTGTAATAAGACAACCATTGTGTCCATTGCATTGTCAGATTGTTCAGAAACGAGACAGGATGACCGACTGCGCAGCACTTGTATTGTTGTTTTTATTTTGGGTTTTGGAGAAAGACAAGGATGAGGGGGAGTGACTAGATCGCTGGCGAGCGGAACCAGCGCTGGGATTGCGCACAGCAATTGGCAGAATCGTGGTCAGAGAACAGGTGAGAGGTCAGGGCAGGTGGCGCTCAGGGTAATTTGGTAGGACGGACAAGCAAGCAGGATCAGCAACAGAAATCGATTGGAAACCAGGATAGACGCAATGAGCATAAAGGGCCAATCTGACAGGGGGTGACGGGAATGCGGGGTTTAAGTAGTGGAGTAGATGAGTAGGTGACAGGTAATCAGCGGTGATTACTGTGGGAGTGGCTGTGATTGATGTGCATCATGGAAAAGTACTGGTGGTGTGCAGGGGAACGGAACTGGCCAGGGTGCTGAAGATGTCAATTGACTCTGAGTTTTTGATGTAGTTTTATAGGTGCTCAGAAGGCTGTAAATGTACAAATAAAGATAAAATGGTTTTGAAACTTTTGGGTCATATTTGAAGCTCTAGCACTAATTCACATCGATCCCTTTTTGATGTCGCGGGTATTTCTCTTCTGAGCTCAGCTCAGCAACTTTCTCTCACTGTCTCTAAAATATTCCTTTCCCTGCAGTATGTAATTGACATGCTATTTTTACATACCCTATATGTATACGTGCAAGTGATAAGTCAGTTGGAGATTTACATGGCACAGGTGATGATTCGATTTTGTCACAGCTTTGAGAGCACGAGTGCAGAGAATCAGGAAGAGGCAGGTGGGAATAATGACATCCACAAAAAGGGTCTATATATGCAATGCCAGCCAGAGTGTTTCACATCCTGTGTGCTTGACAAACTCAGAGTTGTCACAAAAAAAGTATGCTTTTTTTTCCCCATGACAACTGAGATGCAGTTTATCCACCACATCTTCCACCAATTCCCGAAGCAACTCGGTGACATATGTAAATGTTTTAAAAATATCATTCATAAGTATTTATCCCTCTTTTTTCTCAGATATCCTGACTGGAGAAAAATCTAAATTTAACATCAATGTGAAAACAGCTAAGAGCAAGATGTCGGAGATAACCATGATGTCTATTCAGGTACAGTGCAAATACATGCAAAAAGAAATGTCAGTGTCATGTTAGTGTGAAGAAGCATGTGGTCTCACGGCACAGCAGTTTACCTTCTGTCTTGACGTCAATATTACCCAACATGCTAATACTTATTGAAGGAGGCAGCTGTCAACGACAAGATGTCATGAGGAGCTGCTGTGTATTTTGGGCTGTGAAGAAAACACGGTCATATTCATCAGGTGGTTTTTTTTTTTTTTTAAATGTTTCTACTTCTCCCGGCCATTCAGATCTATCTGTACCAACAAGGGAACTTAGGGCCATTGCGCTGAGGTCACTGGTGAGCATTTACAAAGTTGTCAGTGTTTCTTCTTTGCTAGAACACACTGGAACTCTGGAATTATACAAAGACTGATGAACTATTAATGCATCTCGCCCATGGGTCCTCGGTCTGCTTGCATTCCATTGTGAACTAAACATGGATTGATGAGGAGGATGCATGCTTGGCCAAAGCACAAAACGGGCAGTATACTATAAGTTGCACTTGTGACACCTGACTTGTATATCCCGTGAGCCCGAGGTCAAAATTGTGCATGTGCGTTCTTAGGTCAACTACAGAAAGCAATATGGCTGATCTATACAAAATGGGACTGTTGGGATCAAATTTGATTGGGTGAATGACCATCGCACACCTAACTGCAACAACACCAAAAAAAATCAACCTTTTGAATTTTGAATCCCTACAAAACGTTGCTTTCTATAAAAACAATTTTGTCCTTTGATTGATCTAATATTCAACCTGTCAGCAGGCAAATAGCTCATGCGTCCTATCTCTGTGGTGTCATTTTTTTTTAAAAATAACTTTAGAATTTCTTCTTTTCCAGACAATCTTTAGACATGTCACCAATGGAAGCAGTGACAGCTCTGACAAAGGCTGAAGTCACAGCTAAAACTGTCAGAAAGCAATTTTCTGTCTTGAATGGAATAAGACATTTGTCAGAAAAAGAGAAAAAAGAAAAAGAAACTTCTCGCCCAGCGTCGCCCAATGACCGCTATGTCGTACTTCTGGAAGACTAAATAAATAAATAAATGAATAAATGGATAAATAAATATATAAATAAATAAATAATTTGTGACACCTGCTCTAAGGTAGACCTATTGCTGGCTTCTGGCCCCATGTCAACTTTGAAAAAGGCTGCACAAAATGTATAACTGCATGAATATGAATAATTATGAAAACTGAAGGTGGCACAGTGGAACACTGGTTAGCATGTCCGCCTCACAATTTGGAGGGTGCGGGTTCAATTCCACCTCCCACCCTCCCTGTGTGGAGTTTGCATGTTCTCCCTGTGTCAACGTGGGTTTTCTCTGGGCACTCCGGTTTATCTCCCACATCCCAAAAAAAACATGCTTGGTAAGCTGATTGAGCACTCCAAATTGCCTCTATGTGCGAGTGCGGATGGTTATTTGTCTCTGTGTGCCCGCCGATTGGCTGACAACCGGTTCAGGGTGTCCCCTGCCTACTTTCCGATGACTGCTTGGATAGGCTCCAGCACGCCTGCGAACCCCGTTGGGACAAGCGGTGTAGAAAATGGATAGATGAAAGCTGAATGGAAAGTTCCGGTCTGTTTTTGAACGCCACCCTTTTCACCCTTAATGATCCCGACAAGTGTGAAATTTGTCTTTTGGAGGTTGGAGAGTTCGGAGGTCGTAAAATACAGCTCATGAGTGCAGATGTTCCCAGCTTGTTTTCTTTCTTTTTCACGGACAGATTGAGAAGCATCATGGTCTTTCTTTGTTGTGATACCGATCAAGGGGATGTAGGTTTTGAGACAATGCATCAAGCACATTAATCCAAAACATGTCTGTTATCAAGCAGACATTCTGCTAAAACTCTTGTCTTGCATTTCAATAGACTGTACAGGTGTACTTATGAAGAATCCAGTGGGTGTGTAACTAGTGTTATTATTCTACTGCAGTAGCTTTAGTGTTGCGTTAGAACACCTTTGTTCGCATTGGATCCTGTTCACACTTCGATGATGTCATTCTCAACGTGTTGCATTAAGTGTTAGGATTGTAAGAAGTGAAATGAATGTCAGCATCCTGGTGTGTCGCTGCTGTGAGTTGCAGCAGGTCCGTGGTGAGGTTGTTTCATTTACGATGTAGACTGATGCGCTTATATCCATCCATCCATCCATCCATCCATCCATCCATCCATCCATCCATCCATCCATCCATCCATCCATCCATCCATCCATCCATCCATCCATCCATCCATCCATCCATCCATCCATCCATCCATCCATCCATCCATCCATCCATCCATCCATCCATCCATCCACCCTACTGCTAGACCAATAGCAAAAGCAAAATGAAAGAACAAGAATCAGACAAAACGCCCAAGATTCAAACAGCTGAGCGGTCGGTCACTGGGCCACCCACTCAATTAATTGAACCATAGCCACAGAGCAGAATCAACGTGTTACTAGGGCTCAGCCAGGAGCTGGTGATAGCTGGTGACCATCTGGTCTTAGTGTCTGCCAACATTTACCAGTAGGGCAACACCATATTGGTGTTTTTAGGGGGTTGAGTGGGTAGACAGGTTTTACTTTTGGAATCTCGGCGGATTTTTTTTTTGTAGTGGTTTTAGCATGAAAACAACAAATTTATTTATATAGCCCTTGATCACAGAAATGTCTCAAAGTGCTTCACATGCCCACAGTTGTCAAATATTAACGACACGCCCTGATCTTCACCCCCAGGAGGGCAAGGAAAAACTAAAAAAACTACTAGGGTTAGGGCTTCAAAGTAGGGTTTAAAGCTAGGGTTAGGGTTTCAAAGTAGGGTTTAAAGCTAGGGTTAAGGTTTCAAAGTAGGGTTTAAAGCTAGGATTACGGTTTCAAAGTAGGGTTCATACTAGAGTTAGGGTTTCAAACTTGGGTTTAAAGCTAGGGTTAGGGTTTCATAGTAGGATTTTATACTGAAGTTAGGGTTTCAAAGTAGGGTTTAAATTTGATGCACAATTTGACAAATTGATGCCGTATCTGGCCCGCGGGCCTTGAGTTTGACACCTGTGGTTTAGGCTAACAGAGAAGGGCTCGCTGGGTCCAACTGAACATCATTAGGCCAAACTGACCTGGCTTTGGATAATACAATTTTATTTTTTCCCCTTGCGACTGCTTGCTTTTTCCCTTGGTGTGGTCCAGAAACCTCAAAAAGAATATGTGTAATTTGAAAACATACACCCGAATAAATATGCCACCAAACACCTTCATGCTCTCATCTAGGCATTGATAATGTGAAACTTCACCTGTTAGATTCACACCTAGTTTACTTCCATCTATAAATAGAGCTCACTAACTCCTACAAGGTGCTATGAGACCTCCCCTATTCTGTTAAATCAGGAATGGAGGAGTATTGACGTCAGTACTAAGCAACACACACGCACAAAATACAGCTCACTCACATTCATATGGATGAAACATGAGTGGACTGCAGTCAAAGGCATCAGACCGCACACATGGCTACTCTTATTTCGAGCCCTCCTTCTGATGTCACTGAGAATTGGGTAAGTCTCAAGTGTTGCACAATTTGGGATAGCTAATGGCCCTTTGACGTATAATGCTGCTAAATGAGTGAAGAGGAGAGACGCATCAAGGCCTTAATGTGGGCGCACACACACATTATACATACACGCACACACACACACGCACTCACACACACTCACACACACTCACACACACACAGCCAATGTCCACTGTGTCACTTTCACTTCCCTTGCCACAGTGTTCCATCCATCTGGTGATACATATCTCTGCTCTGGCTGTGTATTCGTCAGGTAGTCATTCCCAAATAAAACCTTCTCAAGGAAATGAAAAGAGTTCTCAACATCTCCTTCCTCAGGCTAATTGAATTTCCACTGAGGTATCGGGTCACTTGGGCGTTGCTTGAAGAATGTATGAAGTCAGAAAAGAGTAGCACAAGAAAGAGGATCTCAATTAAAACAGAAGGCCTGAGAGAAATAAAGGAGATTGTGAGTTCTTCATTTGATACTGTAACTAACAGTTGCATGCAATTACTTCTGAGAGGTATATGGACAACAAAGTATAGTTGAATCCCGTTATTTGCATGGAATAGATATCGGGACACCCCGCGTGCGCAATTGACACCCATTGAAGTGCATTTTGTGCGTGTGTTTTGAGGGAGCGAGGGTTTAGTGGTGTGTGTGAAAAAGTATTCAGTAAAGGCTGATAAACATTCATTCATTCATCACATTCATCATCTATAAAAAACAGGGTGTTTTCAATTGTAGTTTTGCAAGGACAGATCTTGTGAAACATTTGCATATATATATACAGTCGTATGCAAAAGTTTGAGCACCCCTGATCATTTTCATGATTTTCCTTTATAAATTATGGGTTGTTCGGATCAGCAATTTCAGTTAAATATATCATCATATTGGAAGCGTTTAAAGGCTGTTATTTCTACAAAAGCAGGATTTTTCTGTGGGGTGCCCAAATTTATGCGCCTGCCTACCTTTTTAAAGTAATGATTGCACACTTTTCTGTAAATCTCATTTCATTTCTCAAATATTACTGTGTTTGTCTGCTATATGATATGTTTAACTGAAATTGTTCATCCGAACAACCAATGATTTATAAAGGAAAATCTTGAAAATGATCAGGGGTGCCCAAACTTTTGCATACATCAGGGGAGATTACAGTAAATGATGCATACTTCAGGAGACTTGTTTTGAAATACAGATCAATATGAAGCATGGAGTCTTAGGATGGCCTAGTATCTTCCAGCAGTAGACTAGCCTTGCAATACCTCAGAGTCTATTTTCTTCCCCAAGATTTGTGGGGATTTATGTCCCTGGCAGGGGCACCCATGAGAAACAGGTCCTGGATGTGGGACAAAATAAAAAATAGCTCAAAGACACCAATTATGAATGATCCACATTTCTCTCACCCAGATGTGGTCCCCTTCTGGAGCCAGACCTGGACGATATTTTTCAGCCAGAAATCCAAATTGAGAATAAAGACCTGCGAATCCTGTGAAGTGCATAAGCAATTTGAGCAAAAATTGTGATCATATGAGAAAAATATTTCCTTACTTTGTCTTTATCTGATTCTTGTCTCCAGTCCATATTAATAAATGTTCAAATCTCTTTGCAAGATTTTGCATTCTTTTCCAATGCATTCTCACGTCTGGTAGTTGGCATGTACCGGTGTCTATGTTTACTTTGTGCCTCCATGAAAAGTCAGAGACTGACTGATGAGTGATGTAAGACTTCATGTGTGTACCGCCTCGTCTCTCTGGTCACATTAGCGCGTGGGTGTGAGCATGATAGATAGCTTAGAGATAAAAGCACGAAGAAGTAATCACTCATACCAAAGTAAGAAAAACAACAAAGGCTGGCAGGTACGTATTTTGTTGTTGTCCGACAGGGGACATTTCATAAAATAAAAAACATTTCTGTTTTTATGAAGTTCGTTGTCTGCCTCCATCTCAGATGTTGAGTTTCTTTGCTTTCTGTGTTTTTGCATTACGTATTCATGTGCGTCAGGCATGAGGCATGGCTGTGGGTTAAAAATAAATGGGGGACAGAGGGCTGCAAGCAGAGGAAATGGTGATTGGGGGGTGGGAGGTTGGGGATATGGATGGCAGAGGAGGGAGGGAGAGAGCATGAGGAGGAAGTACCAGCTATAGGCACAGACGCCCTACTAAATCCATTCCTAGGCACACAATGGATGTAAATGCTATCTTTAATTATAGATTTTTATTTAGTAGTATTTAGTAGTTTTAATTGTGTTTAATATTGAGTGCCAAGCTTCTGCTGCATGACATAAATATAACATGGCCCGTGTGGGCTTTTCTTTTTTAAAAAAAACTTCATTCTAAGCTGACTCTGCTTTGCAGACAGGTTTCCCAGAACTTACAATGTCGTCACCACGCTTTTGTTTTGTGACAGGCAACATTGCGCAGGACTGTCAACATCAGAATGCATCATACAGCATCAAACAGCCGAGGCTTTTATGGAATCTTTGTAAATGCAGTGTCGTGTAAACCATTTCCAGCCATTGCGTCGTCAAGCATACTCACTAGTTTAACATCACACATCCTAAAACTGTAATACATTAATATTTGAAGACTCATAACTGCTCATGATTACAGCTTGAATAATGTCAGATCCATTAAGACGTAATTTCATGATGCAAGCATGTCTCGAGTCCTAAAATTGGTGACTTAGGTCTGACTCAAGTCAAGTCTGTTAGTTGCTCTGCAGTGGATCTCTCGTTTAGTGCTCGGGACACATTTCAGCCCTCTCCTGAAGGCTGTTGTCTCTGTGGACATCTTTTCAGATAAATCTACTTCGTATACACAACACAGGGGACACATTTTGTCTTTTCACGGGCAGCCATTCACACTGCCCCGCACTGGCTCCCCACACGAAGTGCAGGGAAGCTCTGCCATTTATTTGCTGCTCAACACAAAAAGTAGTGCCAACAAAAAACTGTGGTAAACATTGCACTCAACAGTCATGTAACTTGAATCCTCTGCTAACAGGAAGAAACAAGTTGTTACTTTTGAACCTGCTACTCTTTTTGCTCATGCTTCCTTGTACCACCCACACACACGCATACAAACATTGTTAGCACATGTGGTGACTGCAGGGAGGCACTTAAAAAAAAGCTGGATAGCTAAAGGTCTTTCCTCCGAGCGCTAATCACCGTGTGCTTCCTCACTACCTACCACCACGCATGGATTATTTGATCATTGCCTTTATATTCTGCTAGCAATAAATGATTGAGCAGTATTTCAACAGGGTTGATCTGTTTGACTCTTAACGATTCCAAAGTTTCCCCCCCATCTGGGACATTATGCAATGCAGGAACGTTTGCGTCCCCAATGATGATTAGTATCATATTATTATTATTATTATTATTATTATTATATTACTACATACTGTATTATATCCTTTATGGGCCCGCTCTTAGGTGCCTGCCTGCCTACCTACCTATTTGCGTCATTCCTATTAATTGTCACGTCCTGGTGACTTTGATGGGATTGTTTGTTTGTTACTTAGTATCTACTTTTTGAATTCAATCCAGTTTTTTAATGACTCGATAGTGCCTTGTTTTCTTTTATATTGTACTTTGTAATTAAGTCTTGGGAAAGTTCATTTTCTTCACAAACTAGTTGAGATTAGTTCACAAATTTTAAAATGGATTTGTTCAGTTCATACTTTCTTATTCAAATAAAGTTCTTTAATAAAGAAAATTGCTTGAATTGTCTTTTTCTTTATCAACTTGAAACAAAAACATCATTATGGCCCAGAATGTGCAAACACAAACTATCCACGGTAGGTGCCAGACTGAGTTAGGAAACAAAGGATGTGCAAATGTGCAGAAAGTAACATTATATTTACTTTAACTAACTTTTCATTTTTAGTGAATATATTATTTCTCGTTTGCCCAAAGAACCAGTAAACATTTAGAATTTGGGACAATAAAGTGCAAAGATAAAGATGCAATGCCCAGATGAATTATTAAAACAACAAAAAACATTCATATTAAGAGTAATGTGTGGTTCAACACCAGTGACAGGACTTCTCCTAAAATTCCTGAATGCTCTCATAGGATGACACCTTAACGTTGCCAACAAGAAAGGGCGAGTGGGGCTACTATCCACGCGACATCTGATTGATTGAAATGTAATCGTGCTTTGTTTGCTCTTCCATGTACACGTCGCATTATAATGACGCATGCACCATGTGACTGTGTGTGGCCGGGCTTGCCAAATCCTTTTATTCCCCGCCAAATAAGCCTTGTTTACAGTGTCTTTAGCGGGGTTTTATTTTGAAGTCTAAACCTGTTCAACGGCCCCAGAAGAGCTCATTCACGAAAACGTTTACGAAGCAAAAATGCGCTACGTTCAGTTCATGTTCGTCCAAAATGTGAACAATTTCATAAACTTTTGAACTTGTGCAGTTAGAACACTATTGTAACGAAATACTTTTTGAAAACACACACTCTGTTGTAATTAAATACTTTCCTCTCCTCACTGCTTCCCTCCAAATGGGTCCTCAACCCTCATAGAGGCGAACAAAATGTCTCTTTTGAATGTGCCTTGTCCAAGGCCATATACATGCATGCGCAACTTTGAAAATTTAGATCCATAAATGGAACGTCACTCTATTGTGCTGCGAACTGCATGTCTTTTTTTTCGGCATGCGGAAGTGATGACGCAAGGAGGATGACAATTGGAGGACATAAGGCGGGGGCCTTTCGAAAACAAAGAGAACATAGAGAGGAGGCGAGTGAGAAGACTGGCACGAGTGTCTTTGTTGTTGACGATGTGACAGATGGTAAAAAGATGCTGCCACGGTGGATGTAGCAGTGTGACAGAGAAATTGTGCCAGAAAGAAACGTGCAGAAATTACAGTACCAACACCATGTGCATTGCTGTTTTTGGGCAATGGGGGTGACTTCCTGAGATGATTATTGGATTTCTTAACGAGCAAGAAGATATAGCACACATAGAGAAACAAAGAGCAAGTAAGAGCAGTGTGTTTCTCTGTCAGATAAGTGTTGGTGTTTACTTGGATGAATGAGTGAAATCAAAGGCTGCGTCCCGTTACCATGGTAGCAACCACACCTCGACTTCAATATCCCATTAGCGATATCCACCTGCTAGCAGTGCGACTCAGATAACATCACTCACAATCATGATCCATTCAGAAGTGAAGGAGGCAAAAACAAAAAGCTGATTGAAACTGTGATTACTTGTGTCACTGTTTCGCACCACAGGGAGCAAGAGGAAGAACAAGCTGTTGCTGTGAGGTGTTATGACGCACTCCGAGTGACAGTAGTTGGAAGCAAAGCGGCGCATGCATGCATGCAACACTGAGGGCCGCAGATGGAAGGACAAGAAAAGACAGACGGACTAGGATGATCTTGTAGATATGATAGAAGGGAAAACTTCATTTCAATTCTGTGTGGAACTGACACCTACACGATGGAGCATACGACGCACTTACAGGAGGAGTTGGCGCCTCCAAATCTTCTGTGTGCTTTACCTACAGCACACTGTAAGACTCCGGTGGCATTTTGACAAAGTTCTTCCACGTAAAGAAAGAATGTTTTTCATGAGAAACATTTGACACACACTTGTGCAGCTGGTAATGTAGGTGTGTGTGAAAGGGATGTCCCGGACAGTCAAGTGGGCACGAAAGGACAACACAGCCTGAATTACTCATTTGTCGCTTGTCACCTAGCTTGTTTTGTATATGTCTCCTACGCTGACTATTTGCTGTCTGTGCGCATCTCTGAATGGTAAGGCATGTTATTATCGACCTCGAAATATTTTCAAGGCCAAATATGCACAAAAAAAAAAATGCTGCCATTAACAATTCTGAATAAGACTCTTTTGCGACGCCGTAGCTATAAAGAGCTATATCGCATGATAACCATTCTCAAAGCTCAGAGATGGGAGCAAGTCACATGTAAGTCTCAAGTTGTATACTTCAAGTCTCAATTTACTGTGGGGGGAAAATATCAAGTAGAGTCGCCATCAAATGTCAAACAAGTCAATCTTGCTCGGTCATATATTGGATTGAAAATATAATTTTTTCATTTTTCATTAGATTTACAAAAAATCTCTACTGCACACTTGAAATTGTTTAGCAAATATTTCGAGCTAACATTTAAATGAGTGTTACTGTAATTTGATGCTAAATATTGAAATATGCTGAATGTGCGATTAAACATGTAATGTTATTGGATTCCAAAGTACATGCATTGCTTTTGGTGCCACTCTGTTTTCTAAATCCAGTGTGTGTAAATGTGTACATGACAGTCGTTAACTTTGTACACTTTGTAGATGAAATAAATGCGTGATCTTTGGAGCTTCTCCTAACCTATCAGTTCTTATAAAGTTGCTGTCCTTTTGTAATACATTCATTGTGTCACAAGCCTGATTTCATAATGTATCAGTTGCTATGCAGTTGCCGTTTCCCTTATATGCTTTGTCCTGTTGTTATGCCAACCTTTATTTTGTCTTATAGACTTGATGTCTTACAGTATATAAGCTCAGGTTACTGTCAGTGCGGCTGGTCTTCTTGAGTGCCTAGCCGTGCTTTCTGTTGATACTTGATCAAGACTTACTTTTCAACTTTCGTGTTATGTCTGCTTCTGGGTCCATATCCTGCTCCACTCGTGACACTGTTGGTGTTTAAGTGCCACACCGACAAATGAAGAAAATCCTGATGAAAAAAACAACACTCGCTACAAACACTGGTGGCTCGGTCAGATACGTGCTTTGAGCACTTGCAGAGAAAGTGTTGCATATTGCCTTGTTAAATCATTAATGATAATTACAGCAAACAATAATTAACATGAGTGTCAGAGATGAATATAATTTACATACAGGTAATATGAGCAAATGTGTTATTTCGTCAGTGACCCCTGTTCTATATACAGTGGAGCCTCGTTTTTCAAACGTCCCGGTTCTCGAACAAATCGGTACTCGAACAAAACAATTCTTTGCTTCGGATGTCGGATGAAATTCGGTTGTCGAACCTCGCGAGATGAGCCGAGAGGACCCGCATGCCAACTAACTCCGTTCGTTATTACGTTCTCGTTACTCTGAGGATTGCATCAACTCTAATCATGCCTCCAAAGGAAGCAAGTGGGAGCAGTAAAGCCATCCTAAAACACAAAGACGCTCCTAAAGCAATGCGACAGTGAGCGCCCGGCGCTGCGGTTGCGCTATCAGACTAACTTAAGATCCCTGCGCACTGAGGTCCACTTAAATTTTGGAAAGTCCATTAGGACTTTAAAAATATTTTCGAAATTTTAGCGACCGCTCTGTCACAATAATGCGACAAGCGCGGTGTAGTTACGCGGTCGGCGGCGCGCTAGGGTTGCGCGTTCCGCGGTGCGCTGCAGTTGCGCAATCGGACAAAATTAAGCTCCCTGCGCACTGATGTCCCGTTAAATTTGGAAAAGTACATCATGACTTTTAAAATATTTTCTAAATTTCAGCGACGGCTCTGTCACAATAATGCGACCAGCGCGGTGCAGTTGCGCGGTCGGATACGCGCTACGGTTGGGCGTTCGGCGGTGTGGTGCAGTTGCCCGATCGGACAAAAATGCGCAAATGAAAAATTGCTTAAAAAAGGCGTTTTATTTTGTTTGAAACGGCTTTTTTTTCTTCGTTATTTGTAATGGGAAAACATGATTCTGAATTCGAACGATTCACTTCTCGAACAGCCTTCTGGGACGGATTGTGGTCGAAAACCGAGGCTCCACTGTATACGTAAATGGATGTTTTATCTATACGGTATACTTATTCATCGTGGAAAGCTACTTGTGTATTTATTCAATATCTATCTTAAGATCCAGATACTACTAGCAAAGTGTGCTGGTTCTCCTCACCCATAATTTTAGTGGACTAGTAGAACAAGGATGGTTTTCATGAAGTTGCATTTGTTTAACATCAGCAACAAGTTACTGGTGAGGCAAAACTGTGTGTGGTGGGTGTACAGGGGCCCTGCGCCATTGGCCCGACCTTCTGCTCATCCCTGCACTTTTGCCTCACAAGTCACATGTAAGTCGACCAACTAGTATGCTAACGTCCTCTCTTGTCCAGAAATATAAGTAGTCAAAAAACACCATAAGGCCATAGATGTGTATGTAGTTATGAATTGGTGTTAATCGATATGTGCCCTGGGATTGACCAGAACAGAATCGGTCAAGCTCATCAGCAAGCCTTGAGGAGAAACAATTTCTATAGAAAATGGATTGATAAATGTGTGTGTTTAACTTCCATAACCAATAACCTCAATTATTCTGTTCTGGCATTAAGTTTTCCCTCGTGGCTGAATCATAATTCGGGGGCATCCTCCTTTCCTTGCTCACAGCCATCTGAGCCTTGTGATGTTGCTTTTGTCTGGCTTGCACATCGCCGGAAACAGACCAAAAGAGTCTAGAAGGCTGCGGCCAGGAAACGACTTGTGTTCTCTTCTCCTCCCCGTCCTCTGCTCCTCCACAAATCTCAGTCATCATCAGCGGGCAACGTGCCTCGATCCCTCCCTCCTCCATTCATGATTTTCCAATTGCATTCGCTCCCGCCTCGTCTTTTTCTTCTACGTGCGTCCTCAATCTCCTCCTCCCTGCTCGTCCACCCAACCATCCTTTACGCGCGTGAAGTTTCCCAAGAGAATCCCCGACAGTGGGCCCCGCCCTTTTCCGCTTCACGCCGCCCTCACTCAGTCATGATGACCCCGTCGTCTGTGACGTAGGCGATTCCACGGTGACCACCTCAGTAGGCAATGGCAGGATGCTGGGAGTATATATGGGACATTTGTGCCCATCAGACGGTACTCAGTCGCTCCGACTCGGGAACCAGGTCATCAGCGGAGATAGCAGGCAATACTTCGCCCCACTAGGCTAACTCGCTTTGGGCTTTGGTTAAGGATGGAAACCTTCTCGATTTCTCGGAGCCGACGAAGCTCCGTCGTGCGCAACTGCAAAAGTAAGTTTCTTCTTTTCATGGTTAGAATAATGTGTCTCTTTAATGTGTGATAGCAACGGGGTTTTTAGTTGGTGTAATGCTTATATAACGATGGATTTCAACTAAGATTGGATAATTACTCAGCAGTACGCGTCTGTAAGAGTTATCTATGCGGTGCGTAAAAGTCGGGTTAGCTGCAGTGCGCACATTTCTGTTATTAAAAAACCCTCGATTTGATGTTTATTCTTTTATCTCCTTGTAATATGCAAGAAACCGCTCGACAGAAATAGACAGACAGCTAGATAGACAGAAATTAAATTGTCACACCAGCAACATGTATGAATATAAACTTGTAGTAAAGAGACAGCAACCACCCAAAAGGAAATATAAATACAAAAAGGATGAAACAATACTTTAAGCAAGAAGGTGAAAAAACAGATTACGATGGCACGTTCGAGGTGCTTGTTCATAAAAATATTCTCGTTATGCTACATTCGTATTTGGCAGTCTGCTCACAGTGGATACAAGCAAGACAAACTCAATAAATCGAATAAACCAGAAGGAAAACTGGCGCCAATGGGAGATAGTTGGTTTCAGCACCACTGAGAGCTCCCACATAACCTACCTCTCTTCCTCCTCTTGCTCTCTTCCATGCAGGCGGCCTCTCCCTTTGGTTGGTGGTGTGGATGGTTCTCGGCAAGCCAAGTCTGGCATTGGGCTGCCCGCACCTTTGCGTGTGCTACCCGACTCCCATGACTGTAAGCTGCCAAGCGCAGAACTTCACCACCGTCCCCATTGGAGTGCCGTACGAGTCGCAGCGCGTTTTCCTCCAGAACAACAGGATCACGGAGCTTAGAGTTGGCTCATTTGGCTTTGGGACTCAGGTAAGAACATTTTGCATGAAATGTGCATGAAATGAGTCTACAAAATCACTTAGAATGTATTATTTTGCATTATAGGTTCTGTGGCTGTTTTCCAACAACATTACATGGATCGAAGCAGGAGCTTTCAGTGAGCTGAGGGACTTGGAGGAGTTGGACCTAGGGGACAACCCTAACCTTCACCGTCTGGAAGGGGGAGCCTTCCGCGGCCTAGAGAAGCTCCAGAGCCTCCATATGCACCGCTGCAAACTCACCGCCCTGCCCCACGACATCTTCCGCAAGCTTTACAGCCTGCATTATCTCTACTTACAGGTAGGGGGCACTAGCATGAACTCAACAAGTACTTGCAAATGATGTGTGTTAAAACACAAATTCAGTTAAACAGTATTGCAGTGTCACGTGGACAGCCATTGGAGCATTTATTCAATATCCTTGCAATCCAGTTTAAGGTATTGTACAAGTATGTTTTTAGTCATCATGAGTAAGGCATTTTGGGTGCACTTGTAGCACATGAGATGAACGGTCAAATGGCGTTCAATCAAATTATTTCAGCATTTATTTGATTTGTTTATGGTGTCCTAAATTATTAATGGAAACTAGTGCGGTTTGATAAATGCTGGAATGGCTTCATAGCTAAATAACAACCACTTGCCATGTTAGTTTATCAATAGTTTTAATTCCTAATTCACTCACTCAACCCAATGGCAATAGTATCCGATATCCTAATAGTGTGCTGAAAGGTCTTACTAATGATGACAAAGCGCACACTCGTACGTGTACTTGTAATTGTGCAACTTAGAGAAAGACACACTCCAAAAGTATTTTTACCCCATTGGGAGGCATTTGAATTATAATTTGAGACTTTTGTGTTTGAGTGTTCAGACCACACAAGGTCACATCTTAAAATGGAGTCCCAACATTGGGCAAAAAATACCAACAACATCTTTCGATTTGTTACATTTTTCACAAATTGATGACAGGGCTAGTGATGCTGTAATTCACCAATTCCGTCCCATGACATATGAGAACACATTAGAAAATCAAGAAGATGCCACATGGGATACATCCTGGTTATCCATTTATGGTGAACAAAAGTGAATCACATCTCATGATATTATGTTTGATGTTTTCATCTGCAGGAAAACAATCTACACTTCCTGCAGGATGACATCTTTTCTGATCTCATCAACCTGAGTCAGCTATTCCTGCACGGAAACCGCATACGCACCATCTCAGAAAATGTATTCCGTGGCTTGGTAAACCTTGACCGCTTGCTCCTTCATGACAACCGCATCAGGCAGGTGAACCGTCGGGCCTTCCGAGACCTTGGTCGCCTGACCATGCTGTTCCTCTTCAACAATTCTCTGCCCGAGCTGCCCAGTCAGACACTGAGGGACACTCAGGGCATAGAATTCCTCCGCCTCAATGCCAACCCCTGGTCGTGTGGCTGCGAAGCCCGCGCCCTGTGGGAGTGGTTCCGGGAGGCCCGTGTCTCTTCATCTGAGGTGATCTGTAACTCTCCTTCCACACGCCGTGGTCAAGATCTTCGCTTTCTTCGAGAAATGGACTTTGCCCTCTGCCCGCTCCCCGATCCAGGCTCAATCGCCGGGTCCACCACCACCACCTTCAGTACCAAAACCAGATGGTGGTACCACAAAAACAAGCCTCAGTCATCGACAAAAGGTCTCTTTGAGAAATCTTCAGAGACGGTCAAAGCCGGCTTGTACGGGAAAGGCCCGTCCACAACCACATCACTGGTCAAGTATGAGCTGGGGGAGGAAGAACTGGCATTGCCTAAACTTGACCAGGAAGAGTACTGGGCAAACTACGGCAACGAGGACTCAGGTGTCACCCTGCGATGCTTTGAGCTCGAATGTCCGCCTGAGTTTGACCTGACTCCATCTTCCTCCTCTACCTCACCATCCTCACCCTCTTCCCTCTCAGTACTAGCCATTGCAGTGTTCAATCTCCACTATCTATTTGGCTGAATCCAACTTCAAGTGCCCTGCGTACCCTGGAGCCTGTTTTAAAGGCTGCGAGGATCCATGTTGAGACTCTCTATAGTCCCTATGACAGCTCTGTTGAATGCTATTCCTCAAGGCACAACGAGCGAGATAGGGAGATTCTGATTCTAACATCTACAGGGCTAAACTTTTCAAGGCTGCTAGATCTTTCGATACAACACACTACAGGCCCGGCATTATGCTTGAAGCCTAAATGATGTCATGATTTTCCTGAAATCAGGGCTGCGAGGGCTAAGTCCATCGTTAACATCGGCAAGATTTGAAAGCAGTTGTCAATGATGTCATTATTTTCATCAACTCGACTGAGTAAGAACTAATAGTGCTATTATTGCACCCAGGTAACTGGTTTGTACTAATTACTGTTAGAACACAGTGCGTAGTAACAACAGTATTGTAACCACTTACAGTGTCATGTAAATACCCATGTATGTTTGTTGTGGATGCTCAAATTGATGTCGTAGAGCTCATCTTGAACCCAAGGCACCGAGGAGACGAGGATCTTCATTTTTTTGAAGATGCTCAGAGAGTGACATGAAAAAGTAGAGGAATGCAAGTCAGAGAAGGTCTCACATGTAAATGACAACGAGTGAAGATGTTTATTATTAAGTGACAATTTTAGAGTGAGGAAAGCAAGAGCGAGAGAAGTGAGAGAGTGTGAGTGAGTGAGAGGGTTGCTGGGTTGACAGCGCCCTCACACTAATAGGAGAGAACAGCATTGGACCATTTTGACAGGGGCATTAACAGAACATGGAGTGGAATAGTAAAACATCCACAGTCTAGCAGCTACACTTATTTGTACGTCAATGTTTTTGTATTTTTGCCCCATTTGAATTTTTTCTGTAAATATGATGTCGTTTACGACAAACACTGGGAAAGAATTCTTCCTTTCAGGAAGCCTGAGATTGGTTGTTGGATGTCTTTCTGTGACATATTGATACTCTGTACAAAGACTGGATTGGATGCAGATGAACATCTTTATAAAGAGAAAAACTGAATATATATATGATTATTCTCGTGCCTTTCTTTCAAAAGATGTTTAATTGATGATGGTGAGCATTATTGTTTCATTTCAAACAACAAAAGATAATTTAAACAAAACAACTACAAACCAATACCCAGTAAAAAAAAAGAAAAGTAGCAGCTTGTTGTTGTGTGACCAAATCTTGAGTACATCTGAGTCAATTGTCCCTAAAGGACACACTAATCATTCATACAGTATTAGTCTGGTCTGGACTGTGAATGACATCTGCCATAGTGTGGATAAATAAGGTTGAATGGATTCACAATCTGGTGGCGCTGCAAAAGGCAATTACGTCAGTAAGTTTATCACTCCTGTGAGTCATCACCTAAAGATGCCAGATGGCTCAAGGAGGTGTAAATTGGCCCATCTGCAAATAAACTAAGAGAGCAATGAGAGTTAAATGAGTGGCAAAGTGCAAAGAGCAGAAAAAACCCAACTCTCACAAAAAAAGATGGAACATGAGCTTAAGTGGTAATAGAAACAGAAGAGGAGAAGGAAGACAAAAAGGTCAAATAGGCATCATGCAATCTCCTTTGGTGACTTACTAAAACCACTTATAATTGGCCCAGTTTTCACCTTTCACATGGTGCCCATGCTTTCATCTCGCACCCTTCGTAAAACCTGCAGCCCACGATAAGAAAGCAAAGCAAAGTGAGATGGAAGCAAAGCAAAGCTGTCAAGGTTGATATAGAGTAGGAGTTGAAGAGTGGGTGTGCACATGCTACGATCAAGCAAGTTGTCACTGCTTGGCAAAAACTGGTGAGCTTATTGTGATGTCACTTATAGATAGAATTCAATGTTAACCACATTGAAATGGAGTTTTCCTGGAAGGCAGCCAGCACCACTTCTCCTCAGAGATTGGAATAATATTAAATGAACAAGGTTCCATTGTTACACAGTCACCCTTTATTTTCTGGCTCAGTTTGTCAGTGTGCACATTTAACTGTATATTGGGGAAGGAAATACAACATGTCATTAAAAGATTAAGCATTTGAACAAATTCTTACTTGTTTTAACCTGATGTCTTTGAGTGGGTAGATCTTTTTTCTTGGCTCCTATTCAGTCAAACACGCACACATATTCACGTACATGCGCACACACACACACACACACACACACACACACACACACACACACACACACACACACACACACGCATGCGCACACGCACACACACACACGCACACACACACACGCACACTGTTGTGTAAGTCCTCCAGGCAGTTGTCAGTTGTCCAGCTTCAACAAACCCACTGAACACAACAGAAAAAAAGGAAGTGTTAAGATGAATAACTGCGTTCTAATTTGATGCTTTATTCATGCACTTCTCAGGGACAGTGACAATACATGTCATGGTATAGTATGTACGTTTTAGCATGATTCCACACAGAAATAAATAAAAAGAAGACTAAGAGACACGTTCAAATACAGTTGTGTATCGGACAAAATGATTTATATTTTACTTGCTTTAAGTCATTTCATTTGGTAATAAAGCTGCCATTGCTGCCTGTTTTGCACCTAACTATAAACATTTACTCATTATAGAATAGTTTTACAGTGTGGATAGAGTTATCAATTTACTTCATTTCCAACAGTGACTTTAAATGCAAATGATCAAAGGAGTTTTCTTACATGACCTGTTTACCAACAGTATTTCTACACCTGTGTACATTCCTATGAAAACACCGACAAAGCTATCAGAACCAAGACGGACATTTTGAGCTCTCCAGTATCACTGGAAACATGCAATTCCTATTTAAGGATGTAACAAGTGCATCAGACAGCTCATCCTTCACATTGTGGCTGGTCCTGGCAAGATTCCTGTGACGCATCTTCATGGAGTTCATATAACTTGTGTGGGTTTGGCTGAACGTCATTAAACGTCAGTCAACGCACACAGCATTAATTTCTGCAATGACAAATAGAGAGATAAAGCAAACCAATAGTTAAATATCCTATGTTGGTTTTGATACCATGACTATAATACTTGGAACTTAGTAACAAATATATGAGTGTGTCATTTTTATTTTTATTTTTTAGATCAATCAATGGGTTTGTAACTGTCATAGTAAGTGGTATTGCAGTAACAGGTACTCGGTAAACCAAATGCCGGTTCCGGTGATGTGACATCACTGGGAAGCATTGGGTTAATTTGTGCTCAGAGGTCTGTTAGGATGACTAAAGGTGAGCCAGTCAACCAACTGTGGAGCATGGTGGTGGTGCGCATCATGTTCTGTGGCTGTTTTGCTGCCAGCAGAATAGAGTGACGGTGATTTTCCTTTTGAAGCTGGACATGACATCTATTATATAAACTAGTTGTGCGTAGTATGTGTCCACTGTACAGTACACTAAATAGTGAATGCTAATGTTATCTTTTTAGCTTTCGGTCAGTCCAGAATGTCAATTATTAAACCATCTTCAACATAATGATGTAAATATTGTGCCAATGGATTGGCAGATTTCCCACCATCTTTCTTGCGCACATGGCAATTGACGTCACAGGTTCCTATTTTTGAATCCTCACATCACCAAACACTAGAAATATGCAACATGTTTCCTCCAAGGTGAGCCAAGAGACTTGTCTGATTCATGATGCGCCTCACCGATCAGTTCACCAATACAAACATCACAGCCAGAGGAAAAACTCTTTGTCTGTGCATTTGTGATTTAATGTTTATTTTTATCACAGACCTTTGTTAGTGCCATCAATCTGTGGAACAATTAATTTCTTCTAAATGTTTCAGGAATTAAAATGCACTTTTGTGAGTCAATATTTCATAAAATATTTTAGTGCATTTAGACCGACTTGTGACATAACACAGACATATCAGACAAGTGTGAGGCAGAAGGATGAATGCACCACTACAAACATACAGTATGTGAATGTATAGTGAAAACAGAATTAAATTAGTATGTAAAGTAAAATATGCATAAATGGAACGGCAGTTACATTTTTAAACTTGATGTAAGTCAGTGCACTGACTGCATGAATATAGACTTGGGGCTCTATTTCGATAGAATAATGCATGAATTGCACATTTGGTGGGCGGCGTGGCTCAGTGTGGTGGTCCTCTCCCAACTCAGAGGTTGGGTGTTCAGTCCTCATCACTGTGACATGTCGAAGTTTCCTTGAGCAAGACAAGGCAGACTCGTATTTGCTCTGCGACCACCCTGATTTGATAAATGGTGCAGATTGGCTTCCATCTAAAAACAGGGTTTTTTCCAGTGCACCATCTCCCAAATTACAAAAAAATAAAAAAAATACAACCATACACACATTTAGACTGCCTTCTGTGCTAGACTTGCGCCCAGAATGAAAATTGGGCCTTCATTCTCTTTCCTATGTTAAACTCCATCTTCAAGGACATTTCTGATGCCAAGTGATCATGATCAATGACATGCGGCACATGAGCATTTAAATGTATGAGTATAAGGCAAGCGTCTCCAAGCAGAGAAAACTCATTACAACCACTTGTAACGGGGATATGATTATTTTGGTCAAGACACAGCTTGTGACCATAAGTGAGGGTCAGAATGTATACCACAGAGAGCTTTGCCTTCTGGCTCATCTCCCTGTCCACCAGGTTGGGACCAATAGATTTGCATCACTGGACGCTGCACTGATTCGCCTGTTGATTCCCCCCCCCCCCCCCTTAGATAGACCCCAAGATACTTAAACTCCTCCACTCGAGGCAGAATCTCATCAGGACGACCCACACCTTTCCAAGCTCCTCTGTTCCATAGCAAGGCCAAAAAGACAATGGTGCTGCCTTCACACAGAAAAACAGGTAAGAGAAAATAGAAACAGAACAACAGACGAGGTATGATGTCTGTGTGACGGAATTGGATTGCTTTGCGTTGGAGAACATTTGGAAGGCTTAAGTGTGAACACTCACACACGCACAAACTCGCTGGCAACATTTTGTGCAGCTGATACGCCATAAGAGAGGCCCACTGGGAGACAGACGTTTTTTGCATCACATAACCAGGATTTACGCACATACAGAAACTTACACACGCATGCACGCATACACCCCCCCCCCCCCCCCCCCCACACACACACATGCGCACACACACACACACACGCAGAACTGTCAATTTTTATCTTTGGACCGTATAAATTTTGATACAGCTCTTTTACTAGATTCATAAGAAGCATTAAGTTTGGCCAATCTTACCAAGAAACATGAATGAATGTGAGGGTTTTTACTCACTGTATAAGGCTCGGTCTCTTTATTGATAATTGAATCTTTTGTCGTCCCGTTATGATTTGTAGGTTGTTATTGTCCTCTCTTTTTGTATTGTCACTTCCTGTTTTATTTTGATAGGTAACTCTCCTCTCATTTCAGTTTGTGGGCCCTTCCTCTGTGCGTCAGTCTGATTGTCTTACCTGATCCTAATTGTGTGCCCCTGTGCCCTTGATTCTAATTGTGTGCACCTTTGCCCTTACCCTTCTGTGTGTATTTTGTCAGCGTCTTCCCCTTGTCTTGTGCCAGTGCGGCTTGTCTCGTCAGGTGTACCGTGAATTCCGGACTATAAGCCGCACCGGACTATAAGCCGCACCAGCTAAAATTGGGGGATATTTTAGTTTTTTTCTTATATAAGCCGCACCGGACTATAAACTGCACGTGCACATGCGTTTTTTTACAAAGAAAGACCGTTTACAGAAAGCCTTTTTAAAGTTTTTATAACATACTTTAACATGTCTTTCTCAACATTGCCTGTGACGAAGGGTTTAGAGCCCTTTGACGCAGGTCACCTAGCGTGCATTCCTACTAAAGCTCATAATAGTCACAAGCAACACAGCCAGAATAAGCAGCAGCCATAGTAGTGTTTGAAAATAGTATTTTTGTTGTTGTTTTTTTCTTCAAGATACCGCAGTGTATAGAAGTGATCAAGTCATCACAAAAATCACGAAAAAAATCCTTATATAAGCCGCACCTGACTATAAGCCACAGGGTTCAAAATTTTGGAAAAAAGTCGCGGCTTATAGTCCGGAATTTACGGTACTAGTGATCACGTAAACTGAAAGATACTTTTGAATACCTTGTCTAGTTTTTTGAAGAACTCTTTTATTCTCAGAGAACTATTTAGTTTGGTTGGTTGGTTTTTTTGCCTGGATTTCCCTCTTCGAGGTGATTTTGATTTTTGCCGCCTCTCGCCTATCAAAATAAATTCCTGGTGCTTTTGTCACTCTGCATCCGAGTCCTCTCCTTGTTCCGAGCCTGACATCTTTGCTACAACTGCTTCTTTCTGAGACACACAATTTCTTTTGTACCAACACCAGATATTTTTTTGAATTTTAGCTTCTTCCCGTTATGTTCAGTTCCTTCATTCTCACATTTGTTCCTGTATCACTTTCCATGCATCACAACTATCATGCGTCATCACAGCTAATAATGTAATCCAACTGATCCCACGCTCATGTCACAGGCATGTTCAGGCTGGTCCAATGTGGATTATTATTAATATTTTTATCTCAACAGACTTGTGGAGTTTTCCCATCTGAGTCACTCTCTACCATTTGTTCTGCTGCTCCCTCCCACTTTCTGCCGTCACTGCTTCAGTCTATTTTCACACTGTATAAATGATCATGAGCATACTTTGATGCATTGGCTCCTTTCCATTGTACCAGTCCGATGGATAAACTATGTCTTCATGTGGGTGATGTGGTTGAGCCCCAATTTAAGTCTTGAGCTAACAGAGAAACAGTTGCTGCTGTGTTTATATACTTTTGGATTGCAGGAAATGTACCCAAAATAATGTTTTACTTACAACACAATGGATACAAAATGTTACACAACCCTGTCCTAATTCCAGTTTTCTGTGTGGTTAAAGAAATCTATTAAAAAAATGACACCAAGTAGAATCGTGATCTATAACAACTCAACTCAATTAGAAGGGAAGCATAAATAAACCAAAGATTATGTGTTTATCCATTTTGCACAGCCTTTAATAAGAAGTGACATGGTTGGGTTCTGGGCGAAAACCATCACATGCAAACTCCTGTTAAACGGAAGTCTATGCACACTTTTCTCCGTAAAAAGTAAAGTAAAAATAAATTTGTCTTGGAAATCACACCCCCAAGCCCATCACTCGCATAGCAAAAGCCACAGTACAAGACATCAACCACCCATTGACCAGTGCAGTTCATCCCACTACCTTCAGGGCACAGGTACAAAACTATATATTTTACAACGACTCGCCTCTGGAAAATCACTAGCCGCCCTGAATAGCAGGTCTCGCTGAGCTGGTAATCGGTACTGCCGTGCGATTTATTGTTGACAGAGATGTCATCCACTCTGCCCTCATCCTTATAACTCACTATCGCCTGAACTCCCTGAGTGACTGTAACATAGACCTTCTTTAAACTGAGTCAAAACACATAGTCATTGACCCTTTTTTAAACTGAGTCAAAACGCATGAGTTTATTTAAAATTGATTACTAAAATGCAGACGTATCTTAAATTCTGCACTGTTTGCAATTCTTACTGTGAAGAAAAAGTTGGAAAAAGTTGACCAACTGACTCAGCCTTTGTTCAGCTGCACAATCAGCAACTCGCTTCTTCCTGATATTGTTTCTTATTGTGAAATAGTGCCTGAGTTTCTGTTGTGCAAATATTTCTTCTACCTGAAAGTAGTTCACTTCTTAAATTCCCAAACAAAAGATAAATTAATTGATGAGAATTGAGGGATTCCAAAGATGTTTTCCTCTGTAAAAACAAAATTGTGACTCACTGCCACATTTCTTTCTTGATTTCTTACAGTTTCTTAGAGCCAGAAAGTTGCCATCTAAAATGACTTTAGTTTTGTGCCATCTCTGTGATCTATTTTTTTCTACGAAATAAAACAACTGAATGAACATCCTCTGAGGCCGGTGATTCCATAGTTTTTGCCAGGGGTTGTGATATCCCAATATCTACTGAACCATAATACATTTACTCATTTTTCCTACTTCAGGAGATTTCAAGTGTATTCATAAAACTTTGAAACCAACATTGAATGAGCGCCATTCTCTCAAAAGAGTGCCTAATAGTGCCTTATCTCACTTCATGTATTTTTTAGTGCCTCTCTCAAAGATGTTTTTTTCCCAACTGAGTTGTATGGATATAGGTTACAAGGAGTATATAGACTTTCTATGTACATTTTAGCTTGGTGCATCACATCATGATATGTGTGTTGAAATGACAAGGATATATGAAGAAAACAGACGTTTTTAATGTCAAGAATACAATTGTGTATTTGTTTAACCACTATACTGAGAATTGTTGGGTGAGCAATCGAGGTTGGGAAGAAGTTTACCAACTGGCTTCTTTTTGTGACGCTATAAAAACTGCACGTTCAGCATCTCTGTGGTTTGTAGAATCTCCTCTTCCGTTATATTGTGTCATATTGTGAAATAGTAGTCGAGTTGCTGAGCAGTTGCATCACTTTCATCCGCATGAAACTGCTTTCTTTCTCTCACTCACAAATGCAGCATAGGTCAGTGGATGAAGTGTAACTATGATTTAAATTAATAGCACAGCTAAGGAACTATTTAACTAGCTGCTCCAATTTGCCAACTTGACTTTTAGAATTTATATAAACACTGCAACGAGTGGTAAGTCTTCGTCTTCTTTATACTATGTCACATCATTTTTTTTTAAATCTCACAATCAATTTAAAGTGCCCCAAAATTAAATGCAAATTGCTTTATTTATTCATCCAGCAAAAACTTGTACCTGGATCAACTATTTACTCCAGCAACAAAAAGGAAGCGGCTAGAATAATGACTGTTAAGTATCAAACTTCTACAGAGACAACCATGGACATAGACGATGGGAGTGGCGGCTACAAGCATCTTTTAATAAATGGCAGCAAGCTTCAGTATTCAGGTAACAGAATTCCAGTTTATTGCTTTGCTTGATAAATAATATTCTCATTATATATGTTCTTACACACTATAACCTTAATAATGTGGCTTGAAAGGTGATCTGTTTTTATAATTATAAATAAATCTCCACAGGGCTGTTGTTAAAGAATCAGATTGAACCAGGAAATATTGTTCTGTCTCCGTCAATCCAATTTTCACATTTATATACATCCAAAACATTATTATTGCTGCAGGAATAATCATCCAAAGGCTCGCAATACCTAAACTGGCCACTGGGAAATTATCTTTTGTTATATCTATTGTTATATTTATTTACTCTGCAGTTATATTACGTGAGCCAGTCAACCATCATTTTGATTTGCTAGAGACATGGAATACGCAGCCAGTCAGACGCATGTATTCACAAGTAAGATAATGGAGACGGGGCTGATGCAGTAATCCCTCGATTATCGGGGATAATTGGTTCTAAGACCACCTGCAATATGTGAAAATCCGCGAAGTAGTGTCACCCTCTCATTTTTAACATACGTACATTTTTTGTGTATCAATATGTGTATATTAAAACATATAATTAGAACATTAAATAATAATTTCAAACATGTAAATACTGTTTATATACACACTGTAAATATGTTTTTAGAATGCTTTTATTATTATAACAGCTTTTTTACAACAAGACAAGTGTACATACTATAAATATGTTTTTAGAACTCTTATTATTGTAACAATTTTTTATGACAAGGTACAATACTGTAAATATGTTTTTAGAATTCTTCTTATTATAACTTTTTGTAAAAAGAGGTATAAGTGTACGTACTGCAATTGTGTGGATAATCCCTGCCTTCTGCTGGCGTGTGGGCAACTTTCGTGCCGTAATTTGTCAATTTAGAAGTTTTATTTTGAATTTGTGAATTATTATTATTTTTTCTAATTTGGAAAAAAACTCGGGACGTACTGAAGCCGCGATGTAGCGAAGGATTACTGTACAATTGATGCCACCCTTGTTGCTATTATTTTGGTAATATTGTGTGAGTGGTCTCAGCTCACCGGAGCAAAATGCATAAGTACCTAACTGTATGATGGACAAACTTAAAATGTTTTCAGTTCATGCATTGAGGAACAACCCTTTTAGGGTTTCCACGCTTTTTCTTGGGCTGATGTGTGCTATCCTGGTGACTGGGGTCATTGGGCAATCTATCCACTGTGAGTCTACCTTTTGTTATGTTTGCCACAGATGTCAAAAGTTCACCAATGGTGTAAAACTGCTTAACTTTAATACATCTGTTTTCTGTGCAGACTGGAAAGTGGGTAAAGACAATCAGAAGAAGTTAGAAGATGTAGGGGGGGAGAAAACCAAACTAGAGTCCCAACTCAAGACTGTACAGAATGACAAAAAGAACCTGGAAGTCAGCCATGAGCAATTACAACAGCGATACAACTACGTATCTAAATCGACCACTCAAATAAAAACCAACAATGAGCTACTAAAAGCGGAATCAAACCAACTAAAAGAGAGTCAGAGTAAATTGCAAGCAAGTAACAATGCTCTAAACAAAGAACTCGAGCAGTTGAAGGCCACTAAGGAGCAGTTGCAGACTAATAACGATGCCTTGTTAACTGCCAAAGACTTACTACAAACAAAGTATGAATCAGTGAGCAAGAGCAAAATGGTCTTGCAGACCAACTACGATACTGCAATTAAAGAAAGGGATAATTTGCAGAACAGATTCAACAATGCTACAAGGTCAAGAGAGAAGGTGCAAATGAGTTATAACGACCTGATCAAGGACATTGAGCATCTCCAATCGCGATACAACTCCTCGGCCAGCGAGAGAGACAACATTGCAAGCAGTCACAAAAACGTGACGTTGGAAAAAGAAAATTTACAGGCAGTTTACAACACACTCGCCAAAGCTACTGATGAATTGATGGCGTCCTATAATTCCACAATTGAAGAGAAGAAGTATCTTGAAAGCCGTGTGAAAAATCTGACTGCAGAGAGAGACCTGCAAAGGGCTGAGATTGATCAGCTGCAGGCCACAATCACAAAATTGAACGCGTCACAAGGTAACGCTTTCTATTTGTAACAAATGCAACCTAACAAAAAATTGTTAGATGGCATTGTTTCTGTAATCATGGCATTAATACTATTACTTGTTCTCATAATATTTTTTTTCTATCAATGAATAACATTCCATTGTAGTCAAGGTCTGTCCAAGTGGTTGGAAGAAGTTTGAGAACAACTGCTACTATAGTTCTTCATCCAAGAAAACATGGTACCTGAGCAGAAACTACTGCCAAGGAAAAGGAGCAGAACTGGTAATCATAAACACCAAAGAAGAAATGGTGGGTAGCTTTAAACTATATAAAACATTTCCTTCTTTGAGGCTCAGTGAGTCTCCGGGTTAGACGAGTCTTTTACTAGAAATTTCACTCGTCAACATTTCATCAAACTAATTCTAACTTGGTCAGTTTGAAATAAGCACTTGACACAACAATGGACGACACAACAAGACAAAGTGCTGCACAGATGAAAACAGAAACAAATAGCCCAAAACCATATACGCTGTACATGAAAACACTAAATGGGAGATAAACTGAAAAGAAAACTCACTGCCAATAGGAATATGTATATGTTCAAAGGTACGTAATTAGCTCACACACACAAGAGATTATTTTTATAAACTAAGACACAAGTTGCATTTCTTACAAAAACACACACACAAAAAATGCCATTTCATAACCTGGAAGCTACAGACTCACCCTCCACCTACTAAAGCAGATTGTATTTGGTTTCCTCCATTTCACAATCATCTAGCTGGTCTTTTGTTGTACAGTCAGAGCAATTAAATGCATAAACAACCAACTTTTTCCTTATGTTTCTTATTCTAGGTATTTGTTAATGGATTGTTTACAAGTAACAAAGAGATCTGGATTGGACTGACCGATGAGGGAGTAGAGGGTCAATGGAAGTGGGTGGATGGGACCGCACTGAGCCTAGAGTAAGTAAAATACATAATCTCATTTTATTTTATTAACCTCATTGATCAAGAGTAATTTACCACACTTGTTGCCTTTATAATTTTCTTCTGACGATATGTTAAGATTTCATACATAAGCATTTTACACTGTTCCCATTTTGTCCATTTTTTTTGTTTGTTCATCAGTTATCGTAATTTCTTTTTCAATCGATAATGCTGGAGTCATTTCTGCAGCAACTCTTAAAGTTAAAGCAAAAGTTAAAGTCCCAATGAGTGTCACACATACATCTGGGTGTGGTGAAATTTGTCTTCTGCATTTAACCTATCCCTGTGTGATTTTGATCCATCCCCTGGGGGAGAGGGGAGCAGTGAGCAGCAGCGGTGCCACGCTCAGGAATCATTTGGTGATCTCACCCCCTAATTCCAACCCTTAATGCTGAGTGCCGAGCAGGGAGGCAATGGGTCCCATTTTTATAGTCTTTGGTATGACCCGGCCGGGGTTTAAACCCACAACCTTCCAGTCTCAGGGCGGACACTCTACCACTACGCCACTGAGCTTTTTAGTCATTTGCATGGAACCCAATTACATGGAAAGCTTCAAATCTCCATAAGGCTTCTGGCCTTCACAACCCAATCTTAGGCCTTGATATAATTTGTTTCTTTTGGTATTGCAGGTTTTGGGCTGATGGACAACCGAATAGTTACAATGGTGACCAGGACTGCGGGGAATTTTGGTACCGTTCATCAGGAAAAGCTGAATGGAATGATGAAAAATGTAGTTCGCAGAGATATTGGGTGTGTGAGATGTAGATGCCTCAGTAAAGGCAAGACACTCCCACGGACTTGAAGACTGTACACATCTTCATTGCACTCTTGGGTGCTGTCAAGGTGTTCACTGTTTATACTATACCACGCCTGGACCACATTCTCCCAAATCATTTTTTGTTGTTGTATACCCGGAGGCTGAAGCACTCTGTAAAGGTCCAACATATTGCATGATTTGATTCAATTATTTGCTTCCATCTTCTGCTGGTGATGACTGGGTTAGTGTTGACTTGTCCCGGTAGTCACGACATCTGCAGTTATTGTAATGGTGAGTTAGATGTTGATCATTGTTCTCATTTTTTTTCCTCAGAATTGAGGACACCCTTAGAATTTAGTGAGTCTACAACTTTGTTGGTTGCGCACAAACATCCAGGTTATACCTGTATTCGCGACATACCAGAAGTCTGGATGAGAGAATTGACATACCTTTTAAAGTGTGCAAAACAGGCGGGTGAAAAAATGTGACTTGTGCACCCATAGGAGAATATGGCCCTTCATTAAAAATATTTATCATGTGATATTTGTGTGATAGAATTTTAGTTTATGAAGCATACAAAGAGGGGACTTTAAAAGGATGGTAACCCCCCCCCCCCCCTTTCAACCTAAATATGGATATCATCTACAGCTTTATTCCCAGACTATACAAAATGTTTTGGAAGTAAATTTTAGTTTTTGCTTTTCTTTTATTGTTTAAGATTTACATTGTACATTTACAATTAGTTACAATTAGTTGATTCTGAAGGATAACATCCTGGAGCATTCTCTTTTATAGAATACATGCAAATGCATAAATATGTATATTTCTGCATGAACAAATAAATGTCTGTGTAAGCTTCAAGCCAGAGAGACAGTTTAAAGGGACGGTGTGGATTTCTTTTGCTCTTTAGTGGGGAACTAAAAGAATGCAATGACTTAAGTCAAGTTAATGCATTTTGAAGCACATGCTTTAACTACTGTCTCAGAGAGACCACATGTCGCAAGCCCACCACTAATTTCTTCAACAGAGATGCAAGCAAAATATCACCACAAAGGACTTCTAGTATTCTCTCCAATGATTAAGTTCACTCCATTTGTTAAACATGCAAATGAATGCAGCAATTTTGCTCAGGCCGCGATGTGCTTGCCAGTATTGCCCCCTCATGGTATACATACCAAATTGAATGACAAACGTGAACAGATGTAGATTTTTTGGTGTTGTCCGCTTTCTACTTTCTCTTCCTCTTTTATAGCTTAAATGATCTAATGTTTTTGCAAAATAGAGAGAGATTCTTATGAAAGTGTCATGCAACAGTAACAAGTAAGTAAATAAGTAAGTAAGTAAATATCATATCAAACATAAACTCAAGATAATTTGTGTGATCGTACCAATGTCCACGGTGTTGTGTTAAAAAGTCTCACAGATGGGGGAGAAATGATCCCCTCAGCCTTTGCGGAGAGCAAGACAGTGCCAGCAGCCTGTCAGTGAAGCTACTCCTTCGCTTGGTGACGGTGCTGTACAGTGGGCAGACGGGGTTGTTCTTGATGGACAGCAGCCTGGCCAACACCCGTTGTTCTGCCTCAGACGTCAGATCAGGAAGCTCTGCGCCCACAACAGAACCTGCCTTGCTCACCAGTTTGTTCAGGCGGGAGGCATCCCTCTTCTTGATGCTTCCCCCCCACCACGCCACTGTAAAAAAAACTAGCATCCTTCACTCCTACCTTCTTTTGATACAGAAACTGTTGAAGGTCGAGAGCATGTCCTGAGGTCTGATGTGTTGAATCAGTGATCGTTCCAAAGTCTTCATCAAATGCGAAGTTAGCGCAGTTTGCCTGAAGTCATTCAGCTCCGGAGGTCGTGGTTTCTTTGGGACAGGGATGATACACGATGTCTTCCACAGCTGAGGCACCACACCCTTTTTTAGACTCAAGTTGAAGATGCCTTGTAGTGAGTCACCCAGCTCCAGAGCGCAGGCCTTCCGCAGACGAGGAGATACCCCATCTGGACCAACTGCCTTGCTGGGGTGGAGTTTCCTCTGGTGTCTGCTCACTTGAACCACTGACACCCTGGGTGGAAGGGTATCGTCCACCGGTCTGCAGCTGAGTGACAGAGCATGGGCAGATCGGGGAGCGGAAGGGGCTGGCGGGAGAGAGGACGAAGGCGAGCGGGTGTTGTTGAACCTGTTAAAAAAGTCATTCAGCTGCTTCACCCTCTCTACACCGCCACTAATGGCGACATCTTGCTTTAGGCCGCAGCCGGTGATTATCAACTCTGATAGATCAGCTCTGACAAACTAACATGTGCACTGCAATACACTCATCAACATTGACACCAACTGAACATTTTCAAGGTTATGATTTGAGTTCCACATTGAGGGCGATAGCGAGTGTTGACAGCCATGACAAGAAAATTAACGATGTGACGCATCATGAGTTTCTAGACCACAGTAGAGAAAAGACGTCCTGCTACTAATAATGTTCAAGGATATGGACAAAGGTCAATTCACGCATGCACTAAAAAAAAAACCCAACAAAGGGGTGGAACCACATAAAACATCCAATATGAATTAGTTGGACAAAAGTGCTTTATTTAATTTGTAATGGCATCTAACACTGTAAAAATATAGCATTTGTTCTTGAAACAGTTATATATTTCTTAAAACAGTACCATCCAACAGTGCTACTATAACCCAATAGATTATGTGAAAAAGCAGGATTTTAGAAGAAGTAGTCATAACAGTCATTTTTTATTTAAAATGTTTTCAAACATTTTCAACAATTCTTTAGTTCATAACTTAATAAAAAGCTGTTTATTTGAATGAAGTTTTTAATGGAAATGATTATGAGCGTGAATAGTAACAATCTCATCTGTAGTTTTTTTTTTTACTTCTTACCAATTTTTCTTCAAATACTGTTGATACATTTAATCTCAGAACCATGGTAGTTGATGACTTTCTACATTATTATTTTCTAACATTTTCTACCAACAAAGGGAAGCAAATTAGGGCGTCTATACCGTATTTTCCATCTTAAACATTAGTTATCACATTCACTTTGTCACGTGTGTCAAACTCAAGGCCCGGGGGCCAGATACGGCCCACCACATCATTTTATGTGGCCTGCGAGGACCTTTTTTTTTTTTTTTTTTTTAAATATTTGACCAGTTTTTACTCATCTGATTTGAAAACGAGTTATTTGCCGGTTTGTTTTGTCGATTCTACTGTATATAATATGAGGTGCTCATACATTTATTTGGGTTGACAGCCCTCCGAAAGAAGCTATGACTACAATGCGGCCCGCGTAAAAAAATGAGTTTGACACCCCTGCATAATCTAAATTGTGGCGATGAAAAAAGACACCGGATTACTTTAGTTGTTGAGCCCCTGAGTATTTGTGGCTGCTATAAAACAAAATACGTGCAATGTCGTTAATGTTGCTACACCAGTCACATTAACATGGTCAGTATTGAAGTCCAAAGTCTTGAAGTCTGAATTGAGGTTAGTCATGGTGAAAAATTTGTTTGCGAGCAGCAGGTTTGTTTTATGAAAAGTCGTTTTTTTTAATTTTCTTATCCATCACTTTTATTCTATTCAGAATATTTGACCATGAGCATTACCTTGCTCAGCTGCCCTTCTATTTCACATCATTCCATTACATGACTCAAATTCTCAACAGTCACATTACATTGTTGCAGAGCTTTAACACATGCAGAGGGTTCTCCCACACCTGTTACAGAATAAAAGGGTGGATACAAACAATGTATAGCAAGAAGAATTACAACATTAACAGCGTGTAGTCCCCATTCACTGCAGCATAGACGCTTCGATCAGCGAGACATCATTCGGACAAACTCTGAGGAAAGAAAATATTCTTATCAAGGCCATCTTTTATTTGATCTCAAACTGAATTTTAATCCAGTTGCATATTTAAAGAGTAGGACATGTGTACTGTACATTCACTGGCCATGACATTGGCTACACATGCACATTCTAATAAAATATTAAATAAAATATATTAAATAAAATATATTGATAAAATATTATTTTTAAAATATATAAAAAAAATATATATTGATAAAATGTTGTCTGTTCAAAGATAATAGCAAAACACCCAGTATTGATTGATACTGACATGTATTACTTCATATGCTTTGTTTCATTATTTTATAAACAATAATAATGATAAAAAAATAAATATGTGATGCAAGCAGTGGATTATAAATATGTCACTGCTAATACTATCATTTTTGCACAGTGCCTGATTGTTTAGTAAATATAAAAACAAAAAAATGTGTATGTCAAAACTAATTAATTTCAGAAAGAGATGGCACAATATATATATTCTAAGCAGCTATATCTATAGTGGAGGTACATACATACACATACTCACCCTCAAAGTCCACCTGTCCGTCCCCGTTGAGATCAACATCACGCAGGATCTCATCGATCTCGCGGTGGTTTAGTTGTTCTCCCATCAACTTCTTCATGGCTTCTCTCAGCTCCCCAAGGCTGATCTGACCATCTCCATCAGAGTCAAACTGGGAAAAGGGCAAGAACAACAAGGCCAAATGTAAAGGATCCCACAATTAATGCTTTTATATCATAATACTAGACAACTTGTCGAAGCAGCATCTGTAATGCTTACTTCTTTAAAGGCATCTCTCAGCTCTTTGACTCCAATCATGTCTGCAGTCTCAGCCAGCATTTTTGGACCCATCAACTCCACAAAGTCTTCAAAGTCTACTTTTCCGCTACCTGGAGGCCAATAACCACAAAAGGTTAAAAAAAATTACAAAACAGATATTTTTTTTTTTTTACCACAAAGTCACACTTTAACAAGATTCTTTTTTTTTTTTTAATATATTAATTTGTTTGAAACACCCCAAGGGTATATAAGCATTCTTTTGTGTATGGTTTGTTAAACAAGCAGTGTCAACAAAGGCCTGCTCAAATAATATTTCAAATGAAATATGCAATTCTTTTTACTATTATTTTGTTATCACTTGCAAATAATATTTTACCATGTTTCAGTTGATTTATAAAATCATTTGGGGGGGCATCATTCACTTAAATATGAAATCACTAGCATGATGTTTTATCCCCTATGTAATTGTTGTTAGGAAGACTTTTGGATGATTTTTTAAAAATTAGTTTTTTATGTTTTAATGAGCAGTTTTTTGGACTTACAGATCTGCTGGCTGAGCTCTATCAGTTCCATTTCTGTTGGCATGTATCCCATAGTCCTCATGCACTCGCCAAGGTCCTTACAGCTGATAAAGCCATCCTTGTCCTTGTCAAATTCTCTGAATGCCTCACGCAACTCTGTAGGAATAAGTGATTTGATCATAAAAATAATAATTACTATTTTTAGTTTACAGTAGTGTGAAAAAGTGTTTACCCTCTTGTTGATGGCTTGGGTTTTGTGTGAGTGTGTGTACGTGCACGTGTGTATGTGTGTCACACTTCACTGTTCCCCGTCATCAAATAATTTAAATTTAAATAAACACAATATGCAGGTTTTAAATCAAGAGTTTTAATATTAAGGGGCTGGGGGGAATCCGACTCTACTCTGTGTTTACCCACAGCATTTTGATGAGATTCAAGATTGAACTTTAAACAGGCCACTCCAAAACCTCAATTATTATTATTTTTTAAACTTTCCACAAATTGACTTGCTGATATGTTTTCAATCGTTGCTGCGATGCAAACCGAAGTGAATAAATCAAATCACAATTTAAAAGTTGCATTATATCCTTACTTATTTCCATCTTTTACATTTGTTTGCTGAATTCAAATTCTAAAGTGGGGAAAAATTGAATGACTGAATAAGTGAATGAATGAACGAATGAATGAATGAATGAATAAATGGGGAAAGGGCAAATACCTTTTTGTGGCATTATAACTTTCTCTCTCTCTCTCTCTCTCTCTCTCTCTCTCTCTCTCTCTCTCTCTCTCTCTCTCTCTCTTTCTCTCTCTCTCTCTCTCTCTCCCTCTCTCTCTCTCTCTCTCTCTCTCTCTCTCTCTCTCTCTCTCTCTCTCTCTCTCTTAAATATTTATAGAGGATGAAAATCGCTGCCAAATGCTTAAAACCATACATTCATGACTGTTGTGTTGACATGGAAGGTATGTTAAGACAGTACGTAGGGTTAGTGTTTAAAATTTGAAAACAATCACAGAGAAATTGCTCTCCTCCCCCATCTTTTACACATTTTTATTTTCTAATATATTGTTTATTAGGAAATTACTGCAATACTCTCCCAATCAAGCATCTTCACATGGAAGTCACATATCATTCCAGCACTTACTGAGACGCACATAGTTCATAATAGCAATGGGATGTGTCAAGGTGAGGGCAAAGTCAGAAAAGCTCTCCTGTTCTCAATCAATAGATTAGATCAAAAGGAATGACAGGGTAGGCAAAGAAATGCAATAATTTTATGAGAGCAACTATACCTTCCCACGAAAACAAGAGGGAAGCCAAAAGCGGGAAAGCAGATTAAACTATTATACATGAACAACACTGCCAACAAACTCACTGTCCCACCACTGGTACAAAGGCCTAAAGAGAAATGTCTAGTGATTTGTTGACCCCCCAAAACAAGGCTATTTTCTGGCGCGCACACAACAGTATTTTTTTGGGTAAATTACTCAAATACAATTATATAACATTCATCTGGGGGGAAAAATCCTTCAAATTTAATTCTTGTCATTGTTTTGGGGTCCTTAAATATATACGTATATCCTATACACATAGTACATACATACATACATACATACATACATACATACATACATACATACATACATACATACATACATACATACATACGTACATACGTACATACGTACATACGTGCATCCGTGCATACGTGCATACGTGCATACGTGCATACGTGCATACGTGCATACGTGCATACGCGCATACGTGCATTCGTGCATACATACATACATACATACATACATACATACATACATACATACATACATACATACATACATACATACATACATACATACATACATACATACATACATACATACATACATACAAATTCTAAACTTGAGCCCCTGAAATATCTTTATATTAATAATGCAGCCCCTCATTGATATCAATAATTTAACTTGTAAGTTTGTTTGGCGGTATGGCAATACTCAGTAAGTAAGCCTACAAAATATCACTTCGTCACCTTGTTGGGTGTCACAGCCTTGGGTTGGTGTCCAGCAACCGTCAGTAACGCCACCCATCAGGGGCAACCAAAGCGGCATGGAATTCATTGTTGAATGAATTTAATTGTTTTCATGTATTTCTGAGCCCACTACAAATGTTTCTCCTTGTCAGGGGTATGGCTAAAATAGAGCTTTTTGCATGACTCCTGCATCAAGAGGTTCTTGGGACTCCAAAGAAAGAGTCTTTTCAAAAGCTAAAATATGATGCATTTGGTTAAAAGAAATGATCCTTAATGGGCCACTTACTGCGATTTTTATAGGGAAACTAATGATCAAACCTGCCTTACCTAAATTGACAACATGCAAACAATTTCAAAGATTCTAAATGCATAAGAAAATGTACCACAGTGGTGAGGTGACACAAGGATACATCTGTTCACGTTATGTTTTGCAAGCCTAGGGCATCATCAGAAGGAATAATACATGGTTGGATTAGAGGTTGCTGAAGGCCAACACAAGGAGATTACAGCCCTAAATTGTATTAGAAATCACGACAGCTTATCGGTTTTTCATTTTTCTACCCCAAACCTATTTTGTCAGCTGCCGTTTCATTAAATGGACATCAATTCACCTGCACGATGGACACACATCACCATGTATAATTCTTGATTGAATTCTAATACGAATATGAATGTTAACCAAAGGTTTTGGGGTTGTATTTATTTATTTTTATTAGTTTCGTTCTTTGACACTCAATTTTGCTGTTGCTCTTCAAATCAGGCTTATTCTTAACTGCAATAAGGCTACTTTGGCACCATACATACATACATAGTGGGCAACTTTCCCTTTTATGCAATACATTTTCTCAATAAAATGTGTATTGTAATTCCCCCTAAACACTTTTGTTACATAATACTCTGAGTAAATAAAATCAGAAGATATCGTAATGCTTGAAGCGCCGAGGACAGAGTGAAAGAATTGTCCTGCCTTTCCGAGCGAGACAGCGAAACAACTTCTACTACTTCAGTAAATTTATTGTTTAAATATATAAGTACAGGATAGCAAACCAGATCACTGCAATTGCTGAGATTTTGGTTTCAATCGATACCCAGTGCCTGTATTGCCGATACCAATACTGATACCAAGTACTTTTAGGTTTAAAAAAATAATGTGCTTTTTTAAATTGCTTGTCCTATTTATTAATAATAAGAATAGTACTACTACTACTAATAACAATGTTTTGTGGAACTTGAAATTTCGGTTGACTTTTTTACCGTGCCATAATAGTATTCTCAATAGAAATATACCTGGACTGTTGTTTTAAATCGCAATATACAAAGTAGTAAAGATCTGCATATTTTTACTGCCTGCCTCTCTTAAAATCTTTTTGTCCAGACACCGTCCCCTGGCTTATTTTGATTCGATTCAATAAACAAGCCAATGAGTGCAACCTCATTGTCCATTCTGGTTTCCTTTCCACTAGCCTTGTACTGCCAATCAGAGAGAACACAAAAGGAAAAAATCCAAAATGCACTCTGCTTGCAGGTTGTTTACTTGCAGTTAAATTCAAACTATTCTCACTCAGACAGTATATTTTATGTTGTGCCATAATAAAATACTGCTGGTAGATGGAAAAGCTCAAACAAAGCACAAGATGACTTTTAATATAAAATCTCCATCTCTGTAAATATATTCAATCATTTGTCTTCTTAACCGCTCAAGGGTCATCGACGTGCCGGAGCCCATTCCAGCAGTCTTTAAGCGGTAGGGGTGGTATACCCTTAACCGGTCGCCAGCCAATCACAGGGCACAAATAGACAAACAATCATGCACACTCACAATCACACCAACGGACAATTTGGAGAGGTCAATCAGCCTACAATGCATGTTTGTAGGATATAGGAGGAAAGGGTTAGATTTTATAAATCTACGTAATATATAATGATGTGAGATTATATAAGATTTTATTTCAACCTTTTTGTTTAAGAGGGAGTTTGATGACCATCATAACCAGGATGTATTTGTTGCCAATGTTGGCTCCTGAAAAGTTGTGTGTCCTGTGGTTTAGTTGTTTATCTGGTTATGGTATAAGGCAGGGGTGACTGATATAAGGCAGGGGTGTCAAACTCATTTTTGTCACGGGCCGCATTGTACTCATAGTTTCCTTCGGAGGACCATTATGACAACAAACGGATTAATAACTAGCTTGGAATCGGAGACTAGTAAAAACTATTAAAGTATTTTAAAACGATGAATGGTAATAGAAATTACTAGCAATATGTGTAGTTTTTAAAAGTGAAGACAATTTGCAATTTTAGTATTGACACTTGAAGTCGATCCACAATTTGTCTTCACGGGCCACATAAAATGATGTGACGCGCTGTATCGGGCCTCTGGGCTTTGCGTTTGTCATCATGGAATAAGGTCTTCCTGGAAATTTGATATGGGTGCCAAGTGTTGGCAAGACTAAGGCTATTAAACCTTGACAAATTCAAATCTTCTTTCATTAGTTGTTACTCCATATTTCCAGGGTGACCCTTTCCAGTCTTGATGAGCATAAAAGTAGCTCGTTTGGCATTCCAGTCTACCTGAACAGTTAAAATGTCTTTGTTTGACAATAAGCTGTTCTAACTGACCATAAATATAATTTATTCCCTCATGTTCTGACATAGATATGATATGATCAAATTTAAGGGTTTGGCAACAATTTGGATACATATCATCTTGTTATTAAAAGGGCAGCATTCCATCACATATCATGTCATTGTATACCATAAACACTAACCCACTCTGATGTTAGACTTTCTAAACAATGTGCCAGATTTGATGTCCCTCATCAGATGTTCTCCATTACTGGAGCCGTCTGACTTCTGCCAGGCCAATCATATCAAATTTGGATCTTTCCATCTCTTCCAGTTTCCCAGTGGAACGCAGTGTATGGACATTCTATTTACAGATTGTAAATAGTACTAAGTACTAATAATCTGTACTAAGTTTCATTTTGCATTCTCATACCACCCTTCAGCAGGTATGATTACAGGTTACCAATGGCAAGTTTCCTGACCTAACTTAATAGCTAGAATAAGTTAGACGAAATTTGACTTGCCTGTTTTAGAGGTTTGACTGCTACAACACATCTGATTCAATTTGTTATCAAGGTTATACATAGCTTGCTAAGGTTATTTATATTTTTAAAAAATTGGATGAATTGAGGTTAAACCGTTGATACAGTAAATAAATGCATACTGAGGCGCTCTTCTTTTCTGCTGAGCAATTAGTATTGTCCTACTGTTTGAAACCTTTCTTACAAAGAAACTTTGAACCTGGCACATAAACAATGAGTAACATTATGGGAAATCCTAAAGATGGTAAGATATTGCCATGATATTGAATTTAAACCAAGGTGTAAAAAGTCTCCTCTACATTCATGGTTATTGCATGTCCCTGTGGACTATAACTCAGTCAAGCGGCCATAATCTGTGACTTCGCTTCCTTCTTAATGCTTTTTGTCAATTAGTGCTGCGAGCCTGTGATTGAGCTCTACACATTATGATTGCATGACATAAATCGGGGACAAAAATAGTGGGGGATGTTTCAGTCTCTTTTGAGAGTGTGTGCGGTAGTCATACATACGAGCTGGCTCTGTGCGAAGCCCTGTTTGAGGAAAACACACGCAGGCCCCACTATGTTGTGCAACATGTTGCAGTTCTTAACCAGAGCGCAGAGCGGCTCATCGAATTCCGGCTCACTCCCTCTTTCCTCGTCTTCTTCTGTGCCCATCTCACCTGCATCTCTCAGGCCCCCGAGCACGGCTGTTGCCAGCGGGGACCCGCTTCGCTCTACAGGAGAGGACCCCTTAGAATAGAGGGATTCCATTAAAATAGCACCATTGTATCAGCAGTGTAATTTCTACTATACTCACTTTAATGGAGGTAAATGCATTAAAAATATTAAAATTAGTTTGACTCAACATGGCAATTTAATTTGTCGTATATTGTAGTTTATAGTATATGTCTATTTGCACATTTTTGTTTGAATATGTTAACAAAAGTGAGAATGCTGGATAAATCTATGAAGGTTAAGTTTATACTAGAGCATATTGTGCAGCAAAACCAGTCACATGAAACCTTACCTTACTCTTTGTACTGTTTTTTCTAGATGTCTTGTTAATATTTCCCATCATCACCCTCTCCTTTCCTCTTTTTTGTCAACTCAATACTGCTGTGCTCGTACTCAACAGTCAAATTTGAACCGGAAATCCAACAGTGTGCTCCATCCTGCGCATATCATTGAATTTTGCCTCCAAACAGCTCTAAGCAAACTTTCCTCCTGTGTGAACAAGCTACAATCCAAGTTTTTAGGGGTCCTGATAGAGACAATGTATCCGCATAATGCCGTGTCCGATCCTTAGCTCCCAAAGGTTATTAGAGGCTGGTAAAAAGAAATTTCACATGAATATTATAAACAGTTACTGAAGAGTAATAGGTCAGTATTGGAGAGCCTGGTCATGCATACAGAATGAAACAATCCACAATCCCTGATTACATGACTTGGACATTTTCTCTCTCTCTCTCTCTCTCATCACTCTCATTCTCTCTCTCTCTCCTCTCTCTCTCTCTCTCATCTCTCTCTCTTCTCTCTCTCTCACTTCTCTCTCTCTCTCTCTCTCTCTCTCTCTCTCTCCTCTCTCTCTCTTCTCTCTCTCTTCTCCTCTATCTCTCTCTCTCTCTCTCTCTCTCTCTCTCTCTCTCTCTCTCTCTCTCTTCACACACACATTTTATCTATCTGTCACCCCAGCCTACTGGGACTGATCTCTTGAATTTGGACCAACTTAATCTAATCCTCCCCACCTACTTTCCTCTCTCTGCCCCTCGCACATCATGCACAACTCCGCGTGTGCATGTCTATCTATCTGTCTGTCTATCTATCTATCTATCTATCTATCTATCTATCTATCTATCTATCTATCTATCTATCTATCTATCTATCTATCTATCTATCTATCTATCTATCTATCTATCTATCTATCTATCTATCTATCTATCTATCTATCTATCTATCTATCTATCTATCTATCTATCTATCTATCTATCTATCTATCTATCTATCTATCTATCTATCTATCTATCTATCTATCTATCTATCTATCTATCTATCTATCTATCTATCTATCTATCTATCTATCTATCTATCTATCTATCTATCTATCTATCTATCTATCTATCTATCTATCTATCTATCTATCTATCTATCTATCTATCTATCTATCTATCTATCTATCTATAATAAAGCATAGATGTACAGTAAAATGTCCATCCATCCATTTTCTATACCACACCAATATCCTGTTCAAGAAACTGGAACCTATCCGGAATAGATTTGGACAACAAGCAGACTACACCTTCAATTTGTCACAGGGTACATAAAAGAGTGAGAACTAAACCCGCACTGGCTACGCAAAAGTCAAGTGAGTGAACCACTGCATTGTCATTGCTCTGAGAATTAACAAGTGTTGTCACAGTACCAAAATTCTGACTTGGATACTATGACTGCATAAAATATCTCAATAAGATACTAAAATGATACTTGTCTGTAATGACAGATACCAACCATTTTACGGCCATAACCCTGTTTGCCTACCTCGATAATGGAGGCATGGAACATGGTATACTCGCACTCAATGTCCCACGCCTACGCCATGACTTGAGTGAAGTTGTGATGAAGGGGGTTGGTTGAAACTTCTTTTAACAGGGGACTTTGAAAGAAATTCTCAGCAGACCCTCACAATTTGTTTGGTCTGCTGGGTCGACCGGCATCTTCTCCCACCATCAGAGCCAACACATCATCAGGTGGTGATTGAAAAAATACCAATATCGCGATATTCGCCCATATAATATGCATATCGCAAAGATATGCAATAATTTTCTTATAGATTTATATGTCTTTATCTGAATTTGACCAGTCAGACGCAAAGTTTAATGTGCATTGCCCTCCAGCTTGCTTGATTTTCAGCATGATTTTTTCATTCGTTCATTAAAAATGTATTTTCCTAGGGTACATGTTAAATATTGCAATAATATCTAGCGCTACATTCAACAACAATATGTTTTTCCAATATCGTGCTGTCTCTCAATGACCAGTAAGTACGTATATCTTTTTTTGCTTAAGATTGACTTGGAAAATGTTCTAAGGGGAGACATTTTTCTTATGCCATCACTTGGCTCAATTGTAGCTTCTGGTGTTGTTCTTCAAATCACTTGGTCCACTGCCTTTCATATAGGGAAAGTGCCGCTTTTAGGACAACACACCATTCCAACAGCCACTGGCAATTTCTGAGCCAAAGACTATTATTGTTTTCAGAACAGCTTTCAACGTGTTGAATTATCAAATCGCCAACAGAGTGCAGCAGAGCTCCTTTAATTCCACTGTTGGAAAGTGAAAGCTGCACTCAAATGCAATACAGGATGGCCAATGGTAGAGGTCATGGACGAAGAAATGGAGCACAAGACATCAAGATACAGAAAGATTAAAGCCCTTTCATTTTCTCCAACACCCAAGCGTATTTGATTTACAATGATTTCCCCAAACCGTGCTACCTCTCCTTGACCTTGAAATTTGATGCAGGATGTAAATTTAAATTATGTGCAAGGAGAGTGATAAGATGACAAGCAACATGACTTAAATCCACAATGTCTGTTATATAACTGTATGTGCCTTAACAGCTCACTGATCCAGCTGGACAGTCATCAGATTAGCAAACCTAGATGAGATTCCTATGCATTGTACATTTTCACAGACATTCACTTGATGATTCACATTAAAAACTACCCTCCATGTTTTATATATATATAGTATATACATATTCCAAAATGCAGAAAATTATTTAAAAATAAAAGAGTATCCTCTAGGATGTAAGATTAATATCAATTAAAAACATAATTGTTTGAAGAAATGTCAGTGACAAAACGCCAAACAACACTTGGTTGAAAATTAGTAGGTATTTCTTTAACAGCCCAGAGATTAGGTCAGACAATCTTATGCTGGGCCAGTAAGCAACAGGATGAACAGATACCAACATTTCCGCATTATGACCACTAAAACCTGATATGGGCCAGATAACATAATTTAAAAAGTTTTATGGGTTGGTATGCTGTCATGTGTCTACTAACACTACGTATGATAATAATCGTACAGACTACTCCGAGATGTCATAAACAAATCATAGTAGTTAAAACTCTCCTTGTATTCTTTCCATAAAAGTTTCAGTCTATCTATGAAGTATCAATGTCAGCAAAGTGCATTAGAAAAGAGTAATATGCAAATGCTATATAAACCAAGTCAGCTTTGTGATTGAAAATATAAGAAGTAAATCATCTCATTTATTCCTCACAGTTTCCTCCATGAAAGTAGATCGTCTGACATTTGATGTGAGCTAATCGCTCAAATATCTGCTGAGACATTGTGAAGATTTTAATTGGCACGATCAGGCTGCATTAAAACAAGTTCAACTCATTTCAATTTATACAGTTGCATGGTACAGACTCAGATTTTTTTCTGCCCTGATCTTAGTCAAACTTATCCGTCCTCTTATTTTCACTCACCCACTCGTGAAAGGTCGACGATAGCTTTTGCGCCTGTCCAAATTTGGCTTTGAGTTGCAGCATGACCAGGAAGTGTGGTCCACACTCACTGCCATCCACTGGATGATCTGGTTTCTACGTAAACTGGATAATACATATCCATTACAAATGTTGCAGGATAGAACTGTGTGTTCTTGATCTGTACTCATGTTCGAGGACAACTGCTGTTGTGTTAAATGCCACTTTGGTGACAGCGCAGCTGCTGGCCGACTTTCATAAGATGGATAAAGAGGGACATGATGTTAGAATAAAGTTCTCATCATCTTATTGAATATCCTCATTTATTCTGAGATATATATATATATATATATATATAGGTGTACTGTAAAAAAATGCATATAGTGCTGAAACAAACAAACAAACAAACAAACAAACAAACAAACAAACAAACAAACAAACAAACAAACAAACAAACAAACAAACAAACAATCAATCAAACAAACAAACAAACAAACAACTCATGGAAGAACAAATGTAAATGTAACGTAGTAAATCTTAATAAAACAATGTATTTGGTTAAGATCTCTGCCTCTCAGTCAATTTCTGATTTCATGTTCTTTCAGTGTTCATTTGAGTTTTTTTTTTTGCTGAGCCCCTCATTCAAAAATCATGCATAAAAGGTAAGTTAATTTGTCACTAAATGATAAATAGTTGGGAATGTTTGTGTGAATGACTGATCGTCTGTATGTGACTGAATGGCAACCAGTCCGTAGTGTCCCTAACCTATTACCTAAAGTCAGCTATAGGATTGGTTGATCCTGACAAATTAGTGGAATGAATTTAATTGGTTGATGGCCAAATAGATACACTCATCATATTGTGTGTCCAAACTGTGCTCCATGCCTCAAGTTTCTTCCGTCTTATTGTAAGAAAAAAGTGGTGGAAATTGTGCGCATCTGGCTGTTTGTCTTCTCACTCATGGCAGCTCAACTTTAATCCCTGTCCAATCAATCAATCAATCAATCAATCAATCAATCAATCAATCAATCAATCAATCAATCAATCAACCAATCAACCAATCAACCAATCAACCAATCAATCAACCAATCAATCAATCAATTAATCAATCAATCAACCAATCAATCTATCTCTTCTGCCTTTCTTTTTAAATGACATTCATCAATGGCACTTATCCTATAGCCCCCACCACCTTTGTTTTTTTGTTTGTGTCTTTGTAGGAGCTCACTATAGTTTAGTATTGCTTAATGAAGAAAGGTCTTATGTCCATAAACTCCAAAATATTGTTTTAATATTTTGAGATTTATGTGGGCATCAGTATAGATGTCCATCTGAAGTTTGGTGATGATTGATAACAATAATGACTGTCCCATTCACACTATCAGGGGTGGAGAATCCAGGTCCAGAATGTAAAAACACAGTTTGGGTTTAGGCACAGGCGTTTCTACTCAACCTGGAGGTCAACATCCTCGTTTGAGTAGAAGCACCTGTGGCTAAAGACAAACCGTGGCAGGGATTTTACCTTATGGAAAATCACATTTTCGCATACCTTTATGGTCAATAGCTGTATGATGAAATACCGTAATTTTCGGACTATAAGTCGCATTTTTTTTCATAGTTTGGGTGGCTTATACTCAGGAGCGACTTATTTACTACTTTACTTTTTTGGGCATTTTATGGCTGGTGCGACTTATACTCCAGTGCGACTTGTAGTCCGAAAATTACGGTAATACAAATCACAATTATGCTGTATGTGAAAGCCTTTTTGACAATAACCTTAATGTGTGTTTCTTTCCTCCTTGGTTCCTTGGTACCTCCCCAGAACTCACGTCGAACGAAACAATTCTTAACAAAATACTGCCCAGTTTGGAATCCTACCTGTCCAAACACAGAGGCAACAATGGGCCGCAGCTTTCCCTTGTCTTCTTCTTGCAGCCAAAGGTCATCACGGTCTCCCACAGGGGAGGACAGGCTCAAGGTTTTGGCCTTTGGCTTTGGAGGCCTCTTGATACTAGCTGAACTCCAACGCCTCAGAGATTCAATCTTCTTTTTGATGGAACCCTGCCAAGAATGCAATATTCAATTCATAAAGGTGAGTGCGGTGTTCTGCAAGTTTTCCTGTTTGGACAACAGAAAGCATGTATGACATACACGAGCAGTTGTAGATCTCAAACAGTGAGCAGGTTTAAGCAATTTAGGCCTCCAATGATGAATGCAGATTGAGAAAAGATCAATAAGACATTATAAGAGCTGTACATCAACTAACCTTCTTCAACAATTTTCCCTCTGGCACATCCAAGGATGACACGTTCTTCACGTCTGTCATATTTTCTGCCAAACCTGCATGCACAGAGATGCGCGCTCTTTCCTTTTGTCCTCTTTATCTGTTTGTGGAGCGTCTGACACTGGTTCATAATCTAAGGCACATCTCATACTGTGGTTGCTCCTCCTTCCCTCACCCCTGCCTCCCTACTGCTTTATGCATCATATTTCTATTTGCCTGGTAGTATGCCGTGCATCTTTTCTTTAACTTCTTTAACACAAACACGAACTGGCATTATTTGCTTACATGGCAATATGTATGCATATGCGTACATAAAATAAAAAATCACTCAATTGATTTAAAATGAGCACAATGTCAGGGGAGGAGCAGAATTCTTTTTCTTTACCCTTCAGAAATGACATTCTCTGTCTCTCTCTGTCTCTCTCTCTCTCTCTCTTGCAACCAACTCCAGTGGGTACTGCCATGTCCATCTCGCCCAAAGTTTGTACCAGTGATGCAGAACTGGTGATACAGAAAAAGATTAAAACCAGTCCGCCCTAATGTTCTTTATAGTTTAAAAAAAAAATTCAGTTACCTTATTTAAAAAAAAAAAAAGAAAACTACACAAAGTGCTAAAAACCATACTTTCATAAGAATCATTGATATTGCTTTTCACAAATGCATTCCAAAACATATATTTAACAGAATAAAGAACTTGATTTGACATGTTTTGAGTATGACAATGTAGCGATAGTAATCGAAACAGACCATGATTACACACACACATGGACAAAGCATCTGTCCGGTCAAGCTGCTCAACTTGATTTGATTTTACAATTCTAACAATGTGATACACACACAATGCCATATATTTGGTTTGGTAACAGCAACAAGCCTTAAAATATGTCGAATTCAAGTAAAAAGGGGAGTATAGGATTTCTGATGGCCAAAAGAAAATCACAAACATGGAACACAGATTTAATGCTCTACATAGCATCTGTCAACTACAAGCACAGTATTAGTGCATTAAACCCGTTCAAGCAATTCTTCCAATCTCCTGCTACCTTGTCACTCTGACTCTTCTTCTCACATCTTTCGGTTTAGACTTCCACTGTCTTTGTAGGCATACAGTTTGACAGACTGAATGTAAAATCCTATCTGACCAGTTTAAATCATTGATTTTTATTGTGTTAATGCCAAGATCAAGCCATATTTTCTCAGAATTTACTCCTGATAGTCACGTTTGGTTTCATTTCTAAGAACAAGACTCAATTTGCTTCATCCCCTCAAATGCCACACTATTGCTGTACATGCTCAGGGTTTGTTCTGGAGAAGAAAACAATGGAAGAGTAACGTCCTAACTGCCGAGAGATTATCTGTTGAATGCCTGAGATAGAAAGGGAGCTGTGTATGTAGGTCTGATGACTCTTTCCTTTTAATCCCGTTCTGTTTTTGTATTCATGATCTTTTCTCTTTAATATTCCCTTCAAATTACAACTACCTCCATGGTAATCCGACATTGGTTTGACCCACTTTACATCCTGTGTGTGTCTAAATGTGACGGAACCAGACAATTTCGGTGTTGGTTGTGAGACAATCAATCAAAATTAGTGTCTCATACAGTATGATCAAATTTAATCTTCCAGAAAGGTGGTCAAATGTTCAGCACTGCAGATTTATAATGATCCTGGATTAGGGGACCTGAAAAGCATAATCCTACTATAACATGTTTCATGTTAATGAATGGGATGACAGACCGCCCTCTAGTGATTAACAATCATGTTGTCATTCAGAATCTCAGTTGTAGTTGTTTTGCAAGATTACTTTTCAAATGCAAGAAATATATTTTTATCCTTAATTTGGAATTCAATGAAACCCTGCAAAAATGTACCCTCTTAAAAGGAGGCAATCAATTGATCCATTTTTTTACTTTTTTTTTTTCATATGTCACAGTATTTGACAAACCCAATTACAATGACAATGGGGATTAAAAACAGAAGACAATTACTTTCAAATCCTTTTCAGTTTTAATTCAGTTGACTATGCGACAAAGATGACATAATTAATGCTCAAACTGATCAACTTTATGCGTGTGTGTGCGCGTGTTTCCAAATATTCACTTATTTTGAATTTGATACTTTAAACACAATTTGAAATAGCTCAGACAGGTGCACATTTACTACATTTACATCACTTTCCCTGTCAAAACACAAATTGTTTAAGCTTTGTAGGTGGAATCCTTTCCCATTCTTGCTTGATGTACGGCTACAGTTACTCAACAGTCCAGGGTCTCCGCTGATGTACCTTGTAACAGTTACAGTTGTAATGTGTCTCGGTAATGTCATGCTGAAATAAGCAGGGATGTCCCGGGAAAATATATTGCATGGTTGGCAGCATATGTTGCTCCAAAACATGTATCCAGGGTTAGTGATGCTTTCAAATATGTGCAAGTGAAATATACCGTGCTCATAACACATACTGGCCATTGAACTTTGGTCCTGAGGATACAATGTCCATTTTCCAAAACAATGTTAAATGCAAACTCGTCTAACCACAGCATACTTATCCGCTGAGAGTCAGTCTATCACAGATGAGCTCAAGCCCAGATATGCCAATGATGTTTCGAGGCATTGTTGATGCATGGTTTTTGCTTTGCATGGTAGTTTTTATTTACGTGTGAAGAGCAAAAATGATTCAACCGTATTAATATCAGTAAGAATGCAAACTGTTTTTGTAGAGATGTGTCAACTGGGATGACCCTCATTCCTGACCCTCCAGACGACTAAAGCCTTGCACAAATTCAGACATGTTGTTCATCATTGCTTGAGTCGCAATGCTTTATGGACATCACTGAGGCTCTCTTATTTGTTAGTAGTATCCAATTTTGGTGGAAGGCCAGGTAAAGGAGTCCTTGGTGATCGTGAGGTGGTATAGCAGGAACCTCGACTGCATTTTGGCCTCATATGAGCTTGTACACCGAATCTTGAAGACAATCGTTTTCCTCCTCCCTCCTCTACGAGTCCATCAAAGACAGCTCCCAGGCTTTGTCTTATCCTCACGCAAAAGTGCGGGCAGCTAAAGGCGTACAGAATGGGATTCAGCACTGAATTGAAGAAGGCAATGGTTGTGGCGAGATGCAATCCCACCTCCACCACTTTAAGGTTTTCCTGGTAGTATAGGGCTGACACCTCAATCATGCAGAAGATGTGATAGGGAGCCCAGCATAGGGCAAATACTGAAATCACAGCTGTCACCATCTTTGTGAAGCTCTGGGACAGCTGGTTGTGAGGGTTGAGACGAAAAGATGTGCCTGGGGACAAGGGTGGAGGTATCAAGGATGATCGAGGAAAAACAAGTGGCGTTGGAGCTCCCGACGTGGCATTATTGTTTGATCCAATTAACGCCTCATTTAACTTGATGCTCTGTTGCATCCTCTTCTGACTTCTTTTCCTCAGGCTGAGTCCAATTTGGATGTAGCTTCCCGCAATCACCATGAGGGGAATCAGGAATGCCAGCAAAAGTTTGGAGACAGCTGTGGCTGTTTGCCTCACTTCACAGTCTCTTTCAAGTGTGGCTTCCGATGTTTGATGCAGGGCAAAATTATGGTAGCAAAGTTTCCTTTTATCCGCAGTCTCGGTCACTGAGCGAAATAGGAAGTAAGGAAATGTATTAATTGCTGCCCACAGCCAAGCCACCAAACACACCTTCCACGCTTGCGCCACCGATCGATGATTCTGGCACCACACCGGTTTGATTACTAGAAGGCATCGGTCCATTGAAATGGCTGCTAGTAGGAAGGCGGACACAAACATGTTCAAGAAAAAGATGGATGCTTGTATTTTGCAGAGAGCGTTGCCAAGCTCCCAACTGTGGGAGGAGGCCAGGTAGAGAGTGAAGAGTGGAAGTGTCAGTGTGGCCATGAAGTCAGACATGGCCAAATTGAGCACCCAGACGGCGGTCACTGTACGACGCTGGAGACGGAAACCCACCACCCAAAGGATCAGGGCGTTCTCTAAAATGCCAAAACAGGAGAGCAGGCCGTGGAAGCAAACAACAATCCAGTTGGTCTTGGTCTGGTTGTTCAGGGCATGCTCCTGCATGATCTGCAGCAGGGGACAAAAATGTTGCTCCCCCGAGGCATTGGAGGTGATGGTTGTATTGGACATAGGTGCTCTGAAAGAAAGAAGACAGACCGGTCAGAGTTAATGACTATAAAACAAGACTTACATATTTACACATGCTACATTTTGCATACAGTCACTTTTCTATTTGTCCTCGATTACTTTTGGCAGGGTAATGGTACGTTCTAATTCACTGTCCATTGAGCACTGCTATTGTTTGGCAGTATTCATGTGACCATAGTCTTTTATTTGTCTGCTACATTTACCAGGTTAAGGAATCTCACAGTAACAATTCAATCGATAATGGAATAGCAATAGCCATTAGGCTGCATCACATGTGTTTTAGTTGACTAAACTAGTTTACTTTTAGATTAATAAGAAAAAACACATGGAAATAATCCGCCTTTGTAATTATTAATATATTAAAATTAAGGTAATCAGCGCTGGAGGTGTCGCAGTTCTATCGTCTGATTCCGATGCAAGGAGTATGGATTTAAGTCTCATTGATGGTGTGAATGTGAATGATTGCTTGTCATATTTTGCCATGTGCATGTGGGTGGGGAAATCTCACAGTCACTCACATTTCAGGCAGTATAGATTCTCCCATCAACTTACAGTAAGTCTGTCACTTTCTGTCATATCATCTCATCAACGTAAGCACATTTCCTCTTAGTACATGCCAAGAAACTGTGGTAAGTTGCATCATACTGGGAAATCTTAGTCACTCACATTTCAGGCAGTATAGATTCTCCCATCAATTTACAGTAATTCTGTCACTTTCTGTCATATTCTCTCATCAACGTAAGCACATTTCCTCTTAGTACATGCCAGGGGACTGTGGTAAGTTACATCATAATGCACTTGATATTTGCATGTCATTCATTACATTATGCCAAATGCACTAATAGTGCAAAAGAGATGTTAACAGGCCTATAAAATGTATGCAACGACATGGACTGAAAAATATTAAATCTCAAATATTTAATTGGATTGACAGAACAGGTACTGTTAGTCAACTACTAGTGTTTTATCTGTGATTTTCATATCTGCTTCAAACATAGTGCCAGCCAGCATTAAAAGGCAAGCCGGCAGACTTTTTTGAAAGAAAAGAAAGCCCTAAAATGGAGCCAGCTTGTTGAAGCGAAACTAGGACATGGCTCCCATCCGCTAAATTTATGGCTACAGCGTAATGCCACATTTAATGCCATATTTTCCGGACTATATGTCGTTCCAGAGTATAAGTCGCACCAGCCATGAAATGAATAATAAAGAAGAAAAAGACATATATAAGTCGCACCAGAGTTTAAGCCGCATTTTTGGGGGGAATTTATTTGATAAAATTCAACACCAAGAGCACACATGTCATCTTGAAAGGCAATTTAAAATAAAAATAGAATAGAGGCAACAACACGCTGAATAATTGTACAGTATGCTAACATTACATAACACATAAACAACGAACTGAGAATGTGCCTGTTGTAACATATTAAGAGTTATTCAGATAATTGGAGCATAAAAAACATGCTAACAACTTTATCAAACCATCCGCATCACTCCAAATGATTAAATCCAACGGAATCTCGGAAATAGAAGATGCGGTGCTTCCTCTTCTATGTCGCTTGTGTCAGACTCATCGACAGTTGCAGTTACAATTATTCCACAGGCCTAGAGCGCACTCTTGCCGTTCAGTGTAAAAATAACATGTGAAATGATATAATGTGTTAATAATTTCACACATAAGTCGCTCCTGAGTATAAGTCGCACCTCCAGCCAAACTATGAAAAAAAACTGCGACTTATAGTCTGGAAAATACGGTATTTATTATTTGCTCATTTGATTATGTTTTTATACTGCTCTGTCAAAACATGTCCAAATAAAATAACAACAGTTGCTCTGTGGAGCAAAAAAACCCCACTGTGGTCTGCTGATATAGAGATCAGTTTGGAGACCCCCTTATTTTATTGAAGGATTTCCCAACATGCATTTAATCTTAAGCAGGGTATTCTGATTAAATTGCTTTTACCTACACTCACTATTCTGTCCTACTGACATTGGTCCAAATGTAATTTCAAGTTCCTGAAACATGCTATGATTGTTTATTTTGTAAAACATCCTAAATTAAAGCTGACCAGCTCCAGCTCAATTCCATCTCTTCTTTTTTTTTTTAGATTTATGTATGTGGTGTTGTATGAAGGCACCAGAATCAATATCTAGATACTTCTGAGCAGAACTGTGTGAGCTCTCACTGTGTTGCACTGTAATTATTAAAGTTATTGTAGTACAGTGACACATTAACAAAAAATGTGTTCCACAACTTTTCTGTCGCATTAGTATTGAAACAACCACCAGCAGAACAACAACAAGAAGCCATTAGGACCGTGTTTCTGCTCTGATTCAAATGCGTCAAAGCCTGTTTTTGTGTTGACGAACCACATACCTGGCTTGGTATGTCGTTGCTCTGTTTAGATGAACAATACTCTTTGGAAATGCTAAACAATGCTGCACTAGCAACTCACTTTAATCTTCACCTTTTATGGCTTTTTGTTTTTTAAATCACTTTTTTCACTCTGTTAACAAAAAAGTAATGGAAGTCAACGCGATGTTATGCATAGGAGCAATTGTGAATGACTCACGTGTGGCACATTGGCTGTGAAGTCCAACTGCAGGATTTTTTTTATTTAAATTTTTTTGGAGAGGGTTACAGAAGCAATGATCCTTTTGTCTACTCTAATGAGTGATAGGGAAAAGTAGTCGGTAAAGAAAATAACTTGCCTGGCACGGTTTCTACCTTTGTGTTGCATCAATGAAATGCCACTTGCAGGAATCACCAGCTGTAAAAAAAAAAAGATTCCATTGTTGACCAATGTTCCGGGGGGAAATTTTATGCAGTTATTGGATTAATTAGTGAGTTTATAATGGCATGCTCATCCAATCACGATATTCAGAGCTGTACTGTCTACCTTACCCAATGTTCAAAATTGTCATAGCAATCACAGATTTAGTGTCTGCCTTGAAATTAGACATAATATATTTAGTTACGATAGGTTCGTTGAATTCTTATAGACATGATTAGCCACGCACAGAATCTCATTATTAAATGTTATGATCACATTAAATCAGCCGAAAGCAACTGCCTTGTTGCTTTTGGACCTTTGGAAAAATGTCTATGTGGTAAACTAAGCTAAGATCTAGATAAAATATGTAAATACAAATATAGAATAAACATATAGAATTTAAACAGTATATATTTTATAAAGGTATCTAAATATTGCCTCAGAGAAACTTTAATGGCCTTATTTTCATGCCCAGTGCAAGCCAGTTGTGAGTTATGGCCAACATTTGCACAGTGGCAGGCTCCACAAAGTTTTGATATTTTTGTAGACCCATGCAAGTAAGTGCAATTTGGTACAAAAAAGGCATTTTACACCGCTGTCGGCGTGATCATAGAGGTTTGCTGTTTTCTGAGCTTTTCTTATAGTGCTTGCCATGCTAGAAATAGAAATGGATCCCTCCAATGATTCAGAAAGTTCACTGTTATCCTATTTTTTTAATAAAATACAATCACATCCACCAAACATGTCCACACAACTCTGCCCGTGCCCTGATAAAATTCACCCAAAAAGTGTTTGAACACCTGTTTGAAACTGAAATATGATTCTTGCAGATGTTAAGAACTAAACTACAAAATAAGTGCACCGAGGCTTGTGTCAGCATGAAAATCAGGATACCCCGGTTTTACGCTCAAGCGCACGTAATCTGGATATGGAGGCCTAAATGTTCAGGACATAACATTTAATTTAAAACAAAGTTTAAAATACATCACCTTAATTTTAGTTTAGCTTCATCAGACTACACATATGTTCATAATAATATCCATTTCACTCAAATAAAGGCCTTGAATTCCTTTGAATAGAAATTAAAATACCATTAAGTGATGGAGGTGACTTCACAGCTACATACCACAATTTGAGAGACCAAATGCATTTAGTAGTTTATCATACTCACCTAGACTTTATATCTGAGGGAGGCATCTATTTGTTTCCTTCCTACTTACTATCACAAGTGCATATCTCATCCTGTTCTGTCACTCCACCCTGCACACAAAGAACAAAACCTTGCTTGCCCCTCCCTAAATGCAGATGGGGGAAGGTTTTAAAATAAGACAGAGTGTAACTTAACACAAATGCCTATTTGCTCTATAACTTTATTAAATTCCATAAAACTGCAAGGATTTGGACACAGATAAAAATGTGATACCTGCAGTTGCATTGTCAATACTGGCACATGTTTCTCTGCTGCTACCTAGTGGCATACCTAATATAAAGCTATCCACATATACTCATTTTCCGCGGTTTATCTTGTTGAGGGTGGTGGCCAGTGGAGTCTATCTCAACAGACTTCAGGCCAAATAACTACACACTCAGTTGGTCCCGAGTCAATAACAGGGCACCACAAAATAAATTCTTGGGATATTTGATTGTGTCAAAAATAATGACTGGGGACTTGACAGGCTTGACATAAGCAATTATTGACTTTACCAATATAGTTTAGACGGGTGAAGTGACTTATGACTTCACAAACGTTCTTCTTGATGGACAAACAAAATCCTGCCCAATCAAAATCTTGTTGAAAGTTGTCACAGACATGAGAAGACAAATGGCAACTAATACCTTTCCACTTACTGCACTTTAGCATCCCTGTACAAATCAAATATTTTATTTTTATCAATACTGTGAAATAAGTCCAACATTGCATTGTTGTCAGTATTTTTTTAAATTTGTGTTTAAAAAGTGTGTGTAGTGTGCACGACGTTTAAATGGTCAGAATAGAATACAGAAAAGAATACAAACAGTGCACGATGACGACGTAGCCTTTGAGATTATGCTTAACAGTCTTACATAATCACACTGCAACTCTTTAATTGTGTTCTTAGGTACTTTCCATAAGAGTGGAGATTTCCTTGTTTGGTCTATTCTCTATTGTCTTTGACACACCTAATTATAATGTTACAGCCACACTTGTCAGGTGATATAAAAACAGGTCATGACATCAACTAGGAAGTTAAAGCTGAAAAAAAAAGAAGATAAGATGAATCCCTTCGAGAACATGTATTGCTTTTATGACTATGGGGAATCAGGTCAGCATTTGTTATATAGAAGAGTATATTGTGTTCTAATTCTTTGTTCAGAAATGGGGAGAAAAATGTTTCGTCAGAGTCAGTGATGTTTTCATGAATCTACATCCATCCATTTTCTGAACCGCTTAGTCCCCACGGGGGTCGCGGGTGTGCTGGAGCCTATCCCAGCCGTCATCGGGCAGTAAATGAATGAATGAATTTACAGTAAATGACAATTTAGCTTGAGACATGTTCAAAACATATAAGTTCTCAAAAAGAGTCGACAGGTTTAATGTATCATGTTATACATAGCTGAATGTTAATATTTTGATATGTGATTGTTGTAATGAATAAAAACGGGTCCATGTAATTTATACTTCCTGGCTACCACACTTAGCATGATTTTTTTTTTACCTATACTTTTTTTTTAGATCCAGAACTAGCACTGCTTTTGCAAGGATTAAAATGCTGTTTTGACAGTGTTTATAATTGTGCTTGTAGAAACAAACAACACATTTCATTGAATCATTCAGTCTCTCAAATGCATATTCCTTTTTATTACTATTTTTTTTTTGGATAATGATTCACTTATCCATATTTTTCCAACATTAAGCTCCACCTCCCCACCATATAATACACATTTGATGATGGTGTTGCAATCTTAACTTTGGAGTCATTCAAGCCAGCAAAGGTTCAATGCCAAGGTACAGTAAGTTTTTTTTTTCTTTGTTCCGCTTAATTTGACAACTAAACAATTTAGAATTACTATACAAAAGCATTATATGATAAATAATTAATAATAATTTATATAATGTATTTTACAATTTATTTAATTCATTTATCTACTGCTGTAGAAGGATTCAGTGTTGAAAATTTCCGTTTGTTTTCTGTAGATATAATTTATGACCCAAAATAAAGGTTTGGTTTCCGACCTTATTTCGTCCCACTTGCTAAAGATCATTGTTATTTTTCCTGATTGATTCATTTGATTGTCATTAATTATAAATATGGTCCAAACTTGTGAGAATTGTACTGATTACTTGGGGCTTTCTCTCGAGATTAAATATACATGAACACAAAATAGACGACCCCGCAAACCATACTAATTTCGTTGAGTGTGGCACCTGAGATGATGTAACAAATGTGTGTCCTGACCTAGAAGCTCCTACATTTTATTGTGAGCACAATTACATTTTATTGTCAGCACAATTATTTTTTGTTTCCTTTCCAGAGATAATGATGTTAAGGTTGGGCTTCACCCTTCTGGCCTTGGTCCTATCTGGCCCAACTGTGGCCTTTGTCCCCATCGGGGGTGGGGTGTCCACACACGTCAGTATTACAGGAACATCCCTGCTACAAAAAGTGACAGAAACATGTCGAGCTGTGGCCCAGGCTGCTGGTCATGAGTTCAAACCCACGGTAGGATAGAAGCTGTATGGACTTGGCACACAGCACACGTTTGTCATATTGGAACAATGATTGCGGAAAAGACAAAGTCAACAGAACAGACCCAACTGAGAAAATATAAAATATATAAAAATAGATATTAAAATACACTTTCCCCCTACTTTTCAAACAAAGGATTAGGATTATTAAAATAGACCAAAGTAGACTATGGTTGCTGTACGGTCTGAGGGCGAGCAAGCTGACCTACGGATAAACCATATCGAATCAAATTGTAACCTCACTTAATTGTATCGATAATTTCTATTTAAAATACATATTCCTATAATCTAATCTCAACCCATGTAAAGAGAATTAATTGCATATTTTTTAATTTTTTTTATTGGTAATTGAAAATGGAAAGAACAATTGTTGCTGCCCTTCATGGAGTTTTTCAATCTTTGACAGCCGGCCATTTACTTCTGATTGCAGGGTTCTTCTCCTGGGGAGCTGGTCCAGGCCTGTCTTGGCCCTACAGCTACGGGTGAGGTGTCAGGAGTGAAGTTTCAGTCTGCTCTACAAGAGATTTACATCCAAAATGGAATTGTGGATCGAAATTTCGTCAATAGGTAGGTTTGAGAAGACTGAAACATTTCATTTTTGATCCTTTTCAATTACAAATATTGAAACTGATGAATATGAGGTCCAAATGCTTTCAGTGCTCCACATCATTTCAATTCGGAGGCCTTTTTGGAGGGGCGTAGTCTCATTACAAAGGGAATGGCATCCATTAAGGCTAATATTCGCAGTGGGAACTTCAAGGCTGCCAGAGAAACATTGGGTCGGGTCCTTCATACACTACAGGTGAGTAGAGTGGAGTACATGTTATATGTTTTATTTATGTGTGTGTTTTATAGACTCTTGAGAAGTTTGAGTACAGTCATCAATTTGAATGTCTGTTGGGTGGATGGGTGTTGAGAAATGAAATACAGTGTACACACTAACATAACTGTTGTCTCCCACTTAAAATGAAAAGGAATTAATGCGCTTTACAATGTTCTGACAGGACTTCTATAGCCACAGTAACTGGGTGGAGTTGGGCAACACAGAACCATATGTCACTCTCATACGTCCTGACCTTCCTTTGGAAAACCTGGCGGGTAGGAATGTGTGATTGTGTGCACACGTGTGTTTTAAAACTGCAGTCATAAATACTTGAAAATGATTTTATTCAATACTGGGTTGGGTAGGAAATCATAATGATTACACTTTGCAAACAAGTTGGGTAGATTTCCCAGCTGGGAAAAGAATAACAAAAGTGACGCATATAAGTGTGGGAGTGTGGATATGCTGATAAACACGTACAAAAAAAAAAAAAATAGGGGAAGAAAAATCCTCCTCTCCAAAACTATTAAAAATGTATATTAAAATATTGAAAGTTAAAATTGAAAAAAAATCCTCAAAAATTTAAATCAGCGAGAATGTGGGGGTCAAGTGTACATGAAATATAACGACATCTAATGTATGCTAACAGCTAACTCAGGACATTAAAGTGACTCAACAAAAAATGTTTTTGAAATAAAACAAATAAATAAACTACAGCAAACCATTCTTCTTCATCATCGTCATTCAATTTTATGACTTCTATTTTTTTCTGCTTTTGGTCCTTATACTCTGTCTTAACACTGGCTTTATTCATAAGGTGTAAAACTGGTTTCCTTTCTTCCTTTGTAGATATTGACACTGCCACCTGCAGTGACTGTACCACAGGAACATGTCCCAACCCAATCCTTCCAAACATCCTGAATGGGAAAAAGCTAACTTCTGGCTACATGGGCGTCATTTCTGCTGCCAAGCCACAAGGTATCACCATCAATCACATAATTTAAATACCAAAACACATATAACCCAAACGGTTCAATCTATGTATCTGCTTTGTATTATAATTTACCACATGTAAGTAAACATTTAAAAATAATATTAAAGCGCAAACAGCATTATAACAATGTTTTAACCATAATTAAAGAATTAATATTTTTTTCATCCAAAGACAACCATATAGTGAACCTACAATTGCACCCAAACAGTACCAAATGCAAAATATGTATAAGACCTTTGAAAAAGGTATTTTAAAAGACAACTGGCCTTTTAAAGGTACCATAGCTCAAGACCTGTTGAAAATGTGTATACATGGGAAAAAGGAATGGACAAATGAATAAACAAGTACGTATTGGATGTTTTTCTTAATTGATATACTGAAATCGCTAATTAGGGAATTAATGCTAGATGAGCTGCCTGACACTTAAGTCATTATCAATATATTTTACCATACCTGATTATTCCCAGTCAAGAAACAGAGAGCAGTGTGTGACAAACAACACAGCAAACAGTTTGCATTATGGTGCAGTTCAATTTGTTTTTTTTGTCCTTTACATTTTCCAGGTAAATGTAGCCATGGGGGTGAAGCTGATCTCTCAAGCACAGCAGTTCCTCGAGGAGGAATCAGCAAGGATGAGCGTCGCTCTGACAACGTGGCCTTCCACAATGCTGCTGTAAATGCAGCCACAGCCGCCAGTCTCCAGCTACTGGAAGACATCCGCTTGACTGTGGGGAACAACGACTTTCTAAGGTGAATCGATATCAAAAAGAAAAGAAAAAACCTGCTTCCTCTGTATGGTGTCAACAAACCAAGATATGTTGCGCTGTCTTTTTCTGCGTGTCAAATGTAAAACTATTTCTTTCTTTTTGTTTGCTTTGTTGACCGTACGAGTTCAATTTCTTTATCACAGATTGATGGGGATCGCCCGTTCTTCTGTGGTGGTTTTTGTCATTGATAATACTGCCAGTATGTCAGATGACATCGTGGAAGCCAGAAACACTGTGTACAAACTTATTGACATCAAAAAAGGAACGCAAGATGAGCCATCAGAGTACATTTTGGTAACCTTCAATGACCCACGTAAGAGTGCCACTTATGTTTTTAAACACTGATACTGCATTTTCAGCAATCGCTGTTTAGTAAAAATGCGTCAACACAAATACAGTTTATAAAGTGTGCTTACATGTGAATATGAAGTTGATATTGATTATACATTCTTATGCTTTTTATATAGATTTTGGACCTTTATTTAGGACAACAGACCCTGATCAAATGAAAGCAGAAATTTCAAAGATAACAGTGTCAGGAGGTGGTGACATTCCTGAGATGTGCTTATCAGGACTTCAGGTGCTAAATTGGCTTACATGTTGAAAGGAATTTGCAAACTAAAATACATAGTAATGGTACTTGCAGTATATAAATTGCATTCTGCAGAGTAGGATGAGTTAAACAGTCTCTTTTGTCGCTTTTGATGTCATCAGTTGGCTCTCACCGGTTCTCCTGCCTCCTCCCACATCTATATTTTCACGGATGCTCCAGCTAAAGACATCCATCTGAAAGACACCATTGTGGCCCTCATCAGAAGCACCAAGTCAACGGTGAATGCTGACTTCCAATTGCACCTCATGAACATTTGCTCCGCTTATTTTAACTGAATATCCCTGATCTCGGCAGGTGTCATTCTATTACACCGGGAAAACTAGACGACGCCGCCGTTCTGTTCGGGCTGCTTCCTTTATTGACTACAAGGACCTGGCTCTGGCTTCAGGAGGCCAGGCCATAGAGGTGTCCAAAAGTCAGTTGGCTCAAGCCACAGACGTCATCCTTGATACCTCCACTTCAGCTTTGGTATTAAAATGGATTAAATTCAATCATCTGAGGCATTCAACATTTGCTATGTGATTGTTTTACGGAATCTGTGGAGAAAGTAAAATATTAAGTCTTTTTTTCCTCTGCTGATCTCAGGTGACAGTTTTTCAGAGCACAAGGGATCCTGGGAAACCAGAGACCTTCTCTTTTATGCTAGAGGAATCCCTACAAAATATCACCATCTACATCACAGGATTATCCCTGTCTTTTACACTGACCAACCCTGCAGGTGTCAAGCACAGACTCTGCTTCACGGGCAGTGCCAAACTATGGCACATGCCACACATTTTCCCTCTTGGTTATTGGTTTTGAGGAATTACATAATCTTACAAATGATTAAATAATAATGCATTCTTACATATTCCAGGTGTGAGCCAAAGTGATAGACAGACTACTGGTGTGCTGGCATCCATACAGGCAGTGGGCAACCTGAGGAGAATTCGTCTTCATGCAGACAGTCAACCAGGCTCCTGGAGAATCAGCATTGACTCTAAACAACCATATACAATTAAAGTCACAGGTCAGTAATATGAGGTTAAACAAATTCTTATTATACACTATAATTATATTATTACCAGACCATGACATGCGTTGTTGTCGGAAGAAACCGGGATTTAATTGTGCTTGTGTTTCAGGCCAAAGCACAATTACCTTTATCTATGACTTTGTGGAGAGCTTCAAGGGACCTCACCCAGGTTATGCCGTGCTCAGTGGGCTCCCACAAGCTGGTACAGTACATGTAGTACATCATATAACTGCAATGATAAAGGCACATGACTGTGATTTAATCACCTGTAGGGATTCAAGATTATTTTTCTCAAATGTGTGATGGTCAGAAGTGTCTTTTCTTGTTTGCTTCTCTTACTAGGCCAGCCAGCCACCTTGATCCTCACTGTTATGGGGAGAAAAGGTCCATCCTCCATCAGAGTAGAAAATGTTGGCGTGGTAGTGCCACACACTGGAGTTGAACGTAATGGTACAGCAACTGACATGGGCAGCGGTGACTTTTTGGTGACAGTTGATGAAGTACCTGCAGGGGAGTTTGTGGTGATTCTGAAAGGAACTGAGATGTCAAGTGGTGCATTCCAGAGGCAATCCACCACTCAGATGTCTGTCTCCAAAGTGATTATCCAGGTCTGCCCCTTACCTACGTGCAAACCACAATTCTAATGAAGTTGGCCTGTCAAGTAAAAAAATGCAATGATTTGAAAATCCTATTAACCTATATTTAAACGAATACACGAGAAAAGACATGCAGGTTATGTATTGTTAAAACGGATGAACATTATTGATTTTTTTAATGACTGCAACATGTTAAAAAAAGGTGGAAGAGGGGAAACAAAAGGTTAGGAAAGCTGAGGGATGCTAAAAATATACGTATTTAGAAAAAATGTACAAGTGGACAGGTCAACTGATAGGCGGCATTGTTCACAAGAAAGGCTGCAGTGTGCTTCACCACTATGTGAAGAGCTGTGTGAGTAAATAGTCGACCAGTTTAAGAATAACGTTACGCAGTTTAAAATGGAGTTCAGGGATTTTGCCATGCATCTAGTTTAACATCAAAAGATTTGAAATCTCTGCATGTCAGGGACAAGGCCAAAAACCAACAGAGAATGCCTGTGACCTTCCATCTTTAAGGCAGCAATTAAAAACCAGCATGAAAAACCGGCATCATTGTGTAACAGACATTGCCATGATGGCAAAAGAATGCTTTAGAAAACCATTGTCAGCTAACAGTTACACAATGTCATGAGTAATTTGCACAACTGTGTAGGAACCATAACCAGCAGCATGACTTTGTAGTAAGACTGATTGGCCTAGTGTTATAGATGTTTTATGCAACAGTCTCAACATCATTGGGATTGGCATTTTTACAAGACATGATAGATTTTACTGTTCCGTACTGGTAAAGTGTTGATTCCTGAATTTTAGGCCACAGTGGACAGGAGTGTGGAGCCTGGGGAAAACTTCAAACTCCCTTTCAGCGTGATGACCCAGGGCCCAAGTGGTAATTTTGCCATCACTGCAAGAAATGACAAAGACTTTCCAATGTCATATCCAAGCAGGTGAGCTTGTGGATGAAGATATTAGTCAAACTTAAATGCTGTTGTCACACATATGTAGGTATCTGTGTTGGTATATTACAAAACCAAAGGAGTTAATCACTGGGACTTTCATGTAGAAAAGGAATGGGCAACTTATGTGATGGAGCTTTCATCAGCGCTACTGGGGAAACATATACTATGACCACGCATTTCATAACCAGGTGTACACTACCATTCAAAGGTTTGGGGTCACTTATTAATGTCCTTATTTTTTCAAATAAAATCACTATTTTTTAATGAGGAGAACATTAAACTGATCAGGAATACACTCTATACATTGCTAATGTGGTAAATGACTAGATGCAAACGTCTAGTTTTTAATGCAATATCTGCATAGGTGTATAAAGGTCCATATCCAACAACCATCATGTTCTAGTGGTCCATTATATTTGCTAATTGTGTTGCAAGGCTGATGGATGATACGAAAACCCTTGTACAATTATATTAGTTTTCACGGAAAACACTAGATTGCCTGGGTGACCCCAAACCTTTGAACGGTAAAGTATATTCAAGTTGCATGTTGTTAACATGGCTGACTTGTGTGTTAGGCAATTACATACATCACAGTTAGTTCATCTGTGTTTGAAGAAGTTCCATACATTTTAGTGATGTTAAAAATGCCATAAAATAAGATTAGTTCGGTTCTATATAGATTCTAATAGTTGGAAGTATTACTTAGTGATGTCTCCCATCTAGCGGTGAATGTTGTTACAACTTACAAATTATATGGCGTTGTAGGGGAAGCTTTTTCATGTTACTGTGCTACACACTACTCCAGACAAATTGGTACAAATCTAGCACTGTTTAGAGCACAGGTGTCAAAGTCAAGGCCTGGGGGCCAGATACGGCCCGCCACATCATTTTATGTGGCCCGCAAAGACAAATTGTGCATCCAATTCATTATTATTGCAAATTGTCTGCACTTTAATAATATCTTCTTTTTTTTTTTTTTTTTTTTATTTGACCACTTTTTACTCGTTTGATTTGAAAACGAGTTATTTGCCAGTTTGTTTTGTAGCTTTTACTGTATATAATATGAGGTGCTCATACATTTATTTGGGTTGACAGTCATAATGGCCCTCCGAAAGAAGCTATGACTGCAATGCGGCCCGGGAAAAAAAAGGGTTTGACACCCCTGGTTTAGTATAAATAAAAAAAGGTTGGTAACTTAACTACTGCAAAGGCATTCAAGTTTGGAGGTTCCAGAGTCAACTGCAATGTATTTACATGAAAAAGCGCATAATCGCTTCACATATTGAACAATTTATTTTGTTATTATAGAAATGTTTTTAAGGGACATTTTGCATCTTCTCGACAGTCTTAAACTGACAACTGGAACATATACCAACGGAACTCTGACCATTACTGCGCCTTCTGACACAACATCAGGAACTGATGCAACTTTGACTTTAGAAGCCAAATCATCCAATGGTGTTGACTCCAATTATGCTGTTCTGAGTTTGTCGATTGTAACTAAGGTAAGTGTTTTTTTTTTTTCTTCATTTTACACACAAAGGGTTTCGTTATTTGTTGAGTAATTCTATACGTATGTACATCTCAAATATTATGTATTGCATTCTAGAAACAAATACAAAACATTTCCCATTTCTCGTTTCTTCTCAGATTACAGATTTTGTGCAGCCTGTGTGTGAGGTGGTCAGCGTATCGGCTGATGACTGTCCCCATGATTTGTCTCAATGTTCGTTTTTCGAGTGGGAGCTGTCTGCCAATCTTACTGATGGAAATGGAACAGGAATTGAGAGCATTTCAATCCGCCAGGGGGATGGGACTCTCTTCTACACCTCTCTGAGTGCCCCAAGTATACAGGCAAACTACAATGCCTCCTGCTGTTCACAAATTGTTGAGTTTGTTGCTATTGACGAAGTTGGCAATGTTGGCAAGTGTTATCACTCTATTGTACGATCTGGTGGCCGTGCTGCTGTAGGTCCATCAATACCTTTGTTGTTGTGTCTCTTGATGTTAGTTTGGACTCTAAAAAACGGAAGCGCATAGATCTGTGTTCTCTAACTGTCTCACAGAATATTTGACTAGAAACCTGGACTGAATAAAGCACAATTTGATTGGTAGATACTGCTAGGATGTTGTAAATTTGAGAGACACTACGTGGATATATTTTGTGGTATCCTTTTTAAACACACTTTTGGAGGAGGGTGAGGGCCACGGTATAGTGACTTTTTTCCCCCAGAATTCCTACACCCATCATTTATCATGAAAAATAAATCTTGCTATATTGATGCTCGTCAAAGGCTTCTTTCTCAAGCATACTCGTATCAGCCTATACATATGCCGTAAAAGAGCACATAAGAGGGTTCAATGAGGCAATTAATATGATCAATATCTGCGATTCAGTGAATTAAATTTAGCCTGCAGGGAAGGGGAAACACGGCTATTTGTTGGATTGGAAAGAGGTGCCCCCCCCCCCCCCATTCTATCACAAAACACAGAACAAAAATCTTTCCTCAATTCAACAATTAACATAGTTCTCTCGCTGTTAAAATAGCAGCATTAACGTCGAGAGTTGAGTTGTATGAATGTTTGAAAATTGAGTTCCAACCCAACAACAACCACGAGTGGGGTAGGGCAGCAAAAGGGTTTCACTCAATTTAAAACGCATTTTGGATATTTGGCTTAAAGCAGCCACCGTAGGGCGTCACTGCCTAGCTACAAATAACATCGCTGGAAGATTTACCAAATGTGTGCGATATAAACATATATTTTTGTTTTATTTACTCTATCGTGCTGACCTGGGGATATTTTAAGAGTGGCTGCTGTTATGATAACATGAATCGCACGAACACCGTGATTTGTTGGTCAATGGAATTCATTCGTTAGCATAAGCTTGCTAAGCTAAAGAAGAGAAATATCCGCAGCTGGAAACGACTGTTTTTTCCAATACGTACTTTCAATTTGGATTTTTTTTTTTTAAACGAAACGCATACTCGTTCCCGTCATGTCAGACATTGACAACCTCGTTGTCACCTTCCAGACGCAGCTACTAGATGTGATGGAGACTGTGGTGAAAACAGCCATGTATAAGGTCACACAGTTGGTAGAGGATTGCTTTTTGGATGAAGTGAAGCGTAGGTACCAAGAATTAGAGACCTTAAGGATAAAGTTGGGATGCGCTGAGATGCAATTAAATAATCACAATGGGAAAGAAGTAAAAAAAGATGGCACGTGTGTTGATATTACAAATGATGACAATGGCAATACTTCAGAAGAAAGGCTTGGACATGATGGTAAGAATTGATACAAAACAAGTTCCTGTAAATAAAGATGACAGAATCATGATCATTGAATGGTTTTACTTTCAGATGTTTTGATGTCCGGTAGCGGGGAAAAAGAAAGTGACTCTAGATGGACGGGCAGCCAGATCTGTGAAACAGAGGCAGATGGACCTCCAGCTAGTTTCATTGCAGTGGAGGACACACATGTGATTATCTCCCAGCAAACATGCAAAATATAATGAGTGCACTATATACACATTATTCAGGGTGTTCTAAAGGTTCACACGCATCATCTGGTTATTTTTCAGACTGACATGAGGTCATTACCATTTGACAGCACATGCTGTACACATATAATTGACATTTAAACAACATTGATTAATTAACGCAGAAAAAAATGTTAACTTTATCGACTACAGTTGGGCACCAGTTTGAAAAGCTTTATAGCTGTTTCACTACTCTATAGTGCAGTACAATTTACGCTACCTGTGGAAATGTTTTAGCATTTTAACAAACTATGGAGCTGAAAGCCTGCCTCTATGACTGCTGTTGATAACACAGTAGTCAGAGAGGTGACTCAATAACCTTGTTATGCTTCATAATATGCCTGGAGCCTTGAAACAACAAGTTTCAATGTAGCCCCACAGTCAGTCATTCCTTGGCTCTACTTTAATGATACAGTGCAAATGATACCTGAAATAATTAGTAAAAAATAATGCACATACTGCCTCTTGAGATTAATTACACAGAAATTCAAATCATTTTGTTTTCTAAAGATTTCTGTGAAATTATTCAAATGAATTGTGTGGCAAATGAAATTTAGCAACATGTTTAGAATTATTTTCTGTTTGCCCCTTTTTCAGAAAACTGAACATGCTGATGTGATGCCGGCTGTCAATGTGAAGGAAGAAGTCAGTAAGTTTTAACTATGCATCTTGGAGAATGAGGTGTTTCACCAATGGAGCACATTGTTGATAAAGAATCTGTCGCATGTAACATACACAGATCCACAGCTGTCAATATGAAGCGGTACGGTTATTCAGCACTTCAAATGTCATCCTCATTCATATAAATGAGAACAGAACATTAACTTTGAAGAATATTTGATACAGCTTCAGCATCAGTGAGCTCACTAAGGCTTGGTTTGCATTGCATGGCTCAAGTAACACAATTGCACATTATTGTATAATGATCACACTGGACACCTACGTGTTGCTTCTAACTCTGTTTACTTCTAACCCCGTGAGCACATTACACACAATGCCTTATGGGAATCGCTAAGCATGCTGGGATTAGTAAAGATCCTAACTACTACCACAATTATGGTATCATAATTAGGAAAAAACGCATGGAATCAGCCTCAAATGTGGAGACATATCAGATACAATATGTGCCATTTCAGTGGTGTGCCGACTAGATGAAGTAGACAAAATCCATATGTTGTTATCCATTTTAGTGGGTGGCCATCTTGCCACTTGTTGACTGCAAATGACATCACAGTTGCCTGTCACGACCAATCATGGCTCACCAGTTTTCTTATCAGCTCATCAGCTTTAAGCTGTGGTAATACCGTAAATGCTGAAATGATATATAACATTGTACGTGTTTTTTTTTTTTTTTTTTTTTTTTTTTACTGAAAATAATCATACATTCTCGGGAAAATTGCAATTGAAACTATTTTTCTCATTCTCAGATGAAGAAGGATATGATTCTCACAATCTAAGTGTGAGGATAGAAACGAACCCAGATGATGATCAGGAAACCGTCACGGGCGATGTGTTTTTGAAGAATGACACAGGGAAAGACCTACAGATATCAAATATATGCAACTTTTCTGAAGGCTTGGAGAGCTCAGACATGCCGACGGAGCTGTCTGGGGAAATGCACACTGACTGGACGCAACATCATCACAGAGTTCGACCTGACTGGGAGTGTGATCCAGCCAAAAGCAATTGTTCTTTACAGCAAGCAAAGAATGAGCCATTAGACTCTGCTATGGAAGATGGGAGGAGTTGTGTTAATACAAGCATGGATCAACTTTCGACCTCTGATTCTTCCTCCATGCAAAATCCTAACTCACCAAACATTCCAATTACTAAGCAGGTGGTTTTTGTGGCTCCAAATGGTGGTGTTGACACTCATATCCTGAGTAACAAATCATCAACAAGGTCAGAAATCGCATCCTTCTCAAGTGCTGTTAAGCAAAATACAAATTCCCATAAAACCACAATGCCAGACGGAATGAAGCTGCATTCTAGAAATACAGAACAGGACAGACTGAATCATGTAAGCCGACCCTTGAAAAAGACTCTTCCCATACTGTCAAACAGCACTGCAGCTCCACCTGACAAAATTTCCCCCTCTTCTAAAGCTACGCCCCCGACTGGACTTTCATTTCAGCGAGATCACCTCGCAAACAAATTAACTACCACGCTATTGGTTAACAATAGAGCGCAGCCTCCGTCTTCAAACTCCCATCATACCTATCTTTTATCCCCTCCAGACTGTCACCTGGTTTTCAGGCACTCCCTGCGCTGTGGCCAGTGTGGGAAATGTTTCCCCCACCCTAGCAGCCTTAAGGCTCACCTGCAGTCTCACTCAGGTGAGAGACCTTTTTGCTGCTCTTTGTGTGGCCGCAGCTTCACCAAGCTGAGCAATCTCAAAGCACATCGGAGAATCCACACTGGAGAACGACCCTATTGCTGTTTGGCGTGCGGGAAACGGTTCACACAGAAATGTAATCTGAAACGCCATCAACGGATACATGTTGACGAGGGATAGTCTTAAAGAAAGGTTTTGTGTGCAGCCTGCATTGGTGTTGTTAAATATCTGTGTTAGAAAAGATATGTCAAATATTTATTCTGTGAATATACCAATTCTGCCATTTCCGTAGACTATACCGTACAGTGCTGAAGATGTAACCCTAACCCGGAGATGTTGATTATTAAATTCCATCATGTGAACACAGCTACTAATGTGTTTTGCTGGTCATAGTTGTGTTTAATACGTTTTGCTCTTACCAGCCTATCAGGGTGAAAAAATGCTGATGTCACCAAAGGCTAGAGCTGGTAGGACCAATTTTAAATTTGGATCGTCAATAGCGGTTTGTGAATGCCCTGGGCAAATAGTACTAACATGGCATCACATAGATGTGAAAGTTATTCACAAGAACAGAAGTAAAAGCTGAATGAGGCAATATTAACATTTTTATTGTTTTGCTGAATTAAAACAAGAAAACAAAGACCATAATCAAGTCTTGCCCTCAAGTAAAGCAGCAATAGCAAAAAGCAACAGCACCATCTATCGGTGGGGTTTCTGTACTACCAGTGGGAAGGCTGATGGAAAATTCATTTTATTGTTCCCAGGAGTACTTTCTCCACAACATGCCACATGAGGGAATAAAACAGCCCCACTAATTCATCAAGTACACGCCTTCTGATAGGGTTGACAACTTATTTTGATTTTATGATTATTTTGAAGTGCTGACTAGAACTGTTAATTGTGCTTGCGTTTGCTTTAACCTCGAGTTGTGCCACAACCGGGAGTGGAAACTTCTGTAGACATAAAAGGATAAGACCACCTCTGCAACTTGTTGGAACCAGTTTGCAGAGGTGATCCCAGATGAAGCTTTCACAATATAAAGAGATGTAAACGTAAACCTGGCAAACTGTCTAGTATAGAGTGGTTCTTGCAGAAAAAAGGTTGAGTAAGAAGAACTCTATCACCTTTCCTTCAAAAGTACACTATGTCACAAAATGAGCCTACTGTCATTTTGGGGTTGATTCTTTTTTATTTTTTATTTTTTTTATTTTTTTAGTTCAACCCAGCTAACAACAGACAAACCAAGAAGAGAAAAATATAATTAACAATTAAAAATAATTTATATATAATAATCACATATTAATAAACAAAAAACCTGCCCCGAGACCGATCCCAAAAAGGGTGCTCCATGCAAAAACCCATAATGACAATAACAAAATCATTCAGCATTTCACAATCCTTGCAGTAAATTATGGACAGTCACATTTCAATATTTTAGCATCCACAAAATCCAAATAGGGCTGCCAAATTTGAACAAAGGTGTCGTATCCCATAAATTTGTTATATTCTTGACATGATTTACCACTGAAAACTCTTGTTTGTTTGTTACTAGGCTCATGCAGGTTTAAACCTGATATCGATGCTAAAGTTGCAGGTATAAATTGCCGGTGGTGCAGATGATAACATTTCAATCTTACCTTCAAAGGACATAAATAGCCAGCAGAAGCTATTATATTGTGTGTGTGCGTGTGAGAACGAGAGAGAGATAAATAAATAAGATAAATGTGGTTTCTAACAGTTCCTTTGTTGTAGATGCTATCACCTCTAAAGAGAGATTTATATTACTTCCAAGGAGAAATCCATTACCCACCGGTAGCAAGTGGAAAATTCCAACACAACCTTTTTCTTCCCTCACATTCTTTTCTGTTAATTTTTTTCCCATTGATATATATTTTTTCTTTTCAAATACAAACCTGTTTTGTATAGTTTTTTTTTTAGGTTTTATTTTTGTTGTACTTATTTCATTAATTATAAAGTGTATTTATTATTTTGAGAATTGAACACAAGAAAGAGTGATGTTGCAGCTTTATTTTATAGCAAATTCATCCACTTCTCTCAAATTATTTTGTCAAGCAGATTCCTTGCTAACACACGAGGAACATTTCTTTCAATTAGCTATATTTGATATTAAGATTCTGGTGCAAAAAGGTATATTTTTAGTAACAATGAACTAGAAAGAGCAACAACAAAATACAAATTACAGTGAATAACAAATATCAACTTGACAATTGACCAAAATGTTTCTCAATGTATCAAATAAATACAAACCCTAACAAGAATAAAAAATAGAGAGCAAGACTTTTGCTTGCCTCCGTGAAAATAATTTTAATTTCATGACATAATGCTGCGAGCAATTGTGATTCTTTATTGCGTTTTGATTTCAAAGTCATTGTGCTTTCGTGAAAATCAACTGCCTCATTCTGGCTGTCGCATAAAAACAGCAGATTACAAAGATGTACTTTACTGCCAAGGCATGGGCAAAGAAACTTGTTGTTCCTACGCAGAATTTACGCTCTTATTGAGTGGGAGCTGAACAGAACCCTGATGCACAGAAGGCAGGCAAGTGAACCGCTACCTCATCTGCAATTACAAAGTCAATCTTCCATACAACATGACAATGATTGCAAATAGAGGCGATTATTCCGTGTGGCCGTTTTCATCACTGCTGATTTTCTTTAGTTTTAAGCTCACCTCTGTTTTTTGTACTGAAGACTTTGTCATTGAATGCTTCTGAAATCCTTGTCTTTACCGCCTTTAAAATTTATGATGCAGTCACGAGTCTAAGCAGAGCCGAGAAACAGCTTGGAAAATAGGCCTACTACTTAATTAAATTGAGAGCGTTGAGAAACTCGTAAGTGCCTTAAAATTCTGATGTTAAATTTGGTGCTTAACAGGCAATGAATACACAATGAATTGAACTGAGATGTTTTCTTCAAACGTCTATTCCAATTTGTTGTAGGAGCACTGAACAAGTTTAAATCCTTGAACGTTACCACCATCATCACAGTTTGGAAAAATACCTTTTGCCAAGATATATTTAATTTTTTTTCTGGTTTCTCCTTCTTTTCATCTCAACCCAAATTTTGTAATAATATGTTAAGGTCTTGTCATAAGATTAAAAGAAACAAAAGAAAAGACACTTTATATCCCAGAAAGCTAAAAAGCACTTGATTTATGTGATTAAAGGATAAAATGTAAAAAAGCCACTTGAAATTTGGTGTTATTACGCATGTCATGTTTTATACTTGTCCATCCATGTGTGAGTGAGTGTGTGTGTGTGTGTGTGTGTGTGCGTGTGTGCGTGTAGAGGTGTGTGTGTGTGGAGGGGGCGGGTGGGGGTGGGGGGGGGTTGTTAGCCTGTGTGTAATCTTAATAATAACGATGATGGAATTAGTTTTTCTGTATTAATGTTTTTATAATCTTGCCATTCTCACATTTGAAATCTAATCTTTCCAATATGGCAGAGACTTCAGAATTCACAATAAATCATTTTTTTAATGTGTACACATTGTAGTGCACTGTACTCTGAATGTATGTTTTGAGTAAGGCAAAGTATGTGTGTGTGTTTGTGTCTACGTGGCCATAAACTAGCTTATCATACATTTTCTATTTACAATGGCTATGGTTACTTAATGTTCTATCCCATTGTAAACCAAGACAAAAAAAAAATGTCGTAGAAAAGAAAGATGAATTCCAATAATGTTCACACTCCGCCTGACTCTGGAGTCCAATATGTCCATTCTGGCTCAGTGACAAGCTCATTACTGCAGCGGCTGTGGTGCTTGGGCAATTTGCCTCTCATACAGAACAAAGAAAAAAGTTTAAAACAAGGTCAACTTCCCTACCTGCTTGTCTGCACAGAGTCTCAGTGTGGACACATTCAAGTTCACCAGGAGAAAATGGGTCATGTATGGTCAGTTTGTGTCTCGGGTTAATGGCCCTGATGCGTCAATATGACATATTTCCAAGTACTGTGTTGGTTCTCCTCAAAGTAGACCCCCAGACGTCCCAGGTGATTTTTGTGTCATGCACTCTCACTGCACCAGTAAGTGTTCGTTTACCCTGACAGAAGTGCCAGAAGACGTTGGCAGTTATATAAATATATATATACATATTTTCATTTTTTGTTTGTCATGTTTTCTGGTATTCTGAACAGACTTTCTTCATTGTATTACAGCACTGATTAAAAAAAAAAAAAGTATTTTATGTTCATGCACTCACCAAACCCATCATCGATTTCTTTTCTTAGGAAAATAGCCCGTCCCATTCGGGTTCCAAAAAGCATATGATGGCCCCATTCAGATTTAATGAACAGAACTGGGGAGGGGGTGGCAGGTTAATCTGAATTTCGCTCAGTAGGGGTCAGTGCTGCTCTATTAAACTCAGTCCATCGTCAGTCATTGTGCTGCTTTTTTATTCTCTGAGCAATTTTGTGCAAATCCGACACACAAATTGTCATTGGCAAATCATGCAAATGCATATGCCACGTAGACTTATTTTGATTTGACAGATGGAGGATTTATTCATGTAATGGTTTTAAGGTTTTTTTTGGTTCTTTGTCTATTTTCATCTTTTCATTTTCCTACTACATAAAATAATTTACATTGCCCTAGCATGTAAATAAACTGAAAACATTTTATTCACTAGTTTGTGATCTAGTTTTCCAGTTTGCGTGAAGCTGCATTTACTTCGATGCAATGTTTTTTTCAATTTCTTTTAATGTGTTCTTGTTGAGCATTAATGCATAGGAGATCAATCGATTATGCGACTACATGTGTGAGTTATCAGTACCAGTCAGAATGACTTAGACAGCTTTGGCAGCGTGATCCTCAATTTCTACCTATTACATGTGCCACCCCCCTCTGTCCCCACCTCCTCTCTCGATGTGGAGTATAAAGGGGCATTCATGGAAGCCATGAAAGGAGAAAAATAAAATTCCAAGTCTAATATCCTTCTGCCTGACTAAGCCTGCTGCCACTATTTGGACAAACTATTGACAGCCGCAAGCCAGCAGACAGGAGCCTATCTTGCAACGTACTGAGAAAGCGTGATACAGAGAAGAAGGTATCCGGGGTTAGGAAGAGAAAAATTGGGAACGGATTAGCTGAGCTCACATTTATTCCATTACCTGGAAATATAAATCAGAAATACCCACAAAATAGTGTTTGGGGACATAGTCCAAATGTTCTTGTTGCACAGAAATATAACATAAAAAGGTATCATGTCCAGAAAATTGACGGGGGAAGCATTTTATTAATTATGTCTTGCTAGAAGCTCTATGAATCCCCATGAATCGTGAGTACTGGAATTAAAAGTATCCAGGGGTGTCCTGTGTCTTTTGAGGAACTTGTAGCAGCATAATAATTAATAACCCCCGAGTAAACACAGTGAGGAATTGCCAAATAAATAATTGAGGCGAAATGTATAAATAATTTCCCTTCTTAATCTACTCCTGTGCACTTTCAGGTCTCTAAAGTGATGATCATCCCCCTGGAAAGTCTGAAGGTTAGCTTTCTTGCCTCATGGGGGCGCTCTTGTCATTGCGTAGAAAGCAGCTTCTCGGCTTGCAATTAGGCAAGGGGAAATTGAGGGGAGCATTAAAATAGTACACGCATCTGCAAAACTGTCCTTTACTCTATTAAAAAACATTTTTGGAAAAGAATTCATTTCTTATCATCTTATAATCTAAAAATCTGGGCGCTTTGAAGAAATGAGAGATTTTGTGCTGCTTGAGCAATTGCTCGACATTGTGCTCTCAGGCTAATGCAAAGTGCCAGAGAGTCTACTGAGGCATGCCCAGATGACTTTGGATGAGAATTGGTTTATGCTATTCCACACATCATAATTAAGAAATGTACATCTTGTGAGTCTCTTTCCTCAAGTCTGCTTCCTCCCCTCTCTGGCATCCCTGCTTCTGCCTCTTATACAAATGACAACAGTTTGCTAATGAGACCGAGCGGGGTCTCATTATTCAGTATATCATTAGCATTTAATTGCGCTCTGTTAATCCTAATAACTATCTCCCACAGTTTAATCGTTTGCCACTTTCTGGTCAAACCACAACTTTACTGTCTCTCTCATAAAGTGTCTCAGAAGGGTTTTGAGGGTAGTGTATTTGAGTAAATATTCACACATGAGCTACTATATATCTCTTTTGTTCCTCATTACTGACTATTAGTGGGCTTTGGAGTCAGTGGCAGTCCAAGCTTGAATGGCGCTCTGGGCCAGATTGCACACAAACGGCAATGATTTACATGTCATTATGCTAAAATGAAATCCTTTCACATAGCATTTACTTTTTAGGCCCCCCTCACATTGCACATTGCACGCACAAGGAACGGCCACTGTTTAGAGTGCTCGTGGTGTTATACTCTCATTGCAGCATCACTTTGTCACTCTATCACAGATTTATTATCTTCAAGCTGTTTCAATGCATATCTGTTTGTGTGTGCTTCCCCCTTCCCCATCCTCATCTTCCACACAGTGATTCTATAAATTGTACGGGTCCACTGCAACGAAGATGAGGGAGAAGCTGACAATCTTGCAGGCAGATCTTCCCCTATCATTTATCAGCTTAAACAAGGAGGCGGATTTGCACAAACATACGAGGGAATGAAAGCACAAAATGGGAAGCGAGACAGAGAGAGATGGGGATACGTGAGATGAAAAAAGTGATGGGGTGAGCAGCCACCCAACACAGTCATCAACTCCCTTCCATCAATCATCTGCCTCAGTTCAAAAATGGTGGCTGCTTGATCAGCATCACTTCCCTGTGCATTACAAAGGGATGTTTTTGGATGTGGGTGTGCCAAAGTTGTAATGGTGTTGTACAGGCTGCTACGGACCAAAAATGGGGCCGCAAGCAAAATTTTATTTGCGGACACCCCAACGAGGGGGTTGCTGCTGAAGGATACTTGAACGATGATGTGCACATTTGGATGGTGCTCAACAAAGAGAAGCATGTCATGCTAATGACACTAAGGAGGGTGTCGATACAATGAAACAATGACCCTTTTACCACCAGATCTTTTCAAAACCGAGTTTTAAAACAAAATAAAACAGGAAACAAACACTCCCCCCCCAAAAGAGGAGGGAAAACATCAGAGGGGTTTAACAGTTATGGGGGCAGATTTCCAACAAGTTAACCCACAGAGGGGAGGGAGATGAAGGGAGACAGCGGAACATGTTAGAGGTCATCGTCTTCCTCTGGGAGTGCCATTTGTGAGGCAACTTGAAGCTCGAAGCCTGAATATTTCGATTACACTTATTGCTTCCACAGATATTTTCCTCCCCACTAAATATGAATACCTTCATTGATAATTGGGTACTAATCTAGTATCAGTTGCTCTATCCAAGAATGCAAGGTATGTCCTAGTCGTACAGACCTCAGTGACGCTAATTTGCTTCACTTTAAATTGTAGTTTTGTATTCAAGGCTGTCTCTGGTTACTATTCAGTGTCAGTGTCCTGTCCAATGTCCATTATCTGCGCCAACGTCTCCTCCAGACCGCCACACATAGGCAAGTTTATTCCCCATCTGCCTCCTCTGAAGCAAGAGGACATGAATGATGCTTACTGCACTGACACCAAACTTTTTATCTCCTTCCCTTTACTGCCTTCCACCCATTTTGCTAATGAGCAACACTACCGCTATTGACCTACTTGTGGAGTTCAACAAAATTGGATCAAAAATGCCTCAGGTTGCTTTCTTACTGCGTTTTGAGATTAAAAAGATTCACCTCCCCTGTCCATCCACAAGCATCATTAGCATTCCTCCTTCCTCTTTTTATGTCTCTGATCAAATGTCATCCTGCAAAAGCACCTCACTGTTGCTCTCTCGTGTTTCCTCTTTACCAACCTCTCTGCTGGTTGTTTTTCTTTTCTAAGGCCAGTAAAAGTTGAAAACACACCTGTGCAGATCATTATCAGCAGGACGAAGCTGTTCCTGGAGCAAGGAGATGGTGAATGAGGAAAGGTCTTGTCAGCCACAGAATGATGAATCATTGCCTGTTTTTCAATGATATTTTATACATGGAACTGTTTCACCTAAAAGTCAAAAGTTAGGGGTCAGTCACGTTAAAAATAAAAGTTCTTGAGTATTCTTTCACAAAAGTTAACATTGATCTCAGACTGGATTATTACAAATTTGAAAGTCAACACATATTTATAATGATTTCAGTAAAAAATGCTCAATTATTGCATTACTTTTGGGATTTTTGGGTACTAGCTGTCAGCAGTTTGAAGAATATTGACTCCATGCACCATCCTCGGGCAGAATTTGTTTCATGAGCAGTCAGGAGTTGTCGCAGTTGATTTTCCTTTTTCTTTATTTTTTTGTTACTGTCACTTTCTGGCAACTATGCTTTGAAGTGAGGAGTTCCAAACACAGCATGATACCATTTTTTTTTTATGGAGGGGGAGTGGGGGCTGACAGGTTTCATAAATTATTTTTAATGGCCATTTTGACACGAATAAAATCCACAAACGTTGATGCTACAGTCATCTACGAGGCCTTATTTAGCACAAATGTTGACACAATAATACAAAGTCTCTCTAATTAGATCAAATATTATACCATCTGCCTGAATGTGATTGAATGCTGTCCCCATAGATGACTAGTAGAGCTTTATATAGTTGAACTCTAACACTCCCTATGATTGTAATTGCTCCAGACCCCATACTGGGCCTCAGATGCTGCAGGGGGCATAGCTAGTGTTTGCTTTGTGTGGTGTTTGGCTTTGTGGATGCTGTGCACTAATAGAACATTGCGACCCAAGGGGGTCCGCTAACAAAAACATACAACTGACAGCAATATAGCGCCCTGTGAAGTACATCATTTTCGTAAAAAATGAACATGAAGTTGTTTCATTTATTTTATCCAAACGGGCTTTTCCTCATTAGCGAGAAAGTGCCAATTTAAATAAAACCTACTGCAGTTCCTTTCAACAGGCTGACATGTGTGATGATTATACTGTATTACATTTTGGGTAACTATGGCAACAATATTGCAAGTCACATTAGCACTTAGCGATACTGACTGAGGACTGAAATATAATGAAAATTGCTCAGATAGTGCTCAGTTAGTTTTTTTACATTGGAGTGTGGATGTCTGCATGGCGACCAAGTGTTTAGTACATCCACCGCACAATCCTGAGGTTGGGGGGTTTAGATCTAGCTTCGGCCATCCTGTGTGGAATTTGTACAATCTGCCATTGCTTGCGTGGATTTTCTTCAGGTACTCTGGTTTTCTCACACGTAGATCGAAGACTCTAAATAAGGATTGGGTCACTTCAACGATGGAAGGGGCCACCATTTTTCATCACTGCAACTCGGGAAGCCACATAGGACCATACATACCCCGACCAGATGTATGACAAAAAATGTAATTGTAAACATATTACATTTCCTGCACCACAACTTAGATCTGGTTCCAGCTGGCGTAAAGTTTAGATGATCGATAGAGATGGGCAAAAACAAACAAACACACAAACAAACACATGAAAAAACATCTGCCGTAATGCCCAGTGTGGCACAATGCGGTCTGCCACATTCCTACACATGCTGAACGAGACATGCACCCCCACGAAAATCAAGATGCACCAGTTTATACACCAGTGTGCAGAAGTATTGTCTTTGACTATAGAGCTCATACTGTTTTTACCATACTCTCTCTTCTTCCCTGGTCTCCGATTGCAGATGTGGGGTTGGAAGTGTTCTTAAGCTATGTCTGCCATCTAGTGGTAAAGATGAATATTACAACCGAGCGCACCCCCACCTCTCACTCAGTCAGATGGGATGGGCTCAGCTCAGAACCTACTGAGGTTAAGCTCTAAAGAAAACAAAAGAATGAAAGCAATATGGGTTTTGTCTTTAAGGCATGACAATTCATTGACTGTGAATAAGAAAACAATCTCATCAAAATCTCATCCATTAGATATATTGAAATCTGATATGATACGGCTATATTGGTAAACAATGTTGGTTTTTTGCTTGGAGAACATTTTAGTTTTGATATTTCTGTGTCTCTCAGCAAATGTAATTGTGATTGAACAAACATGAAAGGGATTATTTAAGGACGCTGTAACTTGAGTATCTGGTTAGAAGTTAGTATCGATTTATGTGCACTCAAAGCCCATTTCAGGAATTGAATCTCTTTGGGCCTCAGAACAACATGTTTATCCGTGAAATGCTGTTTATGGTCTTCTGGGGATAAAAGACAAAAATAAAACAATATGCTGGGAAAAGGCTGTGGTCAAGCGGTATCTAATCTTAAAACAGGTAAGGGGGACTTCACATTCCATAACATGGCTATGTTCCTAAACACTGGCTCTGAAACATTGTACCATTCACGACACCTTATCCTGCTTGAAATGGTATATTTAAGTCTGGCGATTTTTTGGAAGTGGAATAAGGTGGCCTTGGTGATGGAATTAGGATGGAATTTCAGATGACCCCGAGGTCACCCAACCCGGGTAACAAGCACAAGGAACAGATCTGTTCGTTGACTGAATTTCCATCAGGGCCACCCCTTTCAAACCCCTTTTAAACAACATCCATTTGGGTCCAAATTGATTAGTGGCAGCCTTAACTGTAGATAGAAAATACTGTCAGAGAGAAAATGAGAGCTGCTATTCAGGGGAAACATGCATAGGACTTACAAATGCTCGTGTATTTATAGGAGTGTATTTTAAATTGCAGTGTCACACAGACACCCCCCCCCCCCCCCCCGCCGCGTGCACACACAAAAAAACACGGACGTACACACACACGCACACACGCACAGACACACACACACACAAAGAAGAGGTATGCTCCTGCTGTTAAATAATGCAACGGTTGTGAGATCTGAGGTACTCCTATTACTTCCAGATTGTGTGTGTGTGTGTGTGTGTGTCTTCGCTTGTCTGTGCAAAAGCTTTGCTTTTTATTAACAGACTTGATTGTAAATGTGTCTCTTTTGGGTTATTCATATGTTTATGAGTCTGTATTTTCTCTTTCATTTCTTTTCATTCCTAAGTGTACACAGTTTTTTAATTATCGCTTCATGTTCTTCTCCTTGATGTGCTAATATTAAGAAAAGGTTTTTGAAATGTTTCTCATCTTGTGATTTCTCTGGTGCCCAATTAGGTGGCTTCTTTCAGAACCTTCACATAGCTCCATCGCTTGGCATATCTTTCAGTTCTTCATTACACCAACCATCCCTTTGTCCCTTCATCTGCCCATTCTGCTGGTTGACTGTGAAGAAGTAAAATTAATGAACTGATACTGTAGCATTGCAAAAATAACCTTTCCAGTCTGGAATGCCCTGGCCTGGCATAGACACGCTCTTGCTATTCCTGCCAATATGCAATAACTAGAAAAGGGACAGACCAACAGTACACAGGCCACAATAAACAACCAGATTCAAACGTGTCAAGTCTATTTTGATCAACTCAAAGGGCTTCACAAGCCTGCAGTTGTCAAACATTACTAATGACATCCACTGATCTAAAGAGGGCAAGGAACAACTCAAAAACGCCATACGGGGAAAAAGAAGAAACCTGATCAACTAATTGCGCAAGAGAGGTGTCGCACTGAGTGAGTCAAATGATGGTCACACCAGATTGCCTGGTTTTCTAACCCCAAAAACTCTAAATGCAATGAGGCAAAGATTAGAATAACCTGTATAATAGTGAGGTAGATGGATTATAAAATAATGATAGACCTTAAAGTTAGATTTAAAAACTAATTGGAGTAAAAATAGTGTTGCGTTCATATATATATGTATATTTTTTAGTGTAGATTCAAATGGAGTGAGAGACAGTGTGATGATGAGTGCGTGTTTCCCGCGAAACAGATGTTCATCAGTATTTCAGAACGTTCCTGTGAAGCCATTAGACTACATTACCAAGCGTTCACTAATTATAGAGGTGCATGGGGAATTGAGGGGTAATGCACACTGGCACAGCCAAAATACACCATGCATGTACCAATTATGTGAAATGTAAATTTTAAATGAGTAAACAATCTCAAACAGAAACACTTTCACAAAGTTGTAAGCCTGTGAGGGTACAGTCCCATGGAAAATTGGTCTTCGGCACCAAACAATTTGGAAAATAACAAAACCATACTAGATTGAACCGTCTATGACCCAAATTATTGCTTTCAAACACATCTACATCAGTGTCTGTTAAGATATCATACAAGAATTTCAGCAAACACCCGAGGGCTTGCGCTAACCTTAAACATCACCCCAATTAAGAGAAAAAGCTCTTAGATGGTGCTTCGTGAAAAAGCTGTGAAAACAAATTTAGATAACCTGATGTGCTGTTAGACAAGTTGTCCCCAGTAAGCTTGTGAGCCACTGAAAGTATTCCCAAACATCACCTTTGGCAGAACTTTCAAGTACGCTTGCAGAATCTGATATCCTAAATCCAGCAGCAAATTTGTGAGTGATGACAAAACTGCAATGGTCTGCTGTACCATTCTAATGTAGTGATTAGAGACTAATTCTGCTCCAATTATTATTTTTCCTTCCTGTCACCAATCCCTTCTAAATCATTGTTTCTCAATCTTTATTGAGCCATGGCATTCATTTTTCTAATGGAAAAAATCTCATGGCAGACAAACAAACGAAAATGGCCCAAAAAAGCAGGAATTCTGAAATAATGATCTAATCTCAATTTACTCAGAACAGTGTGGCACCCTTTGCTGATCACTCACAGTACTGCGGATGAAAATCACTGCCCTGAAATGCACATCACAACTCCATCCTTGTATACTTCCTGCCCCCCCCCCCCCCATCCTTCCTTTGCGTCTCACACACTCTCCTTTTTTTTAGTCCTTGCTCAGCACATTCACTGTACTGACCCCCACCTTGGTTCCCTTTTCTTCCTTTCTCGTTTTGCCCAGCACCTGTCAAATTCAGTGGTCGGGCCTGTGGTTAGCAGCGGTATGGTTTTTATTATCACCTGCTGAGTACACACTGACCTTGGACATAATTCGCACACAATGGATGGAGCTGTCTAAACCGAGTAGCTAGGCAATTGCAGAGGGCTGTTATAAAGTATTCGTCTGTGCACGTGTTTTTGTGTGTGTGTGTGTACGTGTGTATGAAATAGAGGCAGGGAGATGGTGGGCGACAGAAAGAGTGAGTATACTAATTTCATGTGAGCATAGGTGTGAATATGGGATTTGGAGAAATTAATTCATTGGAGATAGATGAATAAGAATGCAATTTTCTGATATTTACAGCTGAGTGCTGTGCTCAGATGAAATAAATAGATTTTGTAATTGGTGCAACAAATTCGTTGGTCTCTAACATTATGGTGAGCTGTAAGGGAGAAACAGGAAATGTACTTTGAAGTGAGAAGAACAAGTTGTACACATTTCTGGGTTAAAAGGAGATGCTTGATAGACATGGAAGGGTTGAAAGGGTGTGGCTGACTGCCTGAAGTGAAAACTGTCGGTTTTGTTGAGAGAGTAAAAACACATGTCATCATTTATCACACCGCTACAAAATATGATCTGTTGGACCAACTGGATTACCTAAATCCATCCGTCCGCACGCATGTCCGCCCGCATTTCCGTCCGTCCGTCCGACCTACCAACCAACCAACCAACCAACCAACCAACCAACCAACCAACCAACCAACCAACCAACCAACCAACCAACCCATTCCACCCAACCATCCTTCCGTCCGTCCATCCACTACGTTTGGGGTCACTTAGAAATATCTTTAATTTTTAAATAAAATCACTATCATGAAACAAAGATAACATTAAACTAATCCGGAATACACTCTTTACATTGTTAAAGTTGTAAATGACTATTCTGGCTGCAAATTTCTGCTTTTCAATGCAATATCTGAATAGGTGTAAAAAGGCCCATTTCCAGCAACTATCCCTGCAGTGTTCTAATGGTCCATTGTCTTTGCTAATTGTGTTAGAAGGCTAATGGATGATTAGTAAACCATTGAAAACCCTTGTGCAATTATGTTAGTTTTCAGGGAAAATACTAAATTGTCTGGGTAACCCCGTACTTTTGAATGCTAGTGTATCTTATTTTTTGCATTAAAAATTATGGCAAAGGACTTAGGCAATGTACGATATGAATTAATTATTTTTGCAGCTGCTAAGCTGTATTTGAATAACTAACTAAGAAACAAAAGAAATCAGTCAGGCAAATAAGACAATAACATCCACTCGTTGCGCTACAGTGCACATGCTATCATGTTGCTATTATTCTGTAGTTAGTAAACAACTCCAGGTGTATTATGATCTCTCTTTAGACCTTTGTTTGTATGTAGCACTGGGAAAATAGAGACAGACACAATTAGATTTGTAATCTGGATGCAAACAAAAGTTTAATAAATGAGATTTTCTCTACCCTAGAGAGCCTGAAATGGAAAAGATAGCGCCGAAGAGTCTTGAGTGATAGCAAAAAAAAAAAAAACCAGCAGCAAGGATATATCCAGTGCACGCAAACCCGCGCATGCACGCATGCATGCACATATACACGGACACACGCACGCACGCACACACAGGACTCAGAGGCAAGTTGCACGTAACTTTTATTTGATTATGCATTCAGACGCCGCGGTATTGTCATAATTACATTGTCTGTGCTTTTTATTGTATTCAAAAGAATAGTGTGACAGTGGCAGGCTGGCAGCTGACTTGAAATAGGACAGAAGGACAGAAATAAAATATGGAGGGACAGATGGATGGATTGACTTTAATTCCATGTGTGCGTATAGCTAAAGGGGACTAAATGCAGATAGCGTGTATATATAATCTATACTATAAAGCTCTGTTCAAATAACAGGTTTTTATTCTATAAAAAAGATCAAGATAAGACAAATAATGATCTCACCAATATTATGATGTATAATAATATAGTGTAGCCAGTTGGCTATAAAACATGGACTTTAAACTTTTATGTTAAGAGTTATCTTAGATGATTCTCAGGACCTTGAGGAATACAGGCCCAGATTTTTGTTGCCATGTTAAGCATCACAAGACACTTCATAGATTGTCCACTTTATCTTTTTCTTTGGATCCCAGGAGTTGCAATATTTGACTGTGTAGAGCTTGACTTGAGCCCTTCACTGATGCAGGGTTGTATTGAGAACTGTCAAAAGGTAACTTGACAACAGCACTGAGAAACAACAGTGAGCAATGGTTACTGAAGTAAATCAAAATTGACAAAAGTAACAACTTGATTAACAAATACTTGCAGATATTAACTTATTACTTTGTATTAGGTTCCAACAAAATAGTTTAAAAACAAGCCCATGAAACTGCACTATAGAAATGCAACGACATAAAATAATCCAATAAACAAAATATTTTGTTGCTCACGTTTCGGAGTTATTCTACTGCAAACAAACAATTGTGCATCTCTCTATGCCTTCATTCTTGATTTATTTTTGTCCCATTCCTTGAGAGCAAACTCAATGTTTGAAAGGTGACTTATTCTCACTGCATGTTTCAGCTTCTTGCTCAGGTCTTAATTTGGTTGACTTCCGGCTTGGTGGAGGTTGAGTCGTTTGCTGAAGGGCAAATGATTTCTTCTATTACCTCTTCAGACTTTTCCCACATTGAATAGTTAAATTATCTCAGAGTACATTCTTTTCACCGTATACCTTGTGACCAGTGATTTACTCTTTGCCAGAGGTTGTCTGCTAGAAAGTACAGTATGTGTCTCATTAGAAAGAAATAGTGCTCTCATTTCATCAGTGAACTTGCTCTCCAATTAGGGGTGCAGTCCTGTACAGAACAATTGACCCAGAGGGGTATAAAAACTTTCTGAGCTTCAGCTAATGTAACAAAGGTTGCTCCTGTTGAAGGGTCAAAGTGAGATCTTCAGATAACCAGGGATAGCAGTGGAATAACACAGGCTGAATTTGATGTGTTCACAAACAACTTGGGAGCTGATGGACAAAGATATACAAAAGGAATCGAAAGATAGATACAGTATATGGGCTCTTTGGAGGATTTGATGGAACAAAGCAAAAACCTTTTCTTGCCCATCTCGCTCTTAAATTGTTCCCTGGATGTCAGCAGAGGAGTGTTGAAAGAAGGAATATCAAAAATTGACCAAAGGAATGCTGTACTTATTGTGACAAGATGTATAGCCAGGAGACATACAGTACTTCTGCTTTCGCTATTGCTGACAGAGTGGATGCTTCTTTGTATTAGACGCAACGATTTAACACTTTTCAAACTGAATTGACTATGATGCACTCCTGTGAATAGAGAGCAAAATGAACCATGGCTCAGTGTGTATTGTGATATAGTAGTTTTACCATCAAAACTGAAGCACAATTTTCATTTTATGTGTTTAATCATTTTAATTTAAAAGGGTGAGAAACCACCACTTATCAGTTCAGCTATTGTTATAGTCACAGAGATGAATATACAAAGGTTAAAATTACAAAACAAAGGCCAAGCATTACAACATATTTGATCTGATCAGTGTGTGTGAGGTGTTGTGCGAGCAACTTCGTATTGTAATTAGGAATTATGATGATGGCCACTGTGGGTACCCCTGCGGTAAAATGTAATTAGACTGTGGAGTACAAAGTCAGCTTATTCATCCATTATTACAATTGACAAGATGCATGAGCCTACAGAGTGAGTACTTTGGTGCTCTGTTTTTGGTGCTAATTTCCCAAGTTTGTCTGGTCTTCATTCATACCCCTTTGAATGTGTTCTATCAACAAGGAGCTTGGAGGATTTGTGCAAACTGTTCTTATACTGCCCTGCCTTGGAAATGCACAAAAATTAAAGTGGTTCGGCACAAGCCACTTCAGGTTATACACTCAGAGGCCTTTGGTGAAAAAGTCACACTGAGCACAGAAAGGCACTGTTCAATTGCTGAAAATCATAAGCGGGATAGCAAAAGTAGACACGACAGAAATAGGCAAAGAAGTGTAGGAGCCTCAAAAGCAGATGCAAAAAAATATAAAGTAGTGGCACAGCCTGAAATTTGCCTCATGAGCCAGGGATATTTTTGAGTCCTCGAAATAGCACTGTTAGTTTGGATAAAAGACGTTCAGAAATGGCAAGTCAGTGTACTTTCCGCCCAATGATGAACAGAAAGTGGCCTCGAGAGGAGCCCACATCACAACTGGTTCATGAAGCAAATTTGAAGCTTCATTTTCCCATTGTGGCTGTCACCAAAATGTTCAATTTTGGTCTTATCATCATCATATGATCAAATAACTCCAAATTACTTTGTTCCACTGGCTTTGTCTAGGTGCTGTCTGGCATATTGTGAGTGGGCTGTTCTGTAACGTCGGTGCAATAATGGCTTTTTTACCTCGCAGCACATTTCTATTCAGACAGTGCCTTATTGTGCATCTTGAAACAGCCACACCATTTTCTTTCCTCCAGAGAAGCCGGTATTTCAGTTGAAGTTGCTTAAGAGTTTTTCTTTGTATCCCCAAAATCTTCCTCGTAGTTGTGGCTAAAATCTTTTCGTTTGTTGACCTGTCCGTAACTTGGCGTCAACAGAGCCACTACATAATATCACTTATTTGATATATACATAAGAATAAACATTATATATGTCAAACATGTCACTCTAGAAATGTGCAAGGGTACCTCGAGAGCTTAGAACCTCATCAGATATGTATACATGGACACAAATTACAATCAAACAAGTCACACGAGTCAAAACCTACTCTTAACAGCTATTACAACTGGTCTGTGTCAATGTTAATATCAGGCCAAACATTCAAGGGTTTATAAAAAATTGATTAGGGCCATTAGGGTAATTTCAGTTGTAAGTACATCATTTTTGTTGGCATTTAAAAAAAAACACAAGGGGAATTTTTGCCACCTCCCATTTTGCCTGCGATATGAAGGAACCGTTTTGCATGCTGGTTTTCACTGGCCTTTTACATGTGCTATTGAGTGTGTGTGTGCGTGTGTGTTTGCACGCGCGTGTGAGAGTATGTTTGCTTGTGTGGATAAGCATCTACGATTCTACTGAACAGAACAGTCATTCTCTCCATGACAGCTTTGTGTTGTTCCAAACATCAGTGTGCCAGCTGAACTGTGGCACAACTAAGTTTGAGGCCCAACAGAGATGAAGCTCAGGCATGTGTCCATTTCTTTTCATTTTAAAAAAGATCTTCTGTGTGTAGCGCAGACTGTCCCTGCTGATGTTGACTTTTGCTGATTTTTTTCTCTAACAATCATAAACCACAGTCAGAAAATGTTGTTTTATTTTTATACATAGAAGGGGGGCAAGAAACCTACAGTGTGTGTAACCCAAACAAACCCCATGTTTTCATGTGAACTCCCAGAGACCAGGCCACATGCTTTTTTTGTTTGATATATTTTCTCTTTTTTGTACAACACTCCCTTTATTTCTACTGGCAAGAGACTATTTATTGTTATCTTTTGAAAATCAGTGGAGAAAAAGATACATCAATAAACGGCAAGATCCTCAAAACAAATTCTGGACCAATTATGATATATTTTAGTAAATCTTGTGAAAACCACATGAATATCTGCTCAAGGGCAATGACAACATGATGTATTTTTCTACTGTTGGATACAATGCACTATTTATCACGAGCAGAGGAGAAAAGGTAAGGGGCATCATTTGTAATACATAAGAGCAACATTTAAGCTATGGTGTTTAAAAAATTGGAGTGGATTTTAAGAGCAACTTTGCACAATACATTTACAACAAATGTTGTCTTTTAAGTAGTTAGTTAAAGCCAAATATTAAACGATTGTCCTCAATGTTAAGTTCAAACATTATACACACATTTCATACACGTTATTAATTTTGTTAGCAGAATGCTTTTCCCCCCTCGAGTACACACGTCCACAGCTCAGCTCAGCCTTTGCTTCCCATCTCTCTCCCCTTCCTTGTCCGACTCACCTGTCTGCTCTGCCATAATTCCAGTCCCCGACGTTGCAGTAAGTGCATGGATCAGTGAGACAGCGGCTGTCACAAGTAATTGAAAAGAGAGTTACACCTCTGTTGTGTGCGCGTGTGTTTGAAAGCCCCATGAAACAAATCTTCTCTGATTTTAACACTGCGCCTTCCGAGCTCCATTCTCCACTTATAAATTCTTTCTTCATTCCACCATACTCTATCAGTCATTTCAATCTCCTAAACCCGATTTCTATTTCATAGTTGAAACTTAAGCTTGTCTTTTGCTTCTAATTTATTCCTTTTTCTCACATTCTTGCTTTGCACTATTCCGAAACTCTTATTTAAATTTAACACAAATAATACAGGGGACCATGACACGCTCTTATGTTTTTATGAAATCTTTTCTTACCTCATTCTCTTCAATGTCTTCTTATTTTAGCCGCCCCCCACCCCCACCCATTCTTCTTTTAGTAGCTAGCGTATGATAACCCCCACTTTCCACCACGCTGTCATGGACTTCCAGTCTCAGTGTCATCTGCTATGATAGATAGCACCTTTAGCCTTGGGCTGGGGTGTTTCTGACAGATGGACTAAGCTCCCAGGCTACAGCCAATCCCACCTGTCAAAATACACAGGCTGACACACACATAGACACTGGAAGTGTGTCACAATGTAGTAAATACGTATAATTTTTGCTGTTGGTCCTACCGCCCATCCTATCCTCTGGTTGCAGCTGCGTGGGCAGTGGTGGATTTTGTGTCCTGATCAAGGTGAAAGGCTGCCTGTGAAACAATGTGAACCCCTATCAGAAGCCAGGACTGGAACAGTGGAGGGTTATCCCTAATAATGACAGTTACATCTTCCGTCATTTGAATCGGAGGACCGACCATGGCGAAGAATGAGGCTTGAAAGAAACCAGAGAGAAACGGTGGAGTTATATTTAAAAGGACATGCCAAAGAAAGACTAACAGATAACCAAAATGGAAAAGATGCCATCTGCACAAAAAGGAAGATTAGATTTGTGTTACTCTCGCAAGCCTCGTCTGCCTCTGCCTTTATTCAGGCAGTCATATAAAATGCCTTGTTTGACAGCAAATAGACTAAAGGGGCGACAGGTGACACAACAAAAACAGGATTACATGCCAAAAATGAGATTTGTTCACAAAAACAACTTGTCAATCACTTTAAAGTCTCGATATTGACTTGCGCAGAGGCTGTGAGAGTGACCTCACCTTATTTCTACATTTTTGAACAGTGTCATCCACTCTGGATATGTCAATAAAAAAATAAGACACTTGCAGATTTATAAAAGCATGTCCTCAGAGAATAAAGATAAAACGTGAATAAGTAGGGCTTCGGCTGTAAGTCGGATTTTTTCGGAGGAATTTATTTGACAAAAGCCAAGACAAAGAACAGTTAAGCTCAGCCTGGAATCCAAAATCTCCGCTCCCATTTGTGTTGAAGGCAGCAAAGGAATTCTGGTTTGAATTATGCTGCAAGTGGCGTTCCCTCCCTACTTCGGGGTTTGGTAATTACAATTTAACGTAATTGCAGCTTTTCATATATGAGCATAACTTCATCTATTGCAGTTTTTCCTTGCTATTTTGCATGCTTGCATGTTTTCTTTTTCTTTTTTCTTCCTTCTAAGATGGTGTAGTTTTTTTATTTGTATTTCTTTCATAAATATTTTACAGAGCAGTTCCTAAAGTGTTTTCTGGCTCCCATGTTTTTCTGCTGCAATTACCCTGTTGTTTGTGTCGAAACGTAGGATAGGGAAGGGGGGATGATGAAATCAAAATCAAAATTGTAAGTTTGTGCAGTGTTAGTGACCAATAAAACCGAATAAGGTGGTGTTAGTGACTTGTAAAACCGAATAAGGTGGGGTTAGTGACGTGTAAAACCGATTTAAAACAGCCCATTCGACAGTGCTGTTTGAGCTATGTTGATACAAACAGCCATAGGCAAGGGAAACATTATTTTCAAAATTTTAGGTAAATACTCAAGCTGGGAAAATAAAAAAAACAACAACAATTTGTTTGGTCATGGGACCTTTAGCTATTATATCTCATCTCCAATGTTTTTATAATCCTTCTCATTACCATATCATGGGGAAAGATGAACTATATATTTTCTCCAACTTTATCTCTGAGAGACTGCACATACTATGACAAATGCATTTCAATTAAATGTGTGAATTCAAATGGATGGCCCACTCCTATATAATATGATGCAAACAACTCTGTTCTGTTTATTTTAATATGTGCCTTGTTGGAGGCTGCTGGACCAAACAATCACAGGGAATGCAACAAAGTTTTTTATCTAAATAATAATAAAAGCCCCAAATGTCCTGAAGCAGATAGACATGCAATAACTGTGACGAGACTAAACCAAGAACCAATACAAAGAGCACAGTACAAATGAAAAGACGTTGCGAAGAAAAACAATGAGCTGAGCAGAAATTGATAAAGTAAAAAGTCTCGAAGTGAAGATCACTCGTGTAAAACGTAGCTAGTAGAACACAAGGGCGCACAAGAAAATGACTGGTTGACACCGAATGATGAAGGAGGGTTCAACGAGGTCTCGTTTGGGGAAACTAATTATGGGGTGAAAAGACATTTTCAGATCACATCAGTGCAAATGGTTGTAGGATGAACATACATATAAAAAGGGATTTCATGAGCTTTCCACCATTATGGGAGACATGGTGCTGGTTTTCAACAACTGAACTCGTGAAGATAACACTTAGCTTATCGCGGCGTGTAAGAAAATGCTCGTATAGTTGACTAAAAAATTTTTTTTTTTTAATCTAAACCTTGTTTTGCTGTTTTATACCACAGGGATGTATGTGTGTATATGTTTGTGTGTAAACCTGTAGCAACTTATAAGTTTTTTCCCTCTGACTGACACATTTTATTCTGTAACGGTCAGGAAAAAAAATTAAATACATAGTCTTTCCTGCCTAGCTGCAAAAGTGTATTGTGAGATAGGGCAGCAATAATGACAGCTCAGCTTAATAGAGAAGCAGGCAGTCACAGCAATCATATTTGGCTGATTGCAGCAGACCAGCAGTTGCTGGATACTTTTAATGAGACAATCGAGGGGCTTCTGTTTGATTAAAGTTCAAATCATTAGTGGTATAATTGTTTGGTTAGAAAGTCACAAAGTCATGAACAGTCGGAATAATCTCAAAAGGCTGTATCTTGGTCATCCTCATCAGAGAGTAGTAAAAGCTCTATCAATCTAAAGCTGTCATTTTTAAAACCCAGCAAAAGGGATAATAAAGTGCTGACAAAGAAAATGACTGAACATTGTAAGATTTAAAAAAACAAAGGAAACAAATATAATTTAAATGAAGAATATCGCAATATATCTAGAATCCGCCTTTCGTAATCCTCAAATGGTCTCTCAGGGAAATCCATTGCCTGTAGGCAGCTGGACCGAAGGCTATGGTAGTTCAACTTTATGTTGCCTGTGGCCACAATAGCCCCATTTGCCCAAAAACTGACATTTCTTTCTCTACATTCACCCTTTGTAGGTCTCGCTAGAAAAATGAAAGGGAAAAAAATACTCAAAATCCCACACTGTGCTATGTTCCAGGCTAACAAGGCTGCGATAGCAACTGGGAACATTTACACCCTCCCAGACAGCATGACCTGTGTCAGACTGTAGGTGTAGTAGAACACAGGCTGGCGAATATCGACATGACTTTAAACTATCGCACGCCGGAACATAACATGATTGCATGCAATGAAACGGCTATCATAAGTGCTGCCTGACAGAAAATGGCAAACCTTGAAAAGAACTTGTGATGTCAGGGAACACATATGCTGTTCAAAAATATATATGGTACCAAACCATGAGTATACCTGGATCCAGTGTAACTGAGCTTATAGGTCTTGCATAAGTGCAAGTTTTATTAAAATGTTGAATTGAAGGTTGAATTCCAAATTGTACAACCTCAAGTTTATTTCTACGTGGAGGTTCCTCTGTGATTCTTTTTGCTTCAATTTTATCTCCCTTGTTCTGCCTCTGTTGCCAAACCTCCACAAGCATGTGCTTTATTTTATATCTCCTACCGCTCCACACAATGATTGTATATGTTCCTCCTAGGCTATTTTCCAAAGACAAGTGGCTGTTAATCAATGGGCAAAACCCAGGACGGGATTAATCATAGCCCACCTTGTCTTTCCTGCTGAGTGAGAGGAATAGGAAGTGGAATGGAAGAAAGTGGGATAGTGGTGGGGGAGTCTGCGTGAGGTGACTGGGGTGAAGAAAAAAACATCTTTCACCTTTTACTTCTATGAATTTCATTAATTCAGAACTGTATAGAATACAGACATGAATATGCCTCATAGCACGTCACGTGTATGTGCACAGACACACACAGTTGTCATAAGTCTTACCATCTGCCGTTTAATATCAACAATCCGCGATAAGTTTCACCTCTACCCTATTTACTGTGCTGTCCTTCTTCATCTCTCATCGATTATTTGGCTTGTGTTCCAACAGCTGGGGGCTTCAAGGGAATTAGTCCTGCTGTGTATACTGGTTTGCTCACCGGTGAAAGCTGTCATATTAAAAGGAACCCCACACACGGACACCCACAAATAGCCATATCAAACATGCTTAAAAAGGAACAAAATTCACCTTGGTTTCATATTGATTTCCCCCAAATTAACCTCTGAATGATCCACATTAAATTAATTGATTGATTAATTTAACTTAACAGGCATGATGTAAACAGTTGGAGGTGGCCTTATGATAAAAAGGAAGTCATGCGAGAGCTTTGTATTTGTGTTGATGTGAGACTTGGATTTATCTCAGAATAACAATAGAACGATATGAGCTGTCAGTCTGATATGACCAGAGAATACCAGCCGCATGACACATGGAAACATTTGTAATAAGATTAAAGGTAAAGGCTTGTAATGCAAGGAGTGTGAAAGATGGAGAATGACAATAATGCTTTGAGAGAGATAAAGTGAACTACGGAGAAAGCAAAGATACATGCAAGAGGACATTTTAGGTTCATGAAGAATATTGGGGGCGAAGGTGGCTGGGCATGCCTGAGATGAATGGAGGGAACAGCACTTAATGACACTCAGAGGCAGAGGTTGGCTTAAAGGTTAGAGAGGAAGACGCGAGTTAAAGCATAAACGAGGGAGGTGGAAGATATGACAGGGTGAAGGGAGGGTAGGCATTGAGGGCGTGAGGCAGAACAAAGGGGAGAGTAAAGAAGAGAATGATGGATGGATGAAGGGAGATGAAATGGAGAGGTGGGCTTCGTGGTGATGGATGAAGCCACAGACTGAGGACCCTGTGCATCCAGAGGTCCCTTTGGAGCCCAGTGTGTGTCAAGCATGTCGGGCATACAGTGTGTTTGTATTCCACTTGTGGAATCACATGGATTTACAGTAGAAGACTGCTCATGTATGTTTTCAAAGAAAGGGAAAGGTCAGTGGAGAATAAAGGTCACAGCATTTTTTACTTTTTTTGACTGGACAAGTGTCTGCACTTTTTTAAGCTAAAGGGAGTACAATAAAGGTGGATGCTGCTATAGCAATGGTTTTCTAATTCAAGAAAGTTCAATTTAAACAGTCAACTTTTATCCCAAAAGAGGCCGTAAATATCGATGAAATAAATTAATAAATATATATACTTAGCTGAGAACACAAGATAGAGTAGTCTCTGTTGAGTGGAATCTCAAAATCTTCATTGCCCGAAGGAAGCCAAAGAAGTCACGTCAGCATATTATGTGAAAGTTCAGCGTATGCGTATCCAAAAGATTAACACCGCAAGTATAGTTGGCCTTTTGTGATGCCACCACAGACTGTGATCACCATCTAAACCTTCTGGTAATTTATAGTTGTGTTCATAACAGCAGTGTGTATGAAAACTGTAAAGCTCTAAATGTTTGTTTTTTATGTTCATATGCCCAATTGCTACTGGGAACTCTGAGCTTCCTGTGTCAGGTTTGCATCACATGACACTTTAATCTTAAAAGCAATTTACTGTATACATAATTGATATACAAACCGTTAGGTTGTATTCATTTTTATTTGTAAACTATCTGATTTGTGCGGGTTAGTTTCCCTTATACTGCTGTAACACCTTTGGAGATCACAAGCAATAAATGAGCACATGAGAACCATCCCAGCATCGCGATGCAATCTTTGCGTCATGCGCCATGCTTCACAGTTTTCACACAATACTGTGGCTTAGTTTTAATGTTCAGTGGCCACTTGATCCAGAAGGAACAATCTTGCTTTCATCAGTACACAAAATGCTGCTCTTTGGGCCAGTTTGGGTTAAGAAATTTTTCTTTTCTTCCCCCCGGGCATCTTAAAGAAATGCTATTATAAAAATGTTACTTTTCTTTTTAATACTGCCATAATTCTGAACACTGGAGGTAGAATACTAGCAAAAGTAGTTTTCTGTTGCTGTATCATATGGCTAAAGGGCTAAACGGTCAATGTTCATAATTAATTATGTTGTGAATGCATGACAAAATCAGCTGTTTTGTCATTTTTTATTATTATTTCTTGAAAATGAATAAAGCAAACAAAAAAACGATTCAGCTGTCTTTAGTCTTAATATGAATATCATCTCCCAGGGAAAGTGATACTTACGTAAATTGATGAGCAAGTTATTGCTTAATATTTTTCAAAATGAGCAATAATGTATCTTAACATACCTTTACCTAGGATAGCTCTTCCTTAAAAGTTAGTTACCATGGCATGGAGGGTTTTAAAGTTTGTGACAGTTTAACAGGAAAACATAACAGGAAAAAAAGGGGAGGAGATGAAGAGGGTATGAAAAATTGAAGAAAAGCCAGGAGCACAGAGAAGTCTGCCGCTTGTCTGGCTTACTTCAAGTAGATAGCTTATAGAGATTAATGTCTTGAGTCGGTGGACAGGTTTGAGTGAGAGCTCCGGATGGCAGTGCGTGACCTGGATGCATGGTTGATGGAAGCTGCAGAGAACGATAGAGGTGAGAGAGGGGAAGGTTAGGGGTGTGGGGAAGAGCTGCAAAGTTCAGCATTATGGGTGGGGTCTACAGTGAGCCAGGAGATTGATGAGGATAGAGTGAAGGTGGTTGAGTGAGCGGGAGGGTCACAGATTGATGGCAGAGAGCTAATGTGAGCTGCGAAAGGAAGACAAGAGGAGGAGGCGGCTCATCACGCCTAAATTTAAATATTCACATTTGTGTTTGCATTCCAATGGGGGTTGTCAAATTCGCTGCTGATGTATACATGCCTCACCTCATGCAAACGAGATTTGAAGAACCATATTAACCACGCCTACTTCTATTAAATTTCACAATATAAATCATTTTGATTGCAGTGAAAATGTAAATTATCAGAGCCTGAGCGCTCACTCCGTCACTCACTCACTCACTCACTCACTCACTCACTCACTCACTCACTCACTCACTCACTCACTCACTCACTCACTCACTCACTCACTCACTCACTCACTCACTCACTCACTCACTCACTCACTCACTCACTCACTCACTCACTCGGCTCGCTCACTCAAACACTGTCCACGCATACACGCACATGGACACACTTAATATTTTGCCCTACCGCAGAGATAAGCCATAATGAGCTCCGCAGGCACCTTCGACACACCTTTCACAGCCCTGCAGCTCTTTTGCTCTTCATCGCCAAAATGTGTCCATCATCTTATCTTCTGGCCTCCCACCTCTATTACTCTTAACTGTTCCTTTACCCCTTGGATTTTCTCACCCCTCCTTTTGTCTTTGCTCTTCCACCTTTTCAACAACTTTGAGCTTTTGCATGTAGTCATTTCCTTACACTTTATCTTCCTTCCCCTTTTCCTCAGCTCATTACTCTCTGCTACTTTTTCTCAATTTAATATTCATCACCTCAGACTCGTAAAACTATGCAGCATACTCTTCAAATGCAGCAATTACAAGTATTTTGTGTCTAGTCCCACGATATAAACTCCCCTCAAAAAGTATTGGAACATTGGGGCAGTTTTTTTTTTTTAATATGTGCTCCATACTGGAAACTTTTAGATTTGATTTCCAAATATGAACGGTACAAAAGGGCAACATTTTATCATTAATTTTCATATAGATTTTTGGCGCCATGATGGTCGACTGGTTAGCCCGTCTGCCTCACAATTCAGAGGTGCAGGGTTCGACTTCAGCCTTCCTGCGTGAGTTTCCTCTGGATTCTCTGGTTTCCTCCCACATTCCAAAAAACGTTGTGGGCTGATTGAACCCTCCAAATTGCCCGTAAGAGTGAGTGCGAGTGCAAAGAATTGTTCATCTGTGTGTGCCCTGCAATTGGCTGGTGTCCCCCGGCTGCTGCCCGAAGACAACTGGGATAGGCTCCAGTTTGGCCGTGATCCTTGTGAGGAGAAGCAGTTCAGAAAATGGATGGATGGAAGTAAAAGTTGTATTGGCATGGGTCTTTAGTGATAAAAGGTTCTCTTGATGTCACCACTATTGTGTTGCAAAATAATATATAAAAATGCAAATAACATTACAGAAAGACAGAGGCATTTCACCTATGTATATTTGAGGAAGAATTCTATTGTAACTGCTTACCCCTTTGGCTAATATCATTTATTCTTTGGTGTGTAATTTATCGTTTCGGCCGTTTGCAATTTGTTTCGGCCAGAAGCTGTGTTGATTGGGAAACATATAATTTATTTTCTGTTGTCATTCAGAAGCTTTAACTTTATGAAGGAGCACACACATATTCTGATGCAAACTCTCAACGCCAGAGGTAATTAGCATCCTTGGCCAAGGGAGCGAGGACTGCAAGTCTGTTGTTCAGACAAACTTGTAGCCTCATGAATTGGAATAACATTAATTTCTAGTGAGTAGAATAGATGTGTACACTTCATAGCATACTTGATTTCTTTTACATCATTTTGTGATGGAAAATATTTTATGTTATTATTTGGTTATTTAGTTTTAAGGTGGTGAATGAAGAAACTGGACATTTATGGATCCCGGCGAACAGAGATTCACACTTCATCAAATATTGCCAGTCCGTCCTTTGTTCACAACCCAGTTGCTCTTCCTTTTCATTCATAACATAATTGCCCTTCCATCGCTGCCCCGTCCATCATCAGTCTTTACAAAGCCTCACATTCACTTATTTTTATTTGTAGCCTCAAAACGCCAAGCTTTAATTGACCTATTTTAACTAGGATCCCGTTCTGCATCGTAGCCAAGCGCAGAATCAAATCTGAGGTTTCATAATACACAAAAATTAACATTAAGACCTCATTATTTGGCTAATTTAGTATTCGCATTCACTTCAGTTTCTGACACCCAAATCCATCTTTTTGTGTAGTTAAAACTTTATTAAAGATGACATAGTAAGACATTGCAGTGCCACAAAAAGACCATCGGATGATAATATGTTACAAGATTTGCTTGACAGTAAAAATAAAAAGAGTTGATTTTATCTGTTAACGTTATATCTTGTAAATAGAATTTAAGAAAAATCATTTTTCTTCACTTCAGTCTAATTTTGTCACTTCCTCCATGAAGAAAAAAGCTTTTATTTCCTCCTTGTAAGACTCACACTTGGTCTAAACGTACGTATTACACATGCGGGACAAAGCAAAAATGGAAACCCCTGCCTTTGGCAGACATTCATGTTAGTGTGCTGACAGGGCCAGAACCCTTGAATACACCAGGGAGGCTGAGGAGTGTGACACCCTCCTGTCTACCCTCTTAAAAAGAGGGTATACCCCTTTGGTATGCCAAGGTATGGAGCACCTTTTAAGAGTGTGTAAGATAAAGCCACATGACACTGTGTTGGTTGACAGACAACAGAAAAAGGCAGTTGAAAAATCTGGGAAAATACAAAAGGCTGAAAGAAAAGCGAGAAAAACAAGTGGAAAGTCCTGTGTCTCAGTGTTCAGGATCAAAGTTGCCCATGATAAAGTTCTAGGATCTATGGTGAGGAAGACAAATACCTATCTGAGCTACGCAGATCCAAATTGCTTCTCAGAAAATTTGTGAAGTGTTGCTGTTCGAAATGCAGAGCTTTTGAAACGAACTTGAAGAGAGTTTGTGAGTCGAGGCCTCGCCTTCAACATGAGTGAGTTCTGAAAACACAATTGTGATCCTGAATGAACTGATAAAAATTGCCCCTGTCTACTGTAAATCTTGTATCAAGTTTTTCCATTAAACATTGTCAAGGTCGGTATTTTTTTTCTAATTTGAGTTAGTGTTGGTGCACCAGTGTACCAATGATCGTCACACACACATCTGGGTGTGGTGAAATTTGTCCTCTGCATTTAACCCATCGCCGTGTGATCTTAATCCATCCCCTGGGGGAGAGGGGAGCAGTGAGCAGCAGCGGTGCCGCGCTCGGGAATCATTTGGTGATCTAACCCCCTAATTCCAACCCTTAATGCTGAGTGCTAAGCAGGGAGGTAACGGGTCCCATTTTTATAGTCTTTGGTATGACCCAGCCGGGGTTTGAACCCACAACCTTCCAGTCTCAGGGCAGACACTCTACCACTAGGCCACTGAGCTCCTCTTTCAGTAGGGGCCTGCCTTGCAAAGCTTTCTGTGTTTTGAAATGAGTGCAGACTAAAATGTGTACTTTTACTCATAGTAACTAACACTAATGGTGTTTTTCTGTTCTTCTCCTTGTATTTTTCTTCTATTGTTATTTTCCATGTGGTATTTCTACATACGTTGTACAAATCCTCCAATATTCCGAATTCCCCCGCTCTTTATTCTGCCATCAATCTCGTCTAGACTTGTGCTCAGCCTTTTTACTTCAACCTTTTCTCCATACACCCTTGCTCATTTCATTTCAATTACCGCCTACCTCCTCTCTTGCAGCTGGGCCTTCATTTCCCTATCACCATCTCTGTCCATTCTCTCCCTGTGTATTTGTGTGTGTGGCAACTGGGTGCCTGTGGTTATTTTTCAGGCAGCAGCCCAGAAGATTGGACTGTCATAATCTATGGTCTTGAGTTATAAGTGTTTCTAAACCAAACCTGGGGACAGGAGTATTTTTCCCCTTTTCCATCACCACACCCTCTCTCCTTTTTCCACCCCCCTACACGTCCTATGCCGTCATCACTCACCCTCATATTTTTTGGTGTCTCAGTATCCATTTCCCTCGGTGGTCACAATTCAAATTCTGGCTATTGATCACTTTGGATCCATGGTATCGCTCAAGCAGTAAGTTAGGCATGTGTCTCCGGGACAGTATTTCATCGGGAAGTAGGCATAATGCCCATCATATTTTGTCCATCTTCACGTTAACGTGATTATGATGCTGATGATGCAAGCTTCTTATTGAAGTTCTCATTAAATGACGAAGACCACATAGTGGTGCTAGTTCCTCAAGGGTAATATGGCTGTCTAATATTAATTATGGGCACTCCTATATTTCTATTGTGACCCTTATATCCCCTCAATAACATTTTACACCACAGAGTTTGAAACTCATTTGAGATCATCGGGGCATTACAAAGAGAGAGGAAAATCCATTGATTGGAGAGTTAAGCAGCAACAAGATTCCTCAGTAACTATATTAATGGCAAATTGGGAGTTATAAGAAATGAGCAAAGTGAAGAATACAATCAGTCCGTACATTGGGATGGAGACAATCACAAATAGTGTACATTACTATATAAGAGCCAGCCTTGAAATGTCAATCAATTGGAATAGGATAGGTGAATCATTTATAATCTTCTTTCCTCTTCCAGCCACTGAATATAAGGCTTCTGTGGTAGTCTGGTAATGTTATTTAAGATGTGATTTTACACTACACTAGTGTGCATTGTTATAATATTATAAATACGAGTTGCTTTCATGAGCACCAGAAATGGCGCAGTAACAAACTTTAGCAAAGTTCAATTATGTATTGTCTCTAAAGGCATAGTATGTACTTGTATTTGACCAAGATAGTTTAGGTCGGTTGTCATTTTAGGCACGTACCAATGTCTACTGACTGCATACATATTCCAGGTTGGCTCCCCTAAAGGTTTCTCGTCCAAATTTTAGTCAATTTTTCCTAATCATTGACTCCTTGAGCTTTGCATCTACAATTGTTTCTTTGTTTCCCAGGGCAACCTCAGCGGATAATCCTCATGGAGGTTATTGTATACCTTAAGAAGACACAGCACTCATTCGACTACACCCAGGGCCTTTCTTATCTCCACTGTCATGAATTAAAAGCTCCATTTACTCTCTGTCAATATATACATTAGCTAAGGATTTGTCTTTGCCAGGAGACACTGACAAAGGCGCTCTTCAAATTTTAGACAGGAGAGAATAATGTAAAACCCTCGATTGATTCAGAGGTTTGCATAGCTACTCAACGAGCAAGAGATGACTATGATGATAGAGCCAAGCTTTGACATTTTTTCCAGGAAAGCTGTGCCAAACAAGACTGCGATAACGGGACGGACCTGGCATCCAAAAAGGTGTTTGTGACTGCTTCCAGCGTAGGCAGACTTCACAAACACAAAAGTCATTCAAGTTGTCTTGCTGCCTTTGTCTCATTCCCTTAACACCCCATCTATCAAGCTTGATAGGGATGTGACAGAAATCATAATTCCACAGCTTTTGCCGACATTTAAAGCCTCAACCCCATTACACCCAGGAGGTTCTGGTGACAGCGGGGCAAATTCAGTCCAACACACTAGAACACTAAAATAAAACAATACAAAAGATATAAAAGTGACAGTGGAATAAACGAAATAATTTTCTATTTTACAATAATGGACAGATGGATGGATGGATGGATGGATGGATGGATGGATGGATGGATGGATGGATGGATGGATGGATGGATGGATGGATAGATGTTTAATTTTAACATGGACATGGAAAATGAGCTCTGTATTGTCAAACCCTAAGGTAGAAACACCAGTTATGATGGGGGAAATTATTCTGGGTAAGAAGAACTTTCTTTGAGCTCCTATGTGATGCTATAGTAAGTCAAAGATGATATCGGGTAATGTCAAGCACGAATCCCTCCATCTTTTTAACTTAACGCTACTGTGCTTGACAAAATCCCACCAGGCATAATTTACCAAGATATGGACGCAGTATCAGGCATCAAAAACGGAGAGGGGAGCAAATGCTGCAAAGAATGAAAGAAAAAAAGAAGGAAAAAAGAGATTTATGAAAGGTTATTGAAGTTTATTAGATTTGGGAGGCGCATCTGGTAGGGGAGAGAATATGAATTGCGATGGCAGTGGCTAACAAGGTAATGAAATATTATTAGTTTATGTGACTGTATCCTCCCCTTTATTCTGTGGTACATGACTTAATATGTCAAAGTTCTGGACAGTTTAGGGATGAAACAGTTTACCATTAAACCATGATAAAACCTCAGACAAGAATACTGCCTTATTTGTCATTGTGCAGTAGTCGTTTTTCAGCTCCTCCGATCTAGCGTTCACCAAAAGCAAACAGAAAATAAATGAGGGAGGAATAAGACACGGATGGTGGAAGATGCTGAAACCGATGATGCGACTCATATGACATATGTCAAAACATGTCAAAAAGCAGCCCAAGTGATGCTGATATTTTTATTCAAATGCATTTTCATTTCTCAGTCTAGACTTTTTGCATGTACAAATCATGCTCATAATTTATGAGAGCAGTAATTGTATGGCTGGTAGAATGCATTGTTTTGATAATATTTACAGCTAGTTGTTGGGCTTCAGCGATCACATATTTCTGGTACGGAGTATTCTATCATTAATACCATCGGTTAGTGAAGCTATCTGGTGAAAAACTAGACAAAAATACCAACTCATCCATCCACAAAAATGATAGGCCTGTAAAAGTGTCTCGGCTCCAAATCTGAGTCCATTCAGATCATATTAGCCATTTATGGCACTCACTTGTCAACTGATATGCAGTTACATCATTTTATGGTGAATAAAAAAACTATGAAACAATTTAAATAGAAATTGTGTCACTTGAGATAACCCATCAAAAAAATAAATGGAGTTGCATTTATGCCCATTTGTGAAGCAGGGTGAACCTGAGCAAACAGACAGTTCAAATGAACCAATCAGTGAAGAGCAGACCTGGCGTCGAGGAAAAAAATCCACTTCTTCTTATGTAATAAATGGTTCCACTGCTGTTAGCTGCTGAAGTTTTAATGACTCTGTGTTTTCTAGTTATTTGAATGGCCCTCCCCGCCAGACCCAATCGCTGCCTTTCGTTTGAAGGTACAGAAAGTGAGATACAGCAAGGAGAGAATTTCATATACTGTATTAGTATTCTGTTTATTATTTTATCATCTTAATGCCAATGCTCGCGTTCCAAACCACTCAGACAATTAACATAGTATGTATCAATGGACATCATTCTCAAACAGGACATCTTCATTACTTTTAATTAACTACATGATTTGCTATTTGGTTAGTTTCACTATATGAGGGAGGGAGCCTTTGAAGAGCTGCTGCATCATGTCCTCCTCCAGACATAAGGGTTACAAAAATAATTCTTATATTACTGTGGCTCACCATTGAAAGAAACTTGTGCAGATTTGGATAACTTGCAGGCTCCCATCCTACGAAGAACCCCCCCCCCCCCCACTTCAACCTCTTGAAATATCAGAAAGCTCACCTTAGATTTTAGCGACTGTAGAGAAGAAGCTTAACGTTGATGATGGTTCTAATGTGCTCTGAAGTTGAAGTGACATTTCATTTGGATAGCCTTCATCTGTCATTTATTGACATTTGGCTACTTGCTTTGAGTTTTTCTGCTTAAGTGGGGTTTGCCCAAATGTCAAGTGTTGTGTTTGGTGTAATCACGTTTCCAAGGTAGTAGAAGAAAGGAAAACTGTTGGCAATGCAAAGACGTAATTCAGACACGACTCATACCCCACTTCAGACTGATGTCTGTGTTTGTGGCAGTTGCTCTGGTTCAGATGTTTGCATTGTGTCCTGTCTGGCTAACAGGCGAGTCTTGCTTGGGTAAGCAAGTGATGTTATATGTCAACTTTTTTTTAGATGCCAGTCATCTCTATAAATGGTGAGTCAGCTTGGAAAAAGAAAGGGTGATTACTGTCGATGGCAGCATAATATTGAAATTGGCAGAAAATAAAATGGGACAAGACTCCCTTTTGAAGAACCAGTGTTCTTGTCTTTAGTGTGTCATTCTGAGTGTGTGTGTCATAGTGTGTGCTCATGTGCAGATGCAATGTATTTCTGCTGTAGTCTCAGAAATAGAAAATGCTGACCTCGATGCTCATTACTGAGCTTTGTCTCCAACCAATAGGATTGGCCGCACTGACACAAGGTTCCGTACATTTCCACTTGATCCCACTTCCACCTAGTACATGAAATGCTGACAGACAAGAAAGTGCAGAAACTTTTCTGATTAAAGTTGAAATACCATTTCTCAAAAACGTGAACTGGGAGAATGTCACGATGCAGGGACTAAAATGCAAGAGTGTCATAGTTTATCGCATATTTAACATTGCTTTTCTGCTCTATAAAAATGATGTTACATTTCCCATAGATGGTCAAGGGGCAATATGAAGTGAAATGGGGAGGGCATTAAGCTAACGAAGGCCAGCTACACATTTAAGCATTAACCAAGATCCAGGTCACACGCGCAACTACCACACACAATTATTTTACAAAAACAAGGAATAATCTAAAAATGAACTGACTTTGGCAGCGCACACTCTTCTTTCAAAGTGACATGAATAAATTGAACAAGTACTCCAGTGAAAGACGTTACAATTTTCCAATCCATTCGCTGTGGGCTGCTTTTAAAGTGGCTGCATTCGGAAAGTGCAAATAATGAAACACAGTATATTGAGTTTACTGTAGTTTATTTCTTCATTTCAGACAATCTGATTTATATCAGACATCAAAGATATTATTAATCTAGAATCAGGATATTTATTCTTTATTCCTTTTGATAATTTTTCACCAATTAGTGTTGTAATTCAAAGAACTTGTCAGACTGCTTTAATGTGCTTTTAATGTATTATGCATATTATCCTTGGCCTCACCTCAGTAGATTATTGATAATGCTCGTGGGTTCTGGATGTGTTGGGGTGAGAGTGTTTTTTGGTTGACGTTTGTTTGGAGTATAGACATTTTGCTGTCATTTAAAAAAAAATCGTCAACGAGGAAATGGTGCTGTTGATGCCCCACTGGTGTGGATACCCAAGGCCTTTTCCCCATTGCCCCCATACTTTACCCACCACTGGTAATGACACCAGCTCAGTGGCCTAGTGGTAGAGTGTCCGCCCTGAGACTGGAAGGTTGTGGGTTCAAACTCCGGCCGGGTCATACCAAAGACTATAAAAATGGGACCCGTTGCCTCCCTGCTTGGCACTCAGCATCAAGGGTTGGAATTGGGGGGTTAGATCACCAAATGATTCCAGGGCGCAGCACCACTGCTGCTCACTGCTCCCCTCTCCCCCAGGGGATGGGTTAAAATTACACGGGGATAGGTTAAATGCAGAGGACAAATTTCACCACACCCAGATGTGTGTGTGACGGTCATTGGGACTTTAACTTTAATGGCAGAATGATAATATAACGTGCGATACAGGATGCTGGTACTCTAAGAATAGGGGCGTGAAGAAAGTGCATGTCATTATTTGACAAAACCATTAGCGTCTTTGCAAGTTACAATAGTGGTACTTCTGCATTTTCTTCCAGAAAATATGGAACACACAAACACATTTCATCCAGGAATAAACATGAAAATCCAAAATAAACAATCAAATTAACGAGTAATAGTGATTTGCCACATGGGGTTGTACAGTCGACTATTCCAAAATGACATTTTGAGCTTGAAAATGGATGGATGGGGACTCTCTCTCTCTGAATTAGGTGCATCCTCTCTGACTCCCCCTCTATGTTTAGTCTCATGTGGCCTCTGCTCGAAATAGCAATCTGTTCACTGCGCCATGATATTCGGTGATTAAAAAATCAGCAGATTGCAAGACAAGGAGAGGAGAATGAAAATGTAAAAAAAAAAAGTGGTTGCTTCATTTGCACCTGAAGACAGTTTTCTAATGTGCCAGATGCATCTGGACTGCTATGCATATTCGAAGCAGCTATTGTGCAGTGAAAATCCTTCATTAAATAGTAAAATTATAAATAGGTAAGCAAAAAAAATTATAACTCCCAGGATAAACAAAGCATGTTCTCCTTGTTCTAATTGAAGTTGCTGCTTAGATGATCCGTGAATGAAGATTTCATCAGTGCTTAACAGAAATGACACAAATAACAAAGTCGATTCAAAGGATATTGAGCTGGATTTCAATGCTAAAATAAGGAAAATGAAGTATGGAAATTGATAGGATGCAACAGGTGTTGTTTGGAAATTGGCACAAATGGAAAGAATGCATTTGCTGTTGTTGAAGGATAATGAATTCATTATCTTTACTTGTAGAGTAAAAAACAAAGAAAACAGATTGCAACATTATGGGCAGCATCGACAAAGGGCATCAAATGCACTTCACAATGACGACCCCAAGCACATGTTTACAAACACACTACTCATGCTTGATGATGTGTTTGGTCACAATGATCTTATTACCTTGTGTGTTATTACTCAGATACAAGCCCAACCTCCGCAGAACATTCTGATTTCCTGAAGCCCTGTCGCATCTCCTCCATTGTAATCAGAGTCAACAAGAATAGGAGTCATTTATTAATCCCTATGATATGCTCCATCATGATGGAAACATAACAACTTTCTCAGGTCAAACAAGTATTTAAGAAAGTACAAAAACGTACAAAACACGGTAAAGCTCCGGACGCTGGCGTCACAGGCCTAAATGCCCTCTGCCAAAAGCAAATATCATTTTGACGTGCTAATGTGAAAAATGCCACATTTTGAGAATTGGTAGACAGTTGAATAACTAAGGCGTATCTCTGGATTTCGGGCAGACAGCTCGTCTGGGCGTCGGTGAGCATCCACATGCCTGCCTGCACTGCTCCCTGCCCAGAAGGACTCACCCTTGGGGTTTTTCTCATCTGTAGTCGCTCTAGCCACCACTATGAGTCTGTCAGCATGACTCTGTAAACGTGCAGAAGGGGGATCAGTCACAAGATGTCCGGATTCTATCGCACGGGTGTCTGATTGGTCCATGGATGCCACAATGACATGATTGACTGGTAAATAACAGAGCGTGTCTGGTGACGTGACATGTGCGTGCATGTCATTTACCTATTTTCTTATATTTTTTTACCACTTCCTGTGTTCATGTTAGCATATTGACAAGTTCAACCATATTTTGTGTACTTCTATATACACATTGTATACTGTGTAACTTCGGACATGATGTCTCTTGCTGACTTTTCTTGTTTTGCTTAAACATGTTGCGTCTGGTGGTAAATATGTTCGTGTGTGTGTGTGTGTGCGTGTGCTGGTTTGGGGTGGTGTCATTGTATTACATTAACATGAAGAACAAAGACTGATGGAAATGCGCCTTTTCCTCTGACAGCTTGTTCCCATGACAACTGTTGTTCTGGGTGACATGGGCGGAGACACGTTCACTTTTGAGTTGCATGGTTTCACGTACACACAAACATGAACACTTATACTCCCCCTCCTCAGAAGCTGGAGTCTTTGCTTTTGTGCACCCAAAATATTTCATAACTCCCTTGCAGCCTATTCTTGCCCTTTTCTTGTTTATGCGTTCTCTTTCAACTCAGGGGTGGGTTGTCATTTCTAAAATTCCCCCAAGTCAAATGACAACTAACATGTAGGCTTTTGTGTTGTTTCCAAAAGCTTTTGTCTCCTTGGCGGCCTCCATCTATCTCCTGCTTTGCAGTTTGCACTTTCATGTACCCCCCCCCCCCCCCCACGTTCTTTCTTTTTTTTTCCCCCACTCCAGTCTTCGTCCTTTCTTGCACGCCAGGCACTGAAAAGGGTTTCAGTCGACAAGTGCTGCTCAATCAACCAACAAATCAGGCCATTTATCTGTTTGTTTCTTTGCCCCGAGTCAGTTTACTTCTGCTTCTCACTCAACATCAGGCTTTTTCTGAAGCGCCCACATACACACCTTTCGTGAATATGTTGCAGACAGAAGAAAGACTTTTTATAAAGTCAGTGATCTGCTGCTTTCTTTTTCAAAAGGATTAGGATAGCTTTTAAATCTATGCCCATTAGCGCTGGAAGCATGTGAGCTGCCATTAGGGGTATCACAAAAGACAGGAGAAGGCTTTGCTTTGAAAAGAACTCATCAGGTGGAATAAAATGTCTCTTGGCACATCTGATGGAGCTTATCCTATTACGTTCACCGAATGGCATGAAAATGCATCATTGAGTTTCTGTTTGTTTTTAACAACCCCCCCCATAGTAAGTAAATGGAACAACTGTTCCGTGAAAAAGTCTGCACGGCACCATCATATCAAATCCTTGTCTCTTTAGCCTCTAATGTCCACTCATTCATTTATTGACATGACAATTCCCAGTTCAAAGTCTAGTCGCTTATATGCTTTGCGATCCATTAGGAGTGTTTCGTTTCCATTTTGTAATGTACAGTACATTCTTCTATCCTCCAGGCAGCGGTGAGAATGTACTTTTACATCACACACGGGCACAGAACAAGCAGTAACCTCGCTCTTCTCCTTCTACCTTTCTCATTCATGCACACATTGTTTTTCTTCTGTATATTGTAATTGCATGCCTTCACCTTTCTATATGTTCCTCCACCTGGTCCATGCTGTCACTGCAGATCCCAATGTCATCTGCAAACATCATGGTCCAAAGGGGTTTACAGTCTAATCTAATCTGTTAGCCTTTTCATCAACTATTGTAAATAGTAAGGGTCTCCTCTGTCACACCCATGGCGCATCTCACCACTGTCCCATAGGACTCATACTGTATGTACATGGATTGTCCTAACATAACTGTCATTCCAGACTTCCTCATACACTATTTTCCCTCAAAGTATTATTCCTTTCCATTTATTCAGTACATTACTGCCACCATTCAACACATTTTCATCTGTGTCCTAATCTTCCAAACTGCTGCATATCCCACCCATCATGATCTCTGTTCAACCTGCATAGCTCCTTCAGTTCTTCCATACTCTCCTATCTGACATACAAGTTGACATATGCCTCTTGTTTGGCCTTTTCAGAATCAATATTTGGCTTACATCACATCTGCTTGTATTTTTGTCTCCTCAGCTCACTCCACTCAGCGCCCCATGCTTTCTTAGGTCACCTCTTTCCTTCTTATGTTTTCCTGAATTTCTTGGTCTCACTTTTATTTCATTTCTTGCACATTGGGAGCTTAAGATCAGGGGATGCTTTGAGAATAATTGTCAATTTCTGTCTATGTGAAGCCCTTTGAGACTGCTTGTGATTTAGGGCTATACAAATAAACTTGACTTGACATCAGGTACTCTTGTGGTTTCTCATCTGTCCTTCTGTCAATTCACCTTAGCTGTAAAGTGTCAATTTCATGATAAAATGTCACCAATAATGCTGTCCAACTTCATTATTGACAACTGCGATTTGTAGTGATTTGTGAACAATGTTCCAATTCATATGTGTATATATGGGGAACATTAAATTCAATTTTGTGTACGTAACGCCAAATTGCATCAGACGTTGTCTCAGGCACATGGACCGAGTCTAAAACTACACGCCTCACTTATGCAAAGACGAATTGAACCCCAACTGATCCCACATAGGTGGTTTTACAGCTAAACTTAAAATACTGTTTTAAATTTTATACATACGTATTGTCTCCATAGTGTGTATGAAAAGTGTCCCATAAGTTTATTCCTACTCTGTCCCCATCCCTAAGAAAAAAGTAGTTTGTGTCCTACTTGCGCCACCAATTAAGGAAAAAAAGTCAAATCCATGTCAACTTGACCTCCCAGGAGGACCATAGTCAGTCAGGTAAGCTTTGATATGTAAATTTCTGGTTGCTCTCGTCCAGTGGTTCTCAAATGGGGCTGTCCGTAGGTGTGCTCCTTAGTATTGGCTGAGACTATGCTGCTAAATGCAGAGAAGAAAATAAAGATCAGACCTTTGTAAAACGACTGTTTACCTCAGAGTAGATGGAATGTGATTGGCTGGATAAATCCATGAATGTTAATGGGAATGCATATACTATTCTCCAAACGTTTTGAGGGCAAAAAAACCCAACAAAAAACAGGAGAGGACATATTTGACGTTGTCAATGCTGCGTCTCAGTTTGCACTGGAAACCCTGCTGCATCGTATAGCATAAAAAAATTAATAGCGAGCATAAAAGAAGAAAATCCTGAAGTGACATTGACTCACTGAATCATATACAAGGAGCAATTGCCATCCAAGAAAATGAGCCTGGTGTTCTATGATGTTTTGAATAGCAACATTCAAGTTATTAATTTCATAAAGTCTAGGCCTCTGCAAAAATATGCGAGCTGAACACCTACAACTGCTGCTGCACACAAGTGCACTGGATCTTTCTCGGGAGAATACTCAACTAGTTGTTGGAATTAGGATCCAATGTAGACGCCTTTTTGATTGAGCACAGATCTCCCCATGTCACTTTGCTTCAGGACACAGATTGCAAAGCTGTGCTATCTGGCAGATTCCAAAAACTGAATTAACTAAAGGGCAAGGACACCAGTATTTTAAAGCTGTATGACGCAGTGGGTGGCTTTAGAACTGTGAAGAAAGGGTGGAAAATTCCTCTTACTTTCCTGAGCTGAATGAGATTCTCTCTAGTGAGGGTGTGGACAGAACTCCGGTCAAATTGGTAGGACTTTTTGACCAAGTGGAGTCAGGATTTTCATTCCTACTTTCCTGATATGGAGGAGAAATATGCACAGCTGGATTGGGTGAGAAACATATTTGTTTATTCTATTTATTTTTTATCTCATGCGCTGATCGGTTGGGACTTTTTAAATCTCGTTGTACGTGTGACAATGACAAAGATCTATTCTATTCTATTCTATTCTATTCTATTCTATTCTATTCTATTCTATTCTATTCTATTCTATTCTATTCTATTCTATTCTATTCTATTCTATCCTATTGTCTCTGAAGCAAAGTAAAGCATGCTTCCAGTCACCGATCAAGAAAAACTCTTGGCAATATCCTCTGATCGTGGCCTCGAGATGAAGTTTTGCTATGGTCACACTTGCACAGTTCTGATTATGAACTGAAACTGGAGCAACCTTGACCTGGACCAGAAAGATGTGGAACAGCTACTATCGCTTTGCCGCCTCATATTTACTTGAAACCGCCTACTCTGCAATGTCCGTGATCAAAAGAAAGCAGAGAAACAGACTGTGTTTGGAGAAATTTGATCACAATAGTAGCCTCAATGTCACCAAAAATATATAAAATCCTTAGTGAAACACAAGCCCAAGTGTCTCACCACTGGAAAAAAAAAAAAGACAACTGAACGATGTTCAGTGTTGACAGGTAGTATAACATTAGTCTTCTTTTTGTTTATGAAATAGATTTTAATAAAAAAGAATATTTATCATGTTTTGACAATCTTTATCATGTTTTGACAATCTCTGCTTTTATTTAAAACTAGCTTAATATTTTCTTTTAAAGAACACATCGCTATGATCACAAGAGGACAATTTATGATGACACTTGTTTTTTGTGGAGAAATCTTTATTTATATATGTTATTTTTTGCTATATATTTTATTTCCAAATAGTTCAAGATAGACCACGGCAAATGGACTTATAAATCACACAGAATATAAAAGTCATGTTATGGGAAATAAGTAGCGATCACAATTTTCTCCATTCTCCACCTATTTAGTTCCTGATCTTTAAATTGACATATCTTCACTAAACATTACTGGAGACCTTTTGCATTTTTGGAACGCGGACAGAAAATAAGTTCCTGAAGAAAACCCACTCAGGCACGAGAACATGCAAACTCTACATAGGAATCCCGAAACCAGGATTCCAACCCACAATTTCTGCACTGTGAGGTAGATGTGCTAAGCAGTTGTTCACCATGTCACCAAATAAATAAATATTAATGTAACAGCAAAATAGAATATAATGTTATTTGTAGGGAAAATGGACAGATCACTTCTACAAATAATGAAAATCAAGTAATTGAGTGTCCCTTTTAGAGTTTGATAACTCACAGATGGCACCTGTAAACAGAACAATAAATAGATTAATTTTTCTGTGAACAACAAGGAAAGGTTTAAAGAAAAGAAAAAGAGCCTACAAATGTGCAAATGCTGAACCAAGAAGATGAAGGGATTCACTGTATGTTTCTTCGGGCTTAACTCAAACCAAGTCTACCCCTAGACGAAGAACCTATTCTCATGATATAATAGTATACATAAGTTAGGATCATTGTGTTCTTGGCCAAGTTTCCGGAAAGTGTTCGCCTGGTGAGTTCAAATCTAATCGCTCGGAGATGACAGGATGAGTGTCTCCTCACCTCAACGAACCCCCACAGCTAAAGCTCCTGCCTCCCGCCATGTCATGCATTAACCCCAGCAGAGGGACTGCAGAGAGGGAGGAAGTCAGAGCGGAAGATGACTGAAGCTGTGTCTCTGTGGGAGATGATTAATAAACAGTTTGTGAGAATTAAAGCAAGGATGTGAAAGCATGGGAGGGTGAGTAAGCAACTCAGCCTAAACACGACAAGGTCTAAAATCTTTCCACTGTTATCAACTAACCCTAGCTCACCATGGTTGCAGTTTAAAATGTACAAACAAAAATATTCAAAACAGATTTCATCAAAAGCATCAAATGCTACTCAGATGCTATATAAGGACTGAATTTATGGAAGTTAATTTAGAAAAAAAAACCCATCTTGTAATCCAGGCACATGTAAGATAAGACCAGGAGAGAGGGAGGCTATGATTCTGTAACACAGTGGAGGATGAGATACTGTCATGAACCAGCAACTGGGGAAAACATTCTCTATCACAAAGGATGTCAGAGAAGTGTTGACAACAACTTGAACAAATACTCGGATTGGCAAACCCTGTCGAAAAAAAAAAAAAAACTTAGAACAAATATACATAATATGTGATCATGTTGACTGTGAGTCACATTTTGGTGGCCGTAGGAAGATGTGACAATCAAACAGTCAACATGTCAATTGACAAAAGAAAAGGAGGAAAAAAGTATCATGGGGTGAGGATGTGGGGATGCTGGAAGGATAAGGAAAGGTCATGCCTGGCTACAGGAATGAGAAGAAGAGAGTGGACATGCTCGGACACACACAGCTATTTCCTTATTCTTCATCTGTCACCTTTACAGCTTCCGCAGTGTGGCTGTTGAATCTCTTGCGTACACAATCCAACACACAGATACACACTTGGATGAAACACTCCCTGTTCCCATAGTGAGAGTGAATACAAGGCCACAGCTTGCGGATGGCCACCGGCTGTTTGCAATTCTGGTTCTGGACAGAAACTGCCTGTAGATGGCAGTGTAGCACTGCAAAAACATACTTACACAAACGCACACTTGTACACACTTACACACAAACAGACCATGCTAGGCAACGTGCGGGCTTAACTCATGTTTGTAAAATGCACTTTCTGATACAGAACAAAAGACATGTCAATTCTCAGCTCACTGTTGTGTTGACTGCCAATGTATGGCGACTGTGTTCCTTGTACAGTACTGGTAGAAGGAAATATACTAGCATGATGTGCTTGCTCTTCAACAGTTATTCAATGTCACTGTGATGTGGGAATAAGTTCGTCACTTCCGGTCATTTTTGTATCATGGGCTAACCATTCACACTTGTGGCGACTGTGCCTCAGTAGAGCGGGTCATTCAGTAACCCGGAGGGTCGGCTGTTCGAATCCCACTCTCTCCGAGTCATGTGTTTTTGTGTCCTTGGGCAAGACACTTAACTAACCTTGCCTCCAGTGCCACTCACACTGGCATATTCCAAATGTTTGGTGGTTGTCGGCAGGGCCATAGGCACACACTGGCAGCCACGGCTCTGTCAGCCTGCCCTGCGGGGCAACTGTAGCTACTTACGTGGATAACCACCACCAGAGTGTGAATGTGTGAGTGCATGAATCGTGTATCCATTGTAAAGTATCTTTGAGTGTCCAGAATAGCGCTATATAAAATCTGATGCATTCATTCACATACCATTAATATGATCTAAAAGACAGACAGAGAGTAGCTCTTTATCTGGCAACTTTTTTATGTGCACTTGTTGGGGCCCACCAGGACCAATTTTCAGCCTGAAGGCAATGACCTGTACCTGAGAATCAAACTCCCTCCTATTTCCAGCAGATTGCCCCCCCCTCCCCTCCTCCACAATTATAAATGATGAGCTTGCATAAATTGGCTCGGCGCCGCACTGGTTAGCACATCCGCCTCATAGTTAGGAGGGTGCGGGTTCGATCCCACCTTCGGCTCTCCCTGTGTGGAGTTTGCATGTTCTCCCCATGCCAGTGTGGGGTTTCTCCGGGCACTCCGGTTTCCTACCACATCCCAAAAAGATGCTTGCTAGGCTGATTGAGCACTCCAAATCGCCCTTAGGAAGGATGGATGGATGGATGGATGGATGGAATTTTTATAATTCCCTATCCTAACATCAGCCACTTATAGCTAGGCTACCAAAAAGCAAACATATTTTGCCACTTAATCAAATAATTCTTCTTACATAGTGGAGAAGAGGTTCCTTATGCTGGTCACTGATAAAATAATGTCAGGGACATAAAAAACAGCTATTGCTCAACCGCTATATCTCAATATATATGTCTAGCATGAAATTATTCATTCCCCTTTCCTTTGTCCCCTGAACCAAGCGACATGTTTCAGATCTGTGCTGAAGCACGTCCTTCTCCAACCTACAGACTTTAGAGGCGCTGAGTGTTCAGTTGTGTTAACGGCAAGACGGAAAGGTTGCTGAAATAGATGACACGCTCAGGGCTGAACACACACTCAGGAGCAGATGCAACCACAGCACTTCTGTAATAGTTCCTGGCCTAGTAATGCTGGGGATATGTTTGCAGGGTGAGTGGATGTGTTTCGGTGTGTGTCTCTTCAGTCTTTTACAACTTGGTGGTATGATGGTCATCAAGAGGAAAATGGCACTCACAATTCATCACTTTCAATGGTCTAAACTTATTGTGGATGTAACAAGGGCCTGTTAACATTCCCTGTTGTAATATCCTTCATTTTACACAGAGGACTTAAAATTCACATTCTTTAGAGCGGAGCTAATCCTGTTTGTGTTTGGGGGAGACTTAATTAACAAATAAAGTCATACTACTTTGCCGTCTGCATAAATGTGTCCGGTGTGTCTCTTCACGGAGAAACTCTTTTTGTTTCCTCGCCAGAAACAGTATTTATCAATTCTGTTTTGTTGTAAAGTACATTTGAAACAATTATGGGCAGATCATGTACAGTGGGATATTTTTGTTGCAATCTCTTACATATTGTTTGTCGCAGTGTGGAACAAGCAGGAGTTTTATTTTGACTGTGTGTAGAATGGAGATCAGATTTGTTGGCCATTCCAGTTTTAAGATCACAATCACTGGAGGTAAAGATGGCTGAATCATGGTTGCACTTGGCACAATGTTCAAGGTTGCTATTTTCCCACACCAAGCAGTCTTTAGTATATTGGACGATCGGGGATCTGTGTAGCGTGCCATCCATTCATTGTCTATAGCGCTTGTCCTCATTAGGACTATGAGAGAGCTGGAGCCTATTCCAGCTGACTTTGGGCAAGAGCAAGGCGACGCTCTGGACAGGTCGGTAAGTTAATCACAGGTCTCGTCCAGGTTGCCTCTTCCCAAAAATTAGATTGATTGCACATACCTCCTGATTTGCACAAATTTTCCGATCAACACCGTTGTGAACACTTTTCCTAATCCTCTAGGGAATAATAAAAAAAAGTGAACTAGCTACTTTAATTCCATCCAACAAACTATCTGAGCTCTATCATTTTCACTTTGATTTCTCGATGAAGAAAGGAGCTCGGTGGATGGCAATCGCACTGAACATAGCCAAAGACATGGCGGCTTTTTGTGTTTTCCAAAACAGTCATTTGTCAACATGTTGGAAACGTTTGACTCAAAATGTGTTTGCCAAGCTGCAAATCTTTAGCTGAGGTCGCCAAGCCTCACCCGTACAACTATATATAATAAACAACGGGGAGAAAGCTACAGGGGTGTGCTGTTGGTCTCTGACTTGACAACAGACATTGACCAGTCAAGCCATTCAGTTTGACTGCTCCATTCATCAATATAAATTGTTGAGCATTTTGTGTTAATGTTAAAATACAGGCAAAATGTTTTGACTAGAAAGTAATTTTTTCATTAGTAAAGACTTGTCTGTAAAAAAAATACATTTTAAATGTTGAGAGTAAAAACATGTTATATTATTTTATGAGAAACAAACAGCAAAACTTATGAATTGTTTCATTGTCATTTGCTGTTGCTGAAAGTGAAGGAGGGAAAAAATTGTTAAAAAAGAAAGTTGATTTTTACGAGAAAAAATTCAAGGCCATATTCCCAGCCTTACAGATATAGATGAACAACAGATAAAGCTTTGCAAAGCCTCTACCTCCAATATTTAATTACTGTATTAAGCTGAGCGCAATAATGGATTTTTCATATGTAAAACATGCACATGCACGCACGCACACACGCACGCACGCACACACACACACACAAACAAACACGCGCACAGAGAATTAGTTAACATTTTAGAATTTGTTTGGAGTCCCAGAGCACTCAAACAGTGTTTTGTATTTTAATCCACTGGCCTGACCTTGACTATGAAGTGGATAGTCTGTGACACCAGAAGGAGATTTTTGCAATGATTATCTGACAAAGGAAACTAAAATTAAATTAGGTATATATTTGTTGGAGGGCAGGGGTCACCAACATGATTTTCCATGTCACCTATTTTCTGGGTTTAAATGTTAAAGGGATAAAAATGCTTTTTTCCTGCCTAATTAATATTGCACAAATGTAATAAAAATTAGAGTAGCGTGTTTAGACGAGTGACGATATCTAGAATGTATTTAAATTTTGAACTTTTAGCTGGTGCATTTGAAAGGTAAGCAAATAAAATGTATCTAATCCAAGCAGAAGGGTTTGACCTTTTCTGCAATTCCCACAATGCACTGCCTGCGGACATATTGAAAGCCTAGCCATACTAACATAGCATCATTTGCCATTGGTTAATGTGTCATTGTTGGCTGTAATAGTTGGGTGAAAGTGCGCAAAATATTTCTTTAGTCCCCTGAAAATACCCAGAGAGATGAGGAAATGTATGTTAGGACCTAGTCATGTTTAAGGCAGCTCAACAAAAAACAAGACCACCCACTAATTTTGCAATCAAAGCAAGATATTTATTCTTTCAATCCCTGACTTTCACCTTCTTGTCCGTATTGCCCTCCACCAACCTAGAGGGTTCTTTATCAAAAACCTTGTATTTATTTTCACTCTTTTTCTGTCTATGCTCTTTCTACTGTTTTCCATTTTATTTTTCTGGTTTATCATTCTATTTCAGTTTTCCTCACTCACTTTGTTCTTCCATCTCTTTGTCATTCCACCAAATTTATTTTTTGTTGTCATCCATATTCATGTAATTTCTATAAGACAGTTTGTGGCAGCTGTTACGCACCGGAGGGAGTGTTACTTTATGCTATAGATCTGGAAAGCCTGCCTGATTTACAGTAATAACTTGGGATGTATCCAGAAATACCATTATTGAAATTCCCTTCCATTTACAAACAGGTGCACACACACACACGTGCACGCACACATGCACGCACGCACACACACACACGCACGCACACTCCTCTACATGCACACACATACTATACGTATATCCTTAAAATGTTTTTTTTCCCAATTTTATTTGTTGTAACACTCTTGGCACATTTTGGCATCAAGTATAAATAGCCCTTAGTCTCCTATGTAAGAACTGTACCTTTGTTCGCAGCCATTGTCATTTGGAAGGTAAATAGTTATACTTGCTTTCCTTATTCCTACAATGCCAGTGTGCAATTTGCTAGCTAGAGTAGATTGGCACCATTGCAACTGGCCTATTGCCATTGATTCTACAACAGTGGTTCTTAACCTGGGTTCATTCAAACACTAGGGGTTCGGTGAGTCGGTCTCAGGGGTTCGAGAAAGCCTCCACTGAGGAAGTCGGAAGAAACCTGATTTATTGTGTAAATTCTGATTTGTCAGTATGTAATTTGTTGTGAGTTCATGCATTGTGTTGTTTTTGTTCTTTGAACAAGGTGATGTTCATGCACGGCTCATTTTGTGCACCAGTAAAAAACATCTATGTCTTGAATTTAAAAAAAATAAGTCTTCACTAACGAGGGGTTCGGTGAATGCGCATATGAAACTGGTGGGGTTTGGTACCTCCAACAAGGTTAAGAACCACTGTTCTAGAAGATGGAACTACTGTTGGAATGAAATCATGACTATAAGGACTGGTCAGAATATGCCAAAATTCATGCATGCATTGCGGTATGGACTTCTGTCCTCCAAAGTGCCACCTTAAGACCACAACTTATTTGCTTGTTTGAGCTCCACATTCCTTAGATAAGATAAGTTTTAGGCACTTGGAAGAGAGTCAGCTGTCCAAAATGGCTCTTGGGAAACTAGAAATTCAATAGATAAACTTTTTTCTGTGTATTTTTCCGGTCACCTTCACATCTGTTGCAAATCCAGTTTTAGCCACTGGACTGTCAAGTCTGCATCATGAACAAGAAAAATCAACGTGAGAGAACCAGTCTGTTTTCAAAAAATGCTGCTGGTACATTATTATATATGCACAAGCTACCTACCTTCTGCTCACGTCAGCCTATTTGTGTTGTCACAGAGTATGTATTTAATACCACACTCAAACTCCTTGAAAAAACACCATGCTTTGATGAATCACAAGGATCGTTACTTCCCTGCTTGATTCAAATTTTGTTGACTATCCAATAATGCAGTCCACTAACCTTTTTGTGAATTTCTGCATTTCACCTTGGGACTGTGGAATGATGTAACTGATAGGTGAGGTTATAAAAGGCAAGGCTGCAATAGATTCACCCAGACCATTCACTCTGAATACATTTGCACACAAAGAAAACAGACACACTCATGCATGCACACACACACATACACACAATCACGCACACACACGCACACACACACCCACACACACACACACACGGAGTCACAATAATCAAATGATAAAAATAAAATTAATGATTCATATGGAAAAGAGTCCAACACAACACAAAAATACCCCAATGAGATGAGTTGGAGTTGTAATCAGCTCCCAAACAGTAGAGACTCAATTAAAAGTTGCTTCATTCTCCTAATGACAAATTACATCAGTAATGCTGGGTGTGATTAAAATAAAGCAAAGCCACAAAGCCTCTGATTGCTTTCTGAATGAACAGGGTTATTGAGCTCGGTTTGGGAATAAGGCTCCATTCTGCACATACCTGTATGTCCAAGTCTGCAAGGCTCAAAATGAGCAATTTCGCATTGCGGTTTGTGGTCAGAATTTGCATTTTGCGCCTCATTAAAACACATTGAAAAGAAAATACGCATTAGATGGTGAGTCAACCGTCAAAGGATATAGAAGAAGAAGAAGAACCACAGAGACAGCCCCAAAAAGATCTGCTGGGCTCACAACATCACGGGTAATCAAACGTTGATCAAATCTCTGTGCTACTTACGCAGAAGCAGTTAGATAGCAACAAGCTTCAGAAGGCTGCTAGTGTGCCTAAACACACTGCAGAGTGGTTGACTCGCTCCTAAGTCAGTAATCATGACTGGCATGGCGGGAAATGATTTACAGTACATTTCTGACAATTGTCATACTAAAAGGAATAATGAGAAAAGACAGTGAAGCAATGTTTTTTTTTTTTTTATCAATCTCCTTTCCATGTGACCTTGGCAAGAATAACGAAGTCTCTGTACTTAGAGCGGCAACTTAAACGTGTCGATTTGTTCATGCTTTTCATAGTGTTTGATAACTGCAAATTCTGTCTCGTGGTTACTAGCTGTAAACCAAATGATATATATATATATATATATATATATATATATATATATATATATATATATATATATATATATATATATATATATATATATATATATATATATATATATATATATATATATATATATATATATGAATAGAAATAGAAAGGAATAAGAAATACTTAACGTTTATAAAACTTTCTGTCTGCCTGTAACTTTACTCATTGACTCAACTGTTCCAATAGATTTACAAATTTACATTCCATCTTCCTTCAAATAAGACTTTCTTCCCAATCTCAATTTCCATGTCTGTTTTTTCCTACTTTCAATTCTATCACACGACATCCTTGTCACCACAAGGGTTTCGATATTTTTTTCATCACCCTTTGTTACTTATTCTCTTTTTAACCATCTTTCCTCACTTATTATGTCCTTGGTTTGTCCAGGCATGTGTACGGTAGAAGTGAGGTTTGTGTGGTGCTCAGAAACAACAACAATGCGCCAAGAAAGGTCTCTCTTTGTTCCGTTTGGATATTGTGTTTGTGTGTGCGCATATGTGCGTGCACACTTTGTGTGTTTGTATGGGCTACAATGAGTGAAGTGACTTCTTGAAATTTTGATTGCCCTTGAGATTGAAGTCAACCAACCACTGATGTTTCAAACTGGCTGCATAAGATCCTCAAAAGAGGATATGTGCTTTGAAAGATGAACTCAGATTGCATCTTTAGTTTGGGGCACAACCAAGCCCAGTAATTAGTTTTTCAGAACAGGAACTTTGGGATTGTGAACTTTGCATATTCACAACAATCTTACAAAATAAACTTTCTGGTAATTTTTCGGGCAGAAATAATATCCCGCAAGAAGGATAAAACTTTTGAGAAGCTTACAGATGCTTTTGGCAAGGGTGAGATTTGCAAAACTGACTACTTTAATTTGATGAGTGTTCGCAGGATTCAATTTCTTCTAAGAAGTTTGTAAAGTCTAAAATTGTTCATGTGCTCCCTTCTGTTCGCAAAAAAAAAAATCACAAAATTAAAGAAGATTCAAATGAGAGTTGATAATGATATAATAATCAAAATGAACCCCTCCTTTTTGGGGATTGAGAAGTGGAACTGAGAAACGTAAGGAACCGGAATCAAATTGAAAAATCTGAATGGTAATCATCCAAATTCAAATGATGCGCAACCTTGCTAAATAAGCTGCTGTCCAACTTATTTTTTCTGTAACTTTTGCTAATCTGTCAATCTTTAGGTTTGCAAATGTCCCATTCTTTTCTTGGTGGGCATTATTTATTTTGGGCATTATTTATTTTGACTGCTTGTGTGTCCTTACAGACCACTAATGTGCATGGCTATGGCTCTTTAGTTCTTTCATTCTTGACATATAAGCTCAACGTGCTATTTCTCTCAGAATTGTGTCTTTCTTTAGTTGGTTGAAGTCATGTAAAAATAAATTGAAACTAAGCAGACAAAAGAGAATGTGAACCCTACTTTATTCCAACATGTCAACCTTCATCCTTTTGCTGCATTATGTGGAAATGCTACATCTGACCTGAGAGTATGCGGGTCATGTGTTGTCTCATTGGCCCCGCATGTGGCATGAGAAGAGGTAAGGTCAGTGTGTTACAGAAAAGCTTTCAGCCTAGCAGTGGGAATGAGACAATGATTGATGTGACGACAGAAAGGGGTCGAGCCCTACCCTTTCAATCATGAGGTCAGACTTAAAATGTGATGCCGGATATTGTACACCTGGAACTGACACCTTTCTCCAAACTAAGTGTAGCTTGCAACCCCCCCTACCTGAACTCTCTACTAAATGTGTCCATCAATCCCAACTGCAGTTGACAATAATCAAATGAGACAAGCAAACCCTACCCCTCTCTCGGGTCTCTTTCCTGCTCATGCTTCCATTGTACTTTACGTCCGGAGTTTCGTTGCATCTTCAGCTGTCTTTCTTGCCCGCCGAATTGTCAGACTGTCAGCATTTGAACCTACTGAAGATATCATTTCTTATTCATTCTTTTCAAAACAGTCAGGCGTATTCATCTTTGCAAAGACTCATAACAGAAAAATTGTCTTTTATTTCATCTTATTTGCTTCTATAAGTCACTTTTTAGCTCTTGTGTTCATTTTTAAGACAGTATGGTAGCTGCACTTAAGGACAGTAGTACAGGCAGGTGAAATTGCTTTCCGGGGTTTAAAAACCATATAGAAACTGCACACTAAGGTTTTATGGAAGAGGTACAGCAGAGGTGATGAGGCTGCGAAGATGTCATGACACCGCTTAGGGAACATCACACTGCAGGAGAGTGCATGTCCAATTTTGACCCATTTACATTTGCGCCTCGACAGCTCACCCAGTCAATAAGACTTCATTAAAAAAAAAAAAAAAATGTTGGAAGCTTCCTGCATATGGGGAAGATGAAGGAAATAAATGAATTTAACCCTCATTCTTCTTCATCTCTATTTGGCGCAAAAATAATAATCTGCCTATTCTTGGAACACAAATAAAAGCTTCAAAACTTTTCTCAAAGACTCAAAGTGTGTTATTTTGCGTCTTAATATAAACGTGACACGCAGCCTCATTTGCACCTATAGTGTAAATAAATGCCACTCATGCGTGTGGATAGACAAACACAGCCAAGTGGAACCTGACATCCAATCACACCTACTCCTCCTTCAATTTCCTCTATGCAATAAAAATGTTAATTGAAAAAAGTCAGCCATGAGATACCCAATTGCTTTAATGCTGTGTATTGTGAACTGTAAATGTGTCACTTCATAGGCTCTGCTTTTAAATTTTTGTCATTTTTATTCAGCAATTGTCAACTTTAGTTACAACATCACTGACCAATCGATCGATCAATAGATGAAACACGCACAATGTCATCAAGGATTTTTACTTCCCTTTAGAATGGGTTTGTACTGCTTTAATTGTCTCTCATGTTCTTAAAACTTTACTTCTTTATCTTGCTTATTTTGACATTTAACTGCCAGCTCATATGTACCCATATATTCATAATCAGTTCTACTGGATCAGATACGTTCGGGTAAACACTAAACAAGTGCTTGGTAATTTATAAATCCTTTGTTTGCACACACTTATCTTCTTTGGCTCATCACTCTGTAACCTTGAGATAAAGAAGTGAATGACATTGGAAGCTGCTGATGTGTAATTAATCACAAGTGGACATGCATACAAAGATACACAATTGCACATGCATAAATATGTGTGTCCATGTGCTCACTCAAAAACTACTAGCATTAATTCTCAGACGGTTATTTTGTTTTGCATGAACAGGTTATGACAGGCCACTGTAGTTCATTTACAAATTATATGATGACATGTTTATTCATGAACTTGCCCATAAAAGTCACGGGCACAACCCGCAATACACACTAACAAATAGACAGTCTTTCGACTTCTCATCAGCATGTGCGTCACATACGAGTGTACTAGGAATTATTACACTATATCAGGGGTGGGAAATTTAAATGCTGGAGGACGCAATAATTTTTCAGCAATCCTACTGGGGAGCCACATATGACCACACACTTCCTAACAAGGTGTATGACAAAAATATTGTTTCAAATAACAACAAAATACATGCAAAACACGCACTCTTAATATATTGCATTTTTTAAAACACATTTGATGCATGAATCTACTATCCCAAAGCAAACAATAAAAACTACCACGATATATATTTGTTTTTCCAGTGCAAAAGGGGCTCTGTTGCATCAAAATCACCATTCAAATGTGGCACAAAACTACCAAACAAGAATCATCGAGCGCAGGAACTAATTTTGTACATTTTTATTATTCCACAAAAATCTGAAATTTAATATTATTGAGGAACTATGTTTGTTCTGCCTATCATTCCAAATCCACAGAAAATGTTGGGCCTACTCATGTTGTAAAAAGCAGTATAATCGTTAGGATTGTAAAACTGAATCCCGGAATGCAATAAGTACTCAAAAACAAATAATTCAATTTAATAATACTATATATGCTTTTACTTTAAAAAAAGATCTCCAAAAATAACAACAGCAACAACACAACGATGAACCTGTCCTCGTATTTAATATTATTTTGTTTTTGTGCCATCAAATTGTGGAATCTATTGAAATAATAATAATTTAAAGGTTTGAAAACATTTTACAAACAATTTACAAAAAAAAACATTTTTACCTTATTTGAGACATGTTTTAAAGTATATCATTTGAGACATGTTTTAAAGTAAATCTTCTATTTTGTAAAGCCGACTCAAGGGAATAAGTGCTTCATCAATCATGAACCTCACTACACCTCACTGGTGTCTGGGTGTTTTGTGTAAGTTGGTTTGTATTTAAATGTTTTTGTATTAAGTTGTGGATTAGTATTATTGTATACCTGAAACCACCCCCTTAAAAATGAGATCAAGGGGATTTCTCTTAAAAAGCAAAAAAATATTTGATACTTCTCTCCATCTTACAGCTGTCTGTCACCTCTGCCTTCCAACTCAAGACTGTCCCCATCGGGGACATCTGGCTGTGATGAAAATGAAATTGAGTGTTTGTCAGTGTGCAATAACACCCAGTCACACCTGTACGTGCCTGTTCACGCACATACATGCTCGAGCACGCACACACGTGTGACGTGTTCGGTAATGAATAAGGATGTGCTACGTTTAGAGCTGGTCGTTAATCACTGGCAGTGCTGGCAGCTAACAGATAAGCAGATTGATCCAAGGCCACAGAGGGAGCATAGCCTGGCACTGGCCATTCATCACATGCGTGCACCCACACAAACATGCTGTAGTTTCATACACAAGACTAAACGCTGGCGAAAATGTTTGAGCTCGTGATTTTCTTTTCACTCTGTCATCCTCGCTAGGAATTACTAATGTAGGCTAAGCAGACAGGGAAAGAAGAATCAGCCCCCACAACACACACAAACAGTTGAAAACAAACACACTTGACCTGAGATATAAGTCAGTGTTTTGGCCATCCATGAATTCCAGTGGGACTACCAAGACTGTGAGAAGAATGGCCCGGTGGATAGATGGATGTTAAGGGAGAAGACAAGATGACAGGATGACAAAACAGAGTTACGGACACGCTCCAGTACAATGTGACAGCTTGGCAGGCCCACAAGGGAGTGGAAGGAAGATAGCCAGTAAATATATGGGAGGAGAAAATGTGGCCAAACATCTGTGGTTTCTGTCCTTTTTTGTGGCTCCCATCACAATACCATTGATGGTCAGACAGTGACAGACAGAACCATATACATATCAGAATTATTATGAGCCATGCTAGTATTGTGGTAAAAAGCATCTCTGACAAAAAGAACATTTCAGACTTAGCCTAAGTTGTCTTTACCTAATGTAAGTGCCCTAGTACTGAACAATGACAGCTGTGCAAATGATGTCTACAGACCATCCATCCATCCATCCATCCATCCATCCATCCATCCATCCATCCATCCATCCATCCATCCATCCATCCATCCATCCATCCATCCATCCATCCATCCATCCATCCATCCATCCATCACAATGCATGAACTCAAAACAAATTACATACCTGCAAAGCTCTGCCGAACCCCAGAGATCGACTTACCGAACCCCTAGGATTCGATCGAACCCAGGTTAAGAACCACTGCTCTAATACGAGGATCATCTCATATTTAGAGTAGTCATGTCATAGTTAGAGTATGACATGAATAATAAAATGCCAATTGTATCAGGATCTCAGGGATTACAACTCGGCAAATAACTGATATATGGAGAAAAACAGGAAATGGATATCAGAATGATGGAGATAGGATGTGTCTTGAATGAGAGAAATACAATAGATGCACACACATACACAATCACACAAACCCTTATGTAGTATCAGTTATGATTTAGTGCTGTGGGTTGGGACTCAAGAAAAGGAAATGAAAAGCTGAAAAAAATATATAATATATAAACACACAGCAGTACAAACACAAGTACAGTCGCACATGTGTTGTATAGCATTCAGCTCTAATGATATTAAAGTCTGGTTTTGTGTCATTTCCAGGATTGTCAATGATGATTGACAGGGTCTGCAGGCAACAGGCAGCTTGAGACCACACCGCTGCATTTGTGCACACTTTCACACTTTGTCTTTCTTTTCCAAGTAGTTATTATTGTGCTTTTGTTTGTTTGTTTGTTTGTTTTGCTTTGGTAATCTGTTCAGGCAAGTTGAGTTATATGTCTTGTCATACTTATCCCATTGTCTCATATCAATAATCCTAAACACTGGCAATTTATTATTTTATCACTGCGAGTTCAGACTGTGATGGAGAAAGTTACCATTTCAGTGCAAAGGAGTTTGTGTGTGCTTTTTTATTCACTGACAGGGAGACCAATGAGTGAGCTCAGTAGTTATTTGAACGAAATAAATGATACATGAACAATATTAATAAGCCAGTAAAGGAATCAGTCAAACAAAGCTTTTTTTTTTTCATGGTCGATGTAACCTTCAATCCATGAGAACTAAACCGTGCTTATTAAAAACACTTTTTCAAAGCTTCTGTGTTGTAACACACGAGAGCAGCATTGGTTTCTTTTGACTCTTTATACCAATAGCAGTTAGAAATGCTGCATTCAGTTTAACACAATGACCAAAACTACTAAACTCGTTAACACTAAAGACAGCGTAGTAGGAACAGCAGACAATTTTTACTGAAAATATAATGATATAGTAACATTACAAAGATAATTTTTTCCAAAATTTTAAGAGAAGAGTTTTGCTCATTGTCCTTTGAAGGATTTGCAGACACTATATTTTTGGCTGTCAAATTGAAAAGAAAATGAAAATTAAAGTATACGTCTGGAGCTCCCACACTTAGGTTTCAATGGGTAAAAGGAGCAATCTTGTAAAGTGTGATACATATCTAGAGTTATCATTTTTATATTTAGTTTTGCATATGCCAAAATAATCCTATAGTAATAATTTATTGCACGGTGCCAGTCGGCGTAATGTCAAGCCATTGACTGTTCCTTTCACCCACTCCTTGCTATTGAGTGATAGGCGAGATTGCTTACCCATGCTGTGAATCTGTCTTCTCCTATTTCTTTTATCACAATGTGACCCTAATAAGCCCCTGGAGGGGTAAAAAGGCAGACTAAGAGCAAGCACGTCAGCCCTCTTTTCATTTGACATCGAAAGATCGCCTTTAGTTATTTATATATTTACCTATTTATTTCTTTGTATTTTTTTTGTTTATTATATATATATATATATATATATATATATATATATATATATATATATATATATATATATATATATATATATATATATATATATATATATATATATAATAAAGTAAATAGACTGTAGCATTTATTTAGCCCTTTGTCATTTTGTCACATTAACTCCAATATTTATAACATTTAAATAATCATTCGTTCATTTATTAGCCATCTGTTGCTCGTGCTAGTGTTCAGAAAAAATGGTTACCATGTTGAGACATGCCAGCCAGCAACATACATGCTTAGAGCTGAACCCCCTCACACACACACATACACATACAATTATTCCAAAATGAAACATTCGAGAAAGCAAGTTCAACATACTCTGAGTCTATCCCTGAACTCTGAGTTGACTTACTCTGTGATGGGAGACTGAGTATTCGGTTCCAGAAAAGCTGATCTGAGTTAGTTCAATCAACTCTGAATATGTTAACCTAGAGTTACGCACGTGCACAACCACTATAAAAAGCCATCATCAATGGAGCCCCGATACCGCGAGTCACCATGACAACTGAGCAATAACATCACCTGTTTTTACCACAATGGAATTGGAGCTCCTTATGCAAGCCTACTCAGAGGATACATTTATTTTTCGCCTCAAATCTAATACGGCTGCAGCAGCGAAGGAGAGACGTTATGGGAGGAAATTGCTGTCCAATGCACAAGTTTGAATGTAGTATTTTATTGCTGTAACATCTAACCATAAGATTGTAGCATAGCCTATAGTTGTGAATTTAAGTAGGAATGAAATCCGATTTTCATTTAGGAGAAAAAAAGGACCTGGAAGCAGCTCAAGATGAAACATAAAAACATGAGTCAATATGGTAAGGAATGTTTTGCTAGGCTGTAATTGCACCTCACTTTGATTTTAATTTAATTATTTCAATTGGCCTGTGCCCTGTGATTGGCTGGCAACCGGTTCAAGGTGTCCCCCACCTACTGCCCGATGACGGCTGGGATAGGCTCCAGCACACCCGGTAAGCGGTTCAGAAAATGGATGGATGGATATTTCAAATGGACTTACGCTATTAAAGTCAATATTGATTCAAACTAAAATATTATTTCAGTGGCTACTTCATATAATTTAAACCCTATACAAAATGTTTCCCAACGTCCTCTCAGTTAATTCTACACCAACGCATTTATTTTTTTACCCATTTTTTTACCTATTGTAGTCATTTAAAATGTGATGCTGTAGCCTACACCAACACTCTTTGAAATACTATTTTAAAACAAACATTGAGTTCTGCTCAGCCAACAGAAAACAAACTAAAGCTTTGCATCCCCGATATTAAGAAAATGCCATTTGTAAAAAAAAAAAAAAAAACTGTGTGATGCATAAAGTTTGCTCTGATGTGAGTGCTCGTCTGCGGTGTGTGGGAATCAAACTCATGGTGCCTGCACACAACACAGGCGAGTGTACCACCATCAGGCATCCCACGGCCGGTGAAGGTTATTGAGGTAAATTATACTGTTCAAAGAAAAGCGGTAGCGTTTGAAAAGATATTCCTCTAGAAATGATTAAACGTCTAATCTGGGTCGGAAGATTCTCTTGTGATGTAAAGCATTTCAATTTATTACAGCTTCGATGTCGATCGGATTTTGAATGAATGGCCAATCCATGATTAATCGATTTCTTTGTGTGGGAAGAGACAGGTTGAAACTCTGGGTCTCTTATAGTAAACCTGCCATCGAGCAGGTTAAGTTCGCAGAGTTAGTTACCGCAGTAACTGACCCAGAGTTTAAGTTACCTCTCTTTATGGAACGGATAACTCAAAGATTTCATCATTTCAGGATTAATTTACTCAGAGTTTTCACATAACCCGCTTTCTGGAATACCCCTCTGGTTGACCGAGCCTCATAAATTTAAGTTAGTTTTTCTTGAAAAGCACATTTTTTAATTATGGCTTGACCTCATCCTACATGTAACTCAAGATTTGATGGTCCAAGAGAATCAGAAGGTAAATGGAGTGCACAGGGGTTGGATGAATACAGTGTGAGAGTGTTTGTTGTTTTCCTTTTATTCAGTCACATGTATGTACTACAATTTGTCCCGGACACGGCTTCCCCACACTACTCACTTGGATCTCCGTCCTTCTTTTTTCCTAAATCTGGACCTGTGATGACCCCCGGCCTGCCTTTCACCTGCCTGGATGGGTTCCCAAGTGTCTCCTAACTAAAAAACTGGACTTCTCATACATGTTATCTACTAATTGCATTCACTTGTTATAAAACTACAAGCACATACATGTCAAGTGGACGATATTATGTGATTAAATTCTGACGACTACCGTGTTCCCCACAGGAATGTTAACCAATTAAAGGACGTCACTACGCCTTGTCGAAGGCCGTAAACAGGGAATTTTTAACCTGATTGGCTAAAAAATGGACATACAAAAGTGGCTGGGGAAATCAAAGTCAACGTTTGGAAGGCTAAGGAAGATCTGGAGTTCAAAGAAAAACGGTAAAATTTTCCATGACTCATGGATTGTATTGAATGAGTCAATTCAGGTGAATGACGAACTAGAGCAAGTCTCAGCTTTCAATACAGCCACTTTATGCCTCACACTGCACGGCGTTAGTCAAAGAACACTCAGGTTGCTGTAGAAAAAAGAAAAACTGTGTGAATGCTTCTGTGCATTTGATGGGCTGTTATTTGTGATGTTGTTCCATCATGGAATGGCGATTCATATTTTGAATAACCAAGAAAAAAAATCTGGGTAAGTCACAAGTGAATTTGTTTATTATTTTTTACCTAGCAAAGACCCAAATGTAAAAGCATCAAAGGCCACTTATGTTACTTGTAATTTCTACTTTTAAGACTATTTTATTGAACATTACATGAAAAGTAAATTTATATAAAGTTAAACATTGTTGCTGCTGCTGAATGAACTCATAGGTTTACTATCTTCTCACTGTACAATTTGAACAATTGTTATTGTATTGGGGTTCTCAAACAAAAGCTCATTGATGATAAGGTAATGTTGTGCTATAGTACGTTGGGAGGCCTCGAAGAGAAAGAAGCGTTTCATCAGCTAATGCAATCGAGCATGGCCACTGCTGACTCATCTCTACCATCCCATCTCGCTGAGATGGGGAAAGAAAGGTGTGCCGCAATGTAAAACAAGAAAACAACAATAAGAAATGTGAAACGGATACGGGGAAAAGAATTAAGAGAAAACAGGGATGTGAGATTAAAATGAATCAGCAAGATTACTTGTTCGGTCACCAAATGATTAGTCAGCGTATTTTGTACAAGAAAGGAGCAGGAACAATGCAGTCATCATTTAAGGTTGGTTTATTGTTTCAGCGTGATTTACTATGGTTGAAATTGCACATCATTTCCCAGTTACTGTCCATGTAGTTACCAATATATCAAGGGAATTCTTTTTTTCATCTATCCATCCTTCCATCCATTTTCCAAACTGCTTATTCTCACAAGGGTCAGGTGTGTGCTGGAGCCTTTGGGCAGTAGGCAGGGTACACCCTGAACTGGTTGCCAGACAGTCAGTTTTTGGGAGGTGGGAGGAATCTAACCAGACTGTGTAGAACAGTTTAATATCGGCCAATGTTCTTTTTCTTAACAATTTGTCATGATAAAGTAAATTAAGATACAGGAAAAAATGCCTCAGTACTTGTCCATCTTGTCCATTATAACAATTGAATACAATACATGCTTTGATAATTTTAGCTGCATCCTCTTCTGACATGCCTGTGTAAACACATTGTCTCAGCTGTTTAGTTTACTGCCCTCTCAAAATGCATTTAAATTGTTTTGTTTAAATTCTTTCCAAGAGAGTTGTGCAGGTTTTTGGCAGAAAAAGTTTTTAAATTATTGATGTTGTTATATTATAATTACGACATCCATTCATTCAGTCATTATTTTGGGTAGTATCACTATATTTCCTGCTGCTCTTTATATTTATAATCTATATTTTTCTTGTTGAATGTTTTGAGCATGTTGTGACAATGGCAAAAGAATGAAAGGATATCAAAAGCTGTAGCTTTCAAATGTCATTTCTGCTGAATGTGACGCTTGAGGTAGCCAAACTTCCATTCAGTCCATATTGTTCCCTCCGTAAACTCGCCCGCCACTTTGGCTTCACTGCATGTTTTGCATAGTAGACCATTCTCATTCGAAAAAGAGAAAATTACACCCAGTTTCACAGTTTGCTCTTTTATTTGCACACACTTTGACAACCATTCCATCTTAAAAGGACCGCCGTATCTCTTGGCGAGTGGATGTGTCGCTACCTATTCGTTTCGCCATGATAAAGGGTTAGCTAATTTAGCATTTGCATCTCTTGACTCCGCCACACACAGGCACTGTCAATGCTATAATTGGCTATGTAGCGTAAGTGAACCATATCATATCATTGGCTGGACACCTGTCAATCACTGATTTACACTATAAAAAGGCACAGAAAGAAAATCATTCGTCCATTAATTAGATTAGAATATTTCCAACATTAAATATTAATCTATCAGTTTATGCTGAATTGTATTTTGTGTGCAGCATGGAGTTTTTGTCTGCAGAGACTGCACGAGCAGTGCGGAAATATGCAGCTGCGAAACTTAGCGTGAACACTGCATGTCAGTAATTGCACACTTCCTGGAGTCTGCCCCGAAGCCTCTAAGTGTGCAAGGTTTTAACTTACTTACATTAACCCGTGACCTCATATGCGGGAGTTCTGCCGAAAGCCCTATTAGCTAGATCGACACACTGGTCACTGTATGGGCCAAAACATCCTTGTTGAACATAATCCCTGGAAGACGATATTTGAATATGCAGCTCGCTTGTTTGGCAATGTTCAACCAAATTTATGTTCTTGTATATCATTGATATGGACCAAGCAGTGTAAGAAATTAACTCATCATCATCATCATCATCGGTTTAAAGTCCGCTTTCCAGGCGCCGCTGGGTTGGACTGGATTCTCAATATGGCTTTCTTCCACCGGGGAAGGTCCATGGCCATCTCGTGGTTGAGAGTCCTATACTGAGAAATCTTTTGGAGCAGAACGTTTTACAGTCGAATGCCCTTCCTGACACCAACCCAAGGGGAAATTGATTTTCTGTAGGGGTTGACTCCCTTAGCCCATTCCTCTCCCGAGGAGCCCACTGGGCAGTGGTACTATTTAACCCAAAGTTGGGGGCTGGTTCGTGGGCACCAGGGCGTGTCCACACACCGGTGGGCCTGCGTGCCGCACATCTAGGGGCCAAACCTCCTCCGAGTCCCTTGTAGTGTAGCCTGGGTCCGTGTTGTACCCAGTTACCATGTGTCGCCGCGTGGAGGCACTACATAGGGCTTGCTGTTAGAGAGGCTATGTACTGGCAGGGAGAGATTTACGCACTCGGGTCTCCCGTTCGCATCCTGCTAGCCAGCGGTGAGGGTTGACAGTGAGAAGTGACATGCACTGGGCACTCCACCAACACACTAGACGCATCATTACAACCCAACTTGGTCTTATGAAGTCAGACACACTTGTAAGAAATTAACTATTATTCCTAAAGAATTATTTTAGTGGTGGGCTGTATTGGTAAAACAACCTTCATTGTGGTTTAAATACAAAAATACAGTGGGCAAGGCACCATCGATGTGGGTGCTCTGGTCTCCAGAAGGTGGTTATCAGGTCCAGGTTTACTCTCACAACCAGAGTCACAGTGGCAAAGTTCAGTTGAAGAGCTGGCAAAGGTCATTGAGGATAACCGTGAAGTAAGAAATTCCAGCACTATTTTTAGCACAATGATGGAAAGGGAGGAATCATATGGAACATATCAATCATATCACACCACACCTACCTCCTTTTACACATGTTGTCAATCTTGACAGCATTTTGGTTGGACTACTTATATTAAACCAACCTTATAAGAGCTCGCTAAACTATTTGCCTGGGTGCAGCCATATTGGCCAAAAGAAGTTCGGCCAAAGGGGAGCCGTGATACAGTGGTGTTGACAGCCATCTTGTCTCAGCCCCCTCAATACAACTTGCCATCTTGTTGGTCAGATTCTGATGAATCTGAGTCATTCATGCAATTTTCCAACCTCACCAACTGGAAGGTAAATCAATAAATAAATCTGACTTCTCGATGTCAAGTGACGCCCATCACCTCCAACTGCTTATTGGGGGCACTTCACAGTTTGAAAAATGAAAAAGAGAAACTGATTTACAGTCATGAGCAAGCAATCTGACATCACTCAATAGCATGTGGTGGGTGTAAGGGACGGCCGAGTCAATGATTTGACATTATATTCGTTCTCAATGCTGTGCATTAAAACAAACCAGGGTTTTTTTTTGGGCCAAATACAAGACTAGAAACACAAATGATAACGCCTGATATTTATCAAATTTTACAATATTGTTCTCTTTACCCATCGAAACCTCAGTGTGGAATCCAAAGTAAATAGCGTTTTTTTAGGATATCAAAAATAGCCCTCCAAAAATGTAATGGGCCAGCCCCTAACTCTGCGAATGCTATTACTGAGATACGATGGCATCCAATGCATGTCCACTGAGAATTTCTCTGCCCTCACCTTGTTTAAGTCCATCAAAATCACATTCCACCACCTGCGCCGCACCTTAGACTTGGTTTTAGTATTTCTATAATCTATTCTGCTTTTGGCACCAAATTTGACAGACGTGTCGCAGGCGTGCAGTCGAATACATCGAGGCATAGCGTGGTCTACCAATTCACAAACACACTAAACTAGACTTGTCCTGGCACAAAGATGAAGATGAGCCTGTTTCTATGCCGACGACAATCTACTTCCTGTCTCCGAATTGTCAGGTGCGCCGGGCTCAGTGGGGACTGGGAGAGGCGTGCCGCAACATGGTCCAAAACATGGTAAGGTAGACTTTCCCCTGCATGGAAATTAAGATGTGCCGAGCACACGGCTACCTGTCTATGAAAATAAACCAAGATCAGTGGGATAACGGTGAAAAGGAGGGGCCAGACCAAGTAGGTTGTTAATTACACGTTTGACTTGTTGAATGGACAAACCAATGAATGAATGAATGAATTATCGTAGATGAAAGGCTTTGAGGTATAAAAATTAAAAGCTGAGTGAATATAGACTAGTCTCTTCACTACTTCTCTTTCTAATGTGCTTCCCTCTTTCTTATTCTGACCGGCTGAGTAATAGCTCCGGTGCTCTGACTTGACTGATTAATGCACTCGAAGGTAGGTGGAGCACAACAAACAGATGAGAAGGGAGGGGGTGTTGACGGCACTACGGTGAAGAAGGTTTCGTGTGTGTGTGTGTGTGTGCGCGCATGTGTGTGTCTGCGCGCGTACGTGCGTGTCAGTCAGTCTGGCCGCTTGGCCGATGCATCAAGTGATTTGATTCTTCCAGGGAGGTATATTCAACACAAGTGGTGTCTCTGTTCCAGTTCTCAGCAATCATGCTCACTCATACTGTTTCATGGATGAATCAGCAGTGACAATTCTAAGACAGAATAGATGCAAGGGACCCACTCATGATGACAAACTGTCAAAAGAGAAACACAACAGCAAAGGTTAGAAGAGGAACTGGAATTGTGTCACTTTGCCGCTGGCATTTCGGCTATAAGATCATTAGAGGTGATCCAGGGCACTTAACTCCTTATCACTGTGTGACTCTCCACTCCATCTCATCTCTGTTTACTCTAATGGCTTTCCTCTATCTTTCCGCTCTGTCTCATCTTAATGATATTCTAATGGTGCACCATACAGTAGATGAAACACCCTCATGTTTGTTGATTAGTTTTGACCATGGTAACAGCGCTCTCCTTCTTATGTGCACTGATAGAATAATGGAAGAAAAAAAAAAAGCTTCTCCAGCTAGACTAAGGATCGATTCAGCATTAGCCTACTTCAAACTTTAAAAAAAAATCTACCCATTGGTTCATTTGTTTCAAAAGTTGTTTACTTCACTAATCTGTAACCAAATGCTGATATACAGACCGAACACAACATGCGATATTCCACACATATATATTTTATGATTGATGGTTTTATGTTGCAAAATGGCAGTTGCATCTAAATGCTATTGGTCTGCAAAGTCACAATGCTGGGGATGGAACACTGTTTTATGGCTTTCTGATCGAGGAATTGGTTATGGGTCAGGTCTAAGGTTCATGGCAGAAAAAAATATCAATGATAAAATGATAAGGAACACTCTAGGGATGGCATCTGTTGCACAGGAGAAACACTCACGTACTGAACCACTATCAGTGTGGTTTTGTGCTAGCTGTGTTTGTAGCAAAATCACTGATTGCAGTTGACCACATCATTGCTAAAGAAAAAAATATGTAGCCATAAGATCACAGGGAAAACATTGATTCAACAGTACTTAAAGCTAAATGTTCTTGTTTCTCCCCTTCTTTTCATGTCTCAACTACTACCTCGTCCATCAAAGGAGCTGTTACTTTCATTAAGAACACTTTTAATGGTTACGTTCATCTTCTAATGAGTGTGTCTCAATCCATCATCAGCCTGTAAATGTCTCCTCCTTTGTATGACTCTGCAGTTATAATGCTTTCATGTTATTTAGACCACTTGGTGGCACTGTGGCACTGGGGTATAGTGATGACCAAATTCGTTCTTCTCTCATCACTTCTAATGAAGGCGCAAACATTGGATGAAGGTGTCAGAGCGACAAACAAGGTTGGTGAATAAAAATTAGGGTGGACTGAGCAAGAGAATCAAATGAGAAAGGTGGGTCTTTGATGGTAAAGTTTTGACTTGTGAGACCCTTAGAAAGCAAGAATGGCATGTTCTCTAATTAGTTGCAAAGAGTCTACTAAATTGCAAGGTTTTCAAATCATTCAAATGTGAATTTTACTGTATAGTTACACAGCCTGACGCAATATAAACTGTGGTAAATAGAGGACACTACAGTGCTGTCCCACCTCCAACCCTAGTCATCACCCTAGTTATTTTACTTAAAGACAAAAAATAAAACTATTTATCATGAAATACAAACATCAATGTATATATATATATATATATATATAGATAGATAGATACTCTTAGATAAGCAAGTTGAAAAGTAACCGAGCCCAGTTATTCAAAGATAGTCTGAATAGAATTTGGAAAGTGGATTGGCTAAATTCTCGTTTTTTTGGTTCAAAACCAAAAATAGCTTCTGAAATCCAATTAAATCACTAAATGAGACCGTCAGTTTATGTAGCTCAAAAGCAGTGTGGGGCCTATTTATTACCTACCTCTGTGGGGATCCTTGTTCCAAACCATCTTCCACCCAACAACCCCACCCCCTTCCTTGGACACATCCTTGGGTGCTTTATTCAGGCTTGTGCTTCTTACAGTTTGCCAACATGAACTCCTTGTTTCAGTTTTGTACTTTATATTCCCGTATTTCAATAAGGTTTGGGTGAGAGAAGTGAGTGAGTGAGTGAGTGAGTGAGTGAGTTAAAGAAAGAAGGAAAGAAAGAAGGAAATAAAGCAAGAAAGCAAGGAAGGAAGCAAGAAAGCAAGAAAGCAAGGAAGGAAGAAAAGGGGGTGATGCATATAGTACAAACCCGTGCTCTGCTCAAATTCTGTTTCTCCCGGTTTATATTTGTCATGTCTTGCTTCACAAATGGTATGTCATGCCCCTTATGGATGAAATTATTAAAATAATTAAAGTGCTTAATTGTTTAATTTAATTTTGCAATTTGCTTTCACCACCCACACACACATACTAAAAAAAGGCCATGCATTTAGTTATCTGATAAAGATAATCAATGTACATGATAATACAATGGAAAGTCAAAAGTTTGCATCTGTAAATCAACAAAATAACATTAATAAATAGATGGCGCAACTTGGACTGAACATAGTAGCAAGACAGCAGTATTTATGCCATTGTGTCCTTTCTTTGTCCACGTTGTAATAGAAATTGATTAGCAGTACAACCTTCTTTGTGAGATGACATTTGCTATCTGAAACATTATTCTGACAACAATGCAAGAATGGAAAGTTTCTCAGATCCGACAAATCACCGCTACATTCACATTTACTTCAACTCCTCTAAAACAGTTTTTCCATTCCAGAGAATGCTGCAATCACATGGAAATGTTTTTAATTTATTTAACCTCTTCATCAAGATCATAACTCACTTTTCTCATACCGAATCAATTTTCCCCATAGAAGTAAATTGAAATACCATTAATCTGTTCTAGCACCTCAAAAAGAATGCACTTTTTGATACCTGCTTTTTAATACAGAATAATAGCACTGTATTATAAAATCTAAATTTAAAAACATTTTGAAAACATAAAGACAATGTACAGAACACGCACACGTTTCGTGTTGAATGCCATTAAGGGGGTTCCATCTTCCGTGTGACTGCACGTGATAAGCTCAGTATTTGTGTCTCCTTCATGCGACTTGAGTGTTCTCATTTGTATTTGTGTGTTTTTTTTACTGTTTGCTTCATTTAATAAACTGAAAATGCACCAGCCACTTTTTCCACTTGACCTGAGTGTTGGTGCATCTGAAGCTTGCTCATAAGTCAATTTTTTGCTCGCATCACAAATAATAATTAAAAAAAAAAGCTCAACTAAGCAATGACTCGTGACTTGAAAAATAGATAGATAGTTGTAAGCCAATGTATTTACATTTGTAAAAGTGACGTGTTGTTTTTTAATAGTGTAAAAAAAATCATTTTCAATAGGAATTGATAGACCCGTTTAAATTAGAGAAATTAGTGACCGAACGAACAAAAGTGTACCTGTACTTTATGTAAAAACATATTATATTTTCCACTTTTTTTTTTCTCTGTTTCAATTGGAGAGATAAGTGAGAACAAACAAAAGTGTATTACGTACGTATATGTAAATAAAATCAAGTAAATGAAAGTGATCGTCACACTTCACTTTTGCTTTGTGTTACTCTCTACTTTGATCACAAATGATTGAGGAAACACTTTGAAAGTAAAATTATTTGATAATTCTTCAAATAATTATCATCATCTCCAGTCATAGTGAAACGTAAATAAAACATTACACTTTATTACATCAGCTTCAACTAGAGCCTTGGAGAACTTTCCATGGTTTCAACTTTTCTCCCCCAATAATATGGAACCTTGATGAACTTCACAAGCAAACACTGACTGAGGGGCATCATACGGTATCAAAAGCTGTTGTCGGTATGGTTAGAGGGAAGATTTGATTTAAAAATGGAGGAGTGGGGGATGACAGGAGGAGAGACGAGAAGGATGAGAGGAACAGACTGATTTCTGGAAACCCTACAGCAGCCCTCCAGCAAAAATCCATGACAGTGTCACTGTATGCTAGCTGTCATAGTGCTGCAGTCAGTCATTCATCTACATGCGTGTGTCTACCCCCCCCCCCCCACACACACACACAATCACCCATGCGTGTGCTAAATACACCCATACTTAAACTTACAAAAGCATAAAAATTACAAGCAAATCCAAAAACCAAGAAATATATAGCGACAGTATAATGCAACACACTTGTATCATTGCATTTACAAATAAAGATTGTAATCAGGCTTTATTGAATTCATTCATACATAGTGTCAGAAAATGTGTATTTGGTAAAACAAACACCTAAAAAAGAGAAACACACTCATATATATATATTTTTTTTTTAAAAGGGCACCCAAATTATAGGATTAAAGTAATTCTGCTCAATTTTCATTTTTGGCCAGAGGGTGAAAATAAAATGTAAACTAATGACGACAAAGAAATAATATTTGATACATTATTTTTTCCATGAGGAATCTCTTAAACATAATTTCAAATTAGTTATTTAGCATTAAACACTTGTCTTGGTTGAAGCTAGTGCATGCAAAATGACTAAAAAACAGCATGCTGTCATTTTTATTCTATTTTTGCACGCGCACACGCACGCACACACTCACACGCACACTCCCATTCAAAATGGCATTCCAACAGCACGTTGGATATCCTTGTCTTTTGTTTTAAGGGTACAGTATACATATTCCAGCCTAGTCATTTGTGTCCACTACAGTAGATTTTGGTATACATCTTTTCGTTTTAGTCATTTGTGTTACTCTATAAATTATGGTGTGCTCAGTAGACAACATCCTGGCCTTTCCAGTGATATCTCATGTGTTAAGGTGGGATTAAAGGAACTTTGTTTTCTTGTTGAGACAACTGCAGCTAAACACGAATGTCAAGAAAAGACCAATGATTTATTGATATTGTTGATTTAGCATTGTCACTAGAGTAAATCCAAATATTTTGACAAAATTCTAAATTGTGAGTTGTTGATTTAGCTCCTAGAAAATTACCCAAAAAATCAAATCAAAATATTCGGATCTAGTATAATCTTGCCAATAAGTGCATGTACGGTAGAACCCCAGACCACGTCTGTCTCTGTACTTGACACAATTGATTTTTGACACAAAATATTGTGAAATCTTTACCTCTGATCTTGAACAAAGCTTTGGAATCCGAGATTAGTTGGCCTTGTTGTTTAGGGGGTTTTAGCCCACTATGGCACCCGACTGCGGTCATGCACGATGCGCTTCCTGAAATCTGCACCGGCAAGGTCACAGGGGTTCACACTGAAGAGTTGAATTCACACAATAATATTTGCAAAACGATCGTAATAAAAGAGCTACTGTATTTATAAACATTAGCCTCTGTTTTTGGGACATTATTTCTGAGACTTTGGCTCTTCTACCATAAGTAAGTACGTTATGTGTTTAAATAGTGTTATTTTGTCACTTTTAATTTATTTTGAGCTTATTATTTGTCGTTCATTTGTCCGACTTGTGTCAAGCACCACATGCAGACCACCTAAGGCTTTCTTCCAAGCTTTTGCTGTTCTGTATTTTGGTTGGTTTTTGTGGTTTTATCCACTGTTTTAGACAAAATTAGACAAATTGCGTCAGAATTTGACGGCTTCGCTTCTCGTTGCTCTTTCAGGAATGAATTAGTGTCGAGTTCTGGGGTTCTACTGGATTTTATCCATTGTATTTTCAATTGCCCTTCTTCCAACTTTTCTTCTGCGTCTCTCATGATGCACTTGTTTACCTATCTTCCCTCTACTACATGCACTATCGGTCTCCTATCTCTCTCACTTGGTTGCTTGAAGCCTTGTATAAATTCCTGCAATGGAATATTGCATTTCTAATCTTGCTGACAGCAGACAAAACCCTTGTCCCCCCCCCCCCAACCCTCTCTATTTCGTCTTTTTCCAATATCCATACCCCATTCTCACAAACTGTAGACCCGGCTTTTTTCCAGATTTAATACTGCAGTACAAACACAAGCCTCTTTCACTCCTGTTTTGTTTCCTTCTGTCTTCCCCCACGATCATTTTTTTTTCTTTGACAGCACATGAGAAGAGAAGGACCTGAAATTAATGTTGGGAGTAAAACAGAGGAGTGTATTGGAAGTACAGCCAAGAGTGCTGCTGCTGGTAGTGGTGGTGTTGGCAATTCACAAAGAGGAGCAAGACCTTAACAACAACATGATTGGGGCTTGGAGACTTGTTGGAGGGCTGTGTTTACAAAGAGCAGCAGATCCCGCTCTATACTGTGGGGAAATGACTTTTCCTTGGCATTCAACTCTGTGTGTCTGGTGTACGTGTGTGCTAATTTTGCCCTTACATGCTCCCTTTTGCTGTCTGTCTTTCTGACCATCTTTCTTGAGAAGCCAAATGCCATCGTAAGTCTGCTCACTGTCTGTACAGTCCACCAATATCTGTCACCAGCCTGTTGGTCGGAACCATTCTTAAATTTAACATGCATGCGCACGCACGCACAGGCACACGCACGCACACACACATACTTCAAGGAGGCTCTTACGCTGTGACCTTGGTTAATGTCTGACAGCTCCTACAACAATATAGCCATGTGAGCCGGATCCAAACAGACATACTAGAATATACACAGAAATTGAATAATGGTAGTAAAATAACAGTGTGTTTATCTTAGAGTCTGTCTCAAGTGTCTGTTTGCAACAATTTACTCTACTTTAACAGGGTTTTATTGGGTCCCCCACTCGGCAGGCACTCTTGGCAGGTTATTGCTCCTAAAGACACTGTTTTGAAGGACATAAAGGTTCGAGTGTGTATTTTTGGTCTTGATCAGTCTTGCGTGTTTGCAAGACTTTATTGAAGACTATAATATAAACAAGCCTAGTAGTTTTTCAGAATGTTTTTTGTGTGTTCATGTGCAAACAACAGGAAAGACTAAATGATCCATAAAAAATGATTTATGAGATGTGGTGAATGTCAGAAGTAAAATATTCAACAGCCATTCCCTATTCGAGGCAGGCGTTGAGGTCCACGAGTTTGCCACGGCGTGGCCGGTTACACACACTCTGATGCACTCTATCACCCGGGAGATCGAAGCGTGCATGTTAGTTTGTCAAACACTGGCTGTGAAAAAAGCTGCTATATAGCTAACATCATCACTTTTCCCACAATTTCTATTGGGGTGTGTGTGGGTTATTCAATGGTAAGAGGCTCAACAGGAAAAAGGAGAATGCTTGCATGCGTTCAAAAGCACACATGCTGCGTAACATGGAACAGATTGCAAAAATGCCGTGATGTTCATATGCATCTGAAGACCACACGCACGCTCAGTGAATTTGGTTGATGAAATTAAAGTGAAGGCTGGTAACCATCTTTTTAAATTGTATTAAGTATTAACGACGTGGGTTTCCTCTTTGGGATTAGAGGCCTTCAACAATCCAGACTTTTTTATGCTCATCTGCCAGTTCTGATTTTCACCACAGCTTCGCTGCCCAGACATGATGAGCTACAGCAGCACAAATTCACCCACACTGCCTCCATAGTGGTACATTATTAAATGCCATACAAATACAAGCAGAAGTTAACTAGGTTAAAATGAACATTCTCTCAAAAGATGAATGAGAAGTGATCATATACATCGCTCATGTACGTATGTATTTGGCTACATAACTACAAAATGAATTAACCACTAATATGATTTGAAATGCTACAACATACTGGCTATATAAAATGTTTGATTCATTTAAGAGAGTAGGGTATCAAGCCAATGGAGTGAATTAGGATGTAGAAGCCAAACAAAATGAGGAGGCACAAGTCCTTGGGAGGAGTTTAAGAGGGGTTTCTGCATATTTGTGCAAGCAGAGCTCACAGAGTTACAGTAATTGCTGCTTAACAGAACCAACAAAGATACTCATGATGCTTTTAGCCACCTGTGTGTGGTGGCCAGAAGCAGAGTACCCCCTGATTTATCCTTTAATTCAATAGCACTTCAAAAAGTGTTTGTTATTTTTTTACTTGGAATGTTTTATTTTTGCTTGTCAGTTTGTTACAGTTATGAATGTTAAACGTTACTTAAAATGTTATAAAATATGTAGACAAGCATCACAACACTGATTGTGTTTGACTTAAAGAAAATGTCTCAATTTCATACTCAGCGATTCACTGTTTATTATTCTAAAAATAATTTGTATATACTGAGCATCACTCTTTAGAGAGCCAATTTCTCCTCAAATGCCACTTGTAATGTTTGTTATGGTTACCGTATTTTCCGGCCTATAAGGCGCACCGGACTATAAGGCGCACCGTCAATGAATGGCCCATTTTAAAACTTTATCCTTATATAAGGCGCACCGGACTATAAGGCGAACCATTAATGCATCATGTCAGATTTTTAATCCAAATCAAATCATTCTCCATTTTATCTTTTTTATTTCAACTTCAGACGGAACAAATTACTTTATAATCATAAAATAATGATCCATAGTCTTTTTGATTCATGATTCATAGTCTTCAGCGGGCCACTTATGATTGATTTCATGACACAATGCTTTGGGCCAGTTTAAATTTAGGAATTTGGTCCATATATAAGGCGCACCGGACTATAAGGCGCACTGTTGGTTTTTGAGAAAATTTTAGGTTTTTAGGTGCGCCTTATAGGGCAGAAAATACGGTAATTGGTCCCAGGGAAATTCACCACTCTGGATCTCTTCTAGTACTCTATTGCCAAATGTATGCATGTGCATGTATGATGAATGAAATAATCAGGACATTGACAAAAACAGTAAGTGAAATATAGGCCTGCCTATATTTTAAAATTACTAATACATTTTTACACCCACAAAACACGCAGCTTGTTATAGCATAGCAAGAACGGTGGAAACCAGCATCGCTTGTAATAGAAAAAAAATAGTAGTGAAGTTATATTTTAATGAAGGTTTGACTCCCACTCCTTTGCTGGGTCATCAAGCAATATGTGATATATCCACAAGGCGCACGGTCTATAAATTTTGTTTGTTGTTTGGGTCCTGCATATTCTGGTAGAGGAACGAATGTTTGTCCAACCAAACATCAATTAAGCGACCTGGAACATTGTTTCATTGATACATATTGTTTAAAGGATTTGGGTTGCTTATTAGTTTAATTAATAGCACATAAAGGTGAAGTAAAATTAAGAAAAGTGTAAACAATAGTCTGAAAAATATTGTTTTTCTGGGATATCAATTAAGATGCAAAATCTTTTTTTTTTTTTTTATTCCTCTCAGAGTGAAGCTATTTTGCCACTTGTTGCCAAGTAAAAGTAACATTAGATTTCCTCAAGTAACGACCAATCACAGCTTTCAGCTTGCCAACATCCTAAAACCAGTTTTAGAAAACACTTTTGAACTAACTTCCCCATTAGCTTGTTCAAAGAAATTAATTAAACGCATACATGTCGCAAATAGGTGGTGAAACAATTTTGCAAAGAAGCACAGGTGGACAGAGTAATATTTACAGCAAACAGTACATGCACCGGCCTCTGGAGGGAACGAGACTTTTATCAATGCATGGTTGATACTAAATCTGCTACACTCATTTAAATCCAATGCACATGTTTTCACACGTTCTTTTTGAAGTTGTGCTTTGATTGTTTGACGAAGACTACTGCACCACAGGAACACAAAGTTCCATATCTCCAAACATGGATTCCCAAATGCATTCAGGTGACACAGATGAACCAATGTTGTATTTAGCAAACTGTTGGTGAGATTCACACGGGTGTATTCACACACAAATGGCCTTCAGTGACCTTTATCAGATGAAGGAAACCATGTGCAAAAACGAGATTACACACTTCCTTTCAGTTGTCCTGCTCCATCATCATCACCTTGGAATTCCACTAAATACTACAGAGAAAACATTATCAATTAATCTTTAAGTGTTTTAATTATTCACGTTTGGCGCAATCCTCTGTGTTTCCTTAACATGTCACAAGTCTGCATACACATACCGGAATTAAAGATGTCAGCAGTTGACCTTCATAAAACAAAATTACATATAAACCTTTAACTAAATAAATAAATACATTTGTGGATTTGTTTCTTTGGGCAAAATGAGAATCTCATTCATTCTTTATTTAAAGAGAAAGTATTGTATTGAGATAAAAAAAAAAAAAAAACAGTTACATCGTGACCACAGAATTTTAAAAACACAAATTAGAAAACAAGTGCACATGTTTTAATTTAAATGTGGATTTTAGTGTTCAAAAATATTTGTAGTTAGTTTTTGTAGCTTATTTAATGCACAGAGTAAGCAAAGGCTCTTTTACCAAACTCTGTAAGCAGACAAAGCAAAAAATAATCTTGTAATCAAAGACAATAAGATTGAGCATTTTCCCCAGTAATTAAGGCACAAATAGTTAAAGGTATAGCAGTCCCGATACTGACTAAAATAAAAGTGTACCCGTGACTGGCCCTTTGAGCGTCTAGAGCAAACCATTCTTGAAGAGTGTATATATTCACAGTGGTAAGTGGACATCTTCTAGTGAGCAATGAACCTTCAACAACAACAAAAGCGCTCTTCAAGACATTTTCCAACAAGTTTGCAAAGGCGCAATTGCCGACCAAGATTCTACCTTCGCCCACAATGTGACAAGATGAGGTAAGCCATTGTAAACTAAAACAGAAAAACTGTTGGAAGCAAAAGTTTTGTCCACACAGCTTGTGAGTGTCAGTTTCAGTTCAGTTTAAACTTCAACTGTCAGATTTTCTATAGTTCTTGTCACACGCTTATCTTAAAACACTGTTTACAGCTGTTGCTCATACCTTTTTGAAGAAGGATGTAGAATGTCCAAAATGGAGGCAAGCAGGCATGCAGGCAGAGGGAGAGAGGCAATGGCAGGCAGGCAAGGGTGTAGGCCAGGCAAGGGAAGGGGAGAGGAGAGGGGGAATGACAGGAAGGCGAGCAGGTGGCACACGGGTGCAAATCCAAATTGTGTGTAATCCAACTAAGGTTTCAACATAAAGGGTTCCAAGAAGTAAACTAAAGTTTGTTTTCTAAGTTCAAAGTTTTCAAGTTCCAAAAAATACAAGTTTGGAACAAGCTTGAAGTAGTTTGAAGCGGCCTTTGAGCGTTAAAAATCTATATCACTACTATCGTCTTTCTTTGTCTGAGACTGGTTGAGACTGACTACTAAGTGGGAGCAACCATATTGACCTGATCAGGTGACTAACCAGGTGACCAAAGGCTTTGTCAAATAAAAGTCCATGGCCCAAGGCCAGCAAATCTTAAACAAATCTGAGAATTTAAGCCAAGGAAACTAAATTGGCTCCAACACAGCTTGTTTGCTAATTCTTCACGGGGTTTGTTTGAAAATTCACTCTAACGTACTCTGGGACTGTGTGTTGGGAGAGGGAGCGTCTTCTTCCCTCCCATCAATTTCCAAATGCATTCTATGTTATAAACCAATCAGAAGCTCGCGCTTGAACTGTTTCCATCTGTACTGCCAGATGCACTGAGCTTTGGTACTTGTTTTTGAGCGCATTCTGAATAACTGAGCGACACATTTTGAACGCTCTTGAGTTTCTGAATGGTCAAAGAGAAGCAATACAGGCTCGGAGCATATTCCCAATTGCTTTAGGGCACAGGTGTCAAACTCAAGGAACGGGGGCCAGATACGGCCCGCCACATCATTTTATGTGGCCTGGAAAGACAAATTGTGCATCAAATTTGTGTGTCATTACTAGAATTGCAAATTGTCTTCACTTTTAATGATATCTTTTTCTCAAAATATTTGACCAGTTTGACTCATCTGATTTGAAAACGAGTTATTTTTCAGTTTGTTTTGTAGCTTTTACTGTATATAATATGAGGTGTTCATACATTTATTATAATAATGTCCCTCCGAACGAAGCTATGACTACAATGCGGCCTGCGAAAAAAATGAGTTTGACACACCTACTTTAGGGAATGGGGATTTTGGGTGCAAGTCAGCTCTACTGTTCTTGGTCTCAGTTTGTCTAAAATTACTTTCCCCAAAAAATGTGGCTTATACTGCGCAGCAGTATTTCTGTCACAGCATTTTTGTCTGGTACCATTTTTTTTTGTGATTTTATTTAATTATATATTTATTTAATTTTATGCTACCAAAAATGAAAATTAACACGCTTTTAGCTTTTGACCCATGGATTTGTTTGTTTTGTAATTTTTTCTAATTATATAGGGCAAATTATTACATATCCAATACTGGGGGATTTGAGGAAAAGAGGCAGTGCCAGTGAGATTGCCTGCAGCCAACATACAAATGTTGGTGAAAAGGGCCTAAAATCTGTCTGGCACTAGCTGTGAATGTTTTCAACAGTGCAAATACAGAAAATCTCTGCCAGTGACACACACACACACAACACTGTCCAAGAATCGCAAGAAACAACCTCTTTCACATTACGCTGTAATTGGCAGGAAGCAGGACGTGACTATCGCTTATCTCGAGCAATTGTTATGGTTAATGAAAGTGTGTGTGTCTATATAGTGTGTGTCTGAGTAGCTATGTGTATTTTTGTGTTATCTACACGTGTAGGTTTGCTTGTGAGAATTCCTACACAGTAGATGTAATGTCAACGAGTGTGTGTCTGTGTGTGCGTGCGTGTGTGTGCGTGTGTGTGTGTGTGTTTGCGTCCGTGTGTGCATGCGTGATAGATGGAGTTTGAAGCTAACCTGGGGTAAGGGTGCCACTTTTGAGCTTGACGCTCTCCCTACCTTACCTCTGGGTCAAGTTGTTTTGCTGCTGGTACTACACTGTATTCCATCCAAACCTTGGCTGGGTTGGCCCCTTTGGACCCAATAACCTGACTGTTTGCTTGGGTCAACAAGTACATTCTCAATGAGCACATCCCTCTGTATCATATTACAGTATATTGTATGGATACACATGCTCCAAGCAAAGTTTATAAAGCGTACACAGTCTTGTGGAAAGTATTCATTCACCTTTTACTAGCAAGGAATTGATGACATTCAATATTTGAATAATAGTTTAATAGGACGTCAATCCACCATTTGCAACTATTAAAGCTTCAACTCTTCTGGGAAGGGTTTCCTCAATGTTTAGAAGTGTCTTTATAAGAAACTTTGACCATTCTTCCACAGGTGTCTTTTGGATAGTGTTCTATTGAGTTGATGTCAGGACTCTGTGCAGGCCAATCAAGTTCATCCACACCTATGTCTTTATGTTCATCGATGCTGCGACTAATATAAAATCAGTCTTGTGTAAGAATGTAACAATATCTAAAGCTGATGGTTTGGTCAACATTGATCTCAAGATACGATAATGATTGTGCAAGAGCTCATGGTATTGCACTTAGCCTCATGATATTGCAGGAAGGTTCTCGGCTCACAGTCTGTGCATTTTATCACAACCTTTTGTGAAAAAGATGCCTTCAAATCTTAAATTCCTCCTTTGTCATTGCCCTGGGCAACTGCCCATCATCGTCTGTCCATCGCCATTCATAATGTATCTATCGTTTGTTCGTCCTTTTCATCTTAAAAGAGCTTCTGTCATTGTTTCCATCACCAGTCCATCCATTCGTTCATTATTAGTCCATCAGAAAAAAAAATCTGCAAATGGTTTGAGTTCCTCGATGGTTAAGGAGAGGATGAATGAATACACCTCATTCGAGATTATTAGCATGTTGCTAATCCACTTGACAGCGATTTATCTATTTTCTATACTGCTGACCCTGTTTTGTAGTAGCAGAAAGCAGGAGCATATCCCAGCTGACTTCAGCCGAAGGGCAGACAACAGCCTGAACAGGTTGACGCTCAATTACAAGACACAGACAGAGACAGAAATTCGTTCAGACTCACATTCACACTGCCAATGCACAGAGGTCAGGCGAATGAACCGTTACAGATGTAGGCAAAGGTACACGGCTACCATATCTACCTTATTTTTACATGGTTGCTGTATGCATGATTTGCCAACCTGTTTAAAAAGACCTTGGTGATTGATACATTTCCGGCACAATATTTACAGAAAGTAGAGAGCAAAATCCTCCAAACAGTTTGAAAATATCACATGAGAATGTATTCAGGCGTACATCACTCTAAGTCTTGTGTTCAAAGGTTCTTTACGTTATTTTGTTTGAGTTCAGGACCAGTTCTGTAAGGAAAGTGTCTTTTGAATTAAATGATACTACTTTGTACTACCCTGCCTTGCACGTTTCTAGCGTGATCATCTCTGAATTTGAAGGTTGTGGTTTTGATGACGCAAGTTAGTCCCCCCGGCAAACATCCACTCCCGCACCCACATACACACAAACTTTCCCAGTTGCGCCTGGTGCTGTGTCAATGTCCTTTGTAGACTATATTTCATTAATCATTTTGTGATTGAGTAAATGTGGTGACCATGTAGAAATGCTTGGAGTACATTGCATTTCAAAAAGCCAAGCTCATTTAAAAATGTATTGAATTGAAAATCAACTAGAGGATTAAAACCACACACAAAAAAACGTGCTAGCGAGATATTGTATTCAGGATACACAAAGGATTTAAACAAAATTTACTGTGTCAGCAGAATGTGGCGAGCCAGACAGGAGATAGTATATGGCAAAATGCCAGGAGCAGGCTGTGAAGCATCATCTGACATGCACATGTTCAGAGGACTATTAAAATGCATCTGTCTCTACTTAAATGAAAAAATGCAGTAATAGATGATATGTAACCAATGTTGTTACGTTTAAATAGATGGATAAATGATTCCACTAATAATGTGTAAAAATGGTATCTTGTCTGTGTGGTGTATTCAATTGAGTTAAGGTTGAAAAATATCTTCCGATCATTGTCTTCACATCGTAACATCATTGAAATTGATGTCATTGTACTTTTTGATGAATAGTATAAATGCTGTTGTTCCAGTACTTTTTGTCAATAAATCCAATTTTGAGCAAGCCTCCCTGGCTTCCCTGCACTTGGGTTGACCTTTACCCTCTACACGTCCACATGAAACAGTTAGTTGTGACATCTGTTGTTCAAGTCACAACTGACAAATCATCTTGCCCAAAACCCTAGCATTGGAGTCAAAGTTGCTGCCAGGAACTCAATCAGAGATGTGAATGGATCACAGCACAGATCTTGCCAAGGCTTTTTTTTATTAGCTATTCAAAAATGATAAATATTGCACTGGAAATAATATCTGATTGAGGTACGGGACAAAATGGTCTTTACAGACCAATTTCCTCACAGTGATTACGTACTAATTTCAGGAAAATCTTGTACTGCTATGTAGAAGACAAGCGGAACGTAAGTTATTATCTGTGCTTCAGCCACATCTGCTAACATATCACTGGGGTGTGGAAGAATGGTTTGCTGTTTGTGTGCTGTAGATCTTACTTAGTAGAAAGAGCTCATCTGGTGGTTTGTGTCAGTGCCATTGACCCCTGTGTTCCCCATCTGGTTGTTACACACAATGAGCCAGCAGTGACAGCTGTTCAATCAAAGCATCATAAGAGGCCAAACTACTTCCACAAGGTTTGCTGATATGAATCATGCGTTAAATATGCAATATGTACGTAACATTATTGTCTTCAGCTTCACTGCATAAGGGGGTATTAAGCATGGCAAATCCTACACCTTGTATAAAAAAAGGCAAATTTGATGGGACAAAAACATACAGTACATAAAGTGCCACGGGAAACGCAACCCGAACACAACCACACACACTATACATTTTATATAATGTAAAGTATATCAATGCCATTTTTATGAATTTCATAAAAACCCTCAACACAAATAAACACCATCATCATATCTATGTTGGGATCGGGCATCGCGCATAGATTTTACACAATAATCTAAACTCATCATAGAAAGAGGAAACCTATAAAGAATGTTCTAGTTTTTCTCAGTCACTTTGGTACATTTTTCAGATCAGTCTTATAAATCTTCTCAATTTTATTTTGATAATTTTCTCAAAATTGTGTGGCTTCACAACGGGTGCACATAGAAAAATGATCTCAGTTTCTCTTTATTTAAACAAGCTGCAAATTATTTTAGACGTCCATACGAATGATTATTTACAATACTCTGCTATTTTGGAGAGGTTTATTTGAATGATTTTTTTTGTTTCCTTTTCTCATTGTCAATTTAAAATGTCTTTCATAGCTTGTGAACTTGATATACCAACAACCAGAAGTGTTTTGAATATGCACCCCGGTCTAAAAGAGAATGTTGTGTGAATCCGTACAGCTACCCAGATATGAGGAACACAGAAGGATACATCTGAAAATTGTGGGGGAAAAAACAGCTCAACATTGTACATGTCTCCTTTCATTTTGTGGGCCATGGAGCGAGACACACTTTGAACTTTATGCTTGCGACAACCACCGGAGCAGATTCGCCAGGTGAATATGGCAGTGTCACAAGAATGTCAGGTAGGATTTGATTTGAAGTGTGCGGGGAACACAAAACCGAAGTATTAGTCAGGTAGCAACATGGAGTTGGACATTTTCTAAATTGTTCATATATACCAGGTTTTCCTTTGTTTGGGCAAGTAGTTGAAGTGGTTACCATGTAATGGAAAGGAGTTTATTTGATATCAGATTATGAGTTTAGCTGGGTGCTACATCTGGTAAAGAAGACTGACGAACGAAGAAAAATATTGGGACCAGGATGAAGAGCAGATGCTGATACGCCACTAGAAGTCGATCTGTGCCTGGCCTGAATATATTTCACTCTTAGCTCTTTGTCACACTGGCATCCCAAATTGGCAGTGTAGAACAGGCGTAACACAAAACGCTGGTCTAAAACAGCCTCGTTCAGATGTGTGAGAATTTGCTGAGCCTTGATTTTATGTTTCCTGCCAAGAGCTGCGTTGTGAACATATGCCAGGGCAAAGAGACAGATTCCAGTGCATGTACAATCAGAGATTCACACACGCGCACACACCCGCATGCACGCACGCACACGCATGATTAAGGCAGACTCATATTTAAAAGACTGAACCTTTTGAAAGACAAGTCTCTCAATGACATTCTTTGAAATAGAAGGTGAGGTATTGGCCTGTAATTACTTGCTGCTGAAGCATTCAGATAAAACTTTTTAAGAGGAGGGAAGATAACTAGAATTTTTAGACTTTCTGGAAACTAAAGAGAAATGTTTTCAACCACCACCACAGCTGAAGAAATGCAATTGAAAGTTTTAAAGAATTTTGTGGGAAATGATCCAGACATAATGTTCTGTGTGTGTGTTTGAGGAGTCTTAGATGGTTGAAATTTGCAAGATTAATTAGAGTGCAGGATGGTGCCGGTTGAAAGGTGTTTTGCTGACTCTGACAAGGGGCATAGATGATGAGTAACATGATTTTTTGGGGCTGAATTTACTGCTGCCTTCTTTGTAAATATTTAACACCACTTAAACTTAAAGCTCCTTACTGGGCCTCAGCACGAAATTGTCTGGAGATTTTGGGAATGGTGGGGTTGCAAAAAGGTGGTAGGGGGTGGAGGGAATGAATAGTGCATGCCCATCTTAACCCTATTTCCAATTAACTTAGCACACTCTATAGTGTCCTGGGAAATCATTTTGGGTGAATAAAAACACCATACTTGGATGTCTCCATGCACTGTTTGGTAAATAATGTGTTATATACTCAATATGTATAAGTGAATGAAAGAGAGAGTGGGAGATGGAAAAAAACACTTAAGAAACATCCCCAGGTGAGAACCTGACTGGGTTGTGAGGTGTGATTTGTAGATGGCTCTAGGTTGTGACTTCCATATTCTCTCATTACTGCAGATTGCTCGTTGGAGAGGAAGATGGGCTTTTTTTCTTCTTTGCCTTTGACTCATATTATCATTTATAAGTGTTTGCCTTAAAGTATTTACGTCGTTTTTTTTTTTTAAGTCCCCCATTTGTCTGAGGGTTGAGATACATTATGTTCCATATTGAATATCACAGATAAAAAAGTCTGTATTCATAGAGCAACAATCACACAGAGTATAAATGGAATGAATGTGGCGTCAATTTAAATGGGAATATTGCTATTACAACTGACTGATTTAGACATGCAAGGAAATGTCCAAATAAAGATTAATTTTACATACATTTCCTAGTAACTGGATTATTTGGAAGACAATTCCAAAATAGGGAAGTATTTTTGGAATCAATCATTTGCATTTTTCTGTATTTGACGAATACAACATACACTGAATATCTGTTTATTTGGGAAAATACACACGCGCAATAGATAAGAATTCATTAATTCGATCATTAATTCGTTCATTCACACATTCGTCCTTCTATCCGTCCGGATTGGTTAATCGACCTCGGATGCATGTCTTTGGAATACACTTTTTAAACATTTAATCATGGTAACAGGGCGACACGGTGGGTGGGGCACTGGTTAGCATGTCCACCTTCCAGTTCAGAGGTGCAGGGTTTGATTCCGGCTACAGCTTTCTTGTGTGGAGTTTGCATGTTTTCCTGTGTGGGTTTTTTCCGGGTTCTCCGGTTTCCTCCAATATTCCAAAAAAACTCCATGCACACAAGGCAGTGCAAATTAATTGGTTCTTGATGTTGACCGGATTTCTTTCGAATGGGTGCCATATCTTACAAGACGCAGGCTGAACTCTGGGTTTCTTACAGAAAACCTGTCGGGGAAGAGGTTAGCTTCTCAGAGTCAGTTGCCATGGTGAGTGACTCAGAGTTTCACTTACCTCTCTTTTTTGAACTAGAAACCTGGAGATTCATTAATTTCGGCTAAACAGGGTTTTCACTAAACATGCTTTCTGGAATACCCCCAGTTCTAAGGAAATGGCTTTGAAATAACAATAACAACATTGAAATCTTGTTATAAAACCAAATTCTATGTAGTGGCAATCTGATGGTTAGATAAATGCTTCTGTACTCCCTAAATTTGTTATCCCCCATTCCCTACCTGCCTGTTGCATACCTACATCCCTCCAAAAGTAATTTATCAATAATGACACATCCTTCTCTTTTGCTGCAGGCTGAAAACATTTGGGTTTGACATCAAAAGAAAAACCTCTAGATACACACCTTAGAAGATAGCACCATTTGCCACTGTTTAGTCCCAGTGCATCCGTGGACTGGCATGTATGTTTACCATTCCAAAATTGTTTACTTTGATTGGACAAACCATGAATAGCACTCAATAAATAGTGCTGCTTTTCAACAATCTCAGGAGAAAGCTGATTTTGGGTGAAAATAAGCAATTGTGAAGCTCAGAGAAGACATAAAATCAATGAGCCATTGGGGATGACCAATGCAATCATTTGAAATCCACTGGTGTTTTACGTAAGGCAAGTCAAACGGGTATACCAAGAAAACTAACATCTGAAAAAATGCTATGAAGGCTGTAGAACAGTAACAACACACAACGGCAACTGCTTCTAGAGGGCATAAGTGTATGAACATGAACAAAAGTATGGATACAGAGGAACACTCAAGTCGGGGTCCATGCACCCTTAGTGGTTGGAGTGACATTCGAGTCAGGACAGGTATGAGGGCATGCGCCGCGGCGGCGCTTCGCCGCACTCACCATCTGGCTCCACTTGCTCGGTGATCGTTTGCCGTGCCCAAATTCTGGTGTTATGCACTTTTTACCATCACTTATACTCCAAATTTTACACTATTCTAAATAGAATTTCTGATGGTTTAGTTATCGAGGAAACGGTGTAGCTCAGTGTTAGGGTGTTTCTCTCTCAATTTGCAGCTTGTAGGTTCAATCTTCATCCCTGGTGACCATGTCAAAATGTCCTTGAGCTACACACTGAACCCTGAACCCTACTGGCGCCTGGCAGTGCCTTTCATGGCAGCATCCTCCCACTGGTAGAATATCTTCATTTTGTTGTACATCAGTTGTGCAATGACAATAAAGTCATTCTATCTATCTTATATCCCCACGAGTAGTATTATGTGATATAATCGAGTGTTATGTCTTGTTTAATTTGTGATGCATTTCTCAATTAATCTGAATAGACAGTGCTGGCTGACCTAATGATGTGCTTAATGAAATGTGTGTGTTCCCATCTGACCAGAAGTTGTTCATTGCTGGTGTGACCCTGGGCTATCAATAAACATCACCTCAGGGATATTGGCAGCTCTCTAGGATCAGTGATTTCTAGCTATTGTTCTGGGGGCACTTTGGTGTGCCGCGAGAGCTCTACAGTTGTGCTGCAGGAAATAATGAAATTGCAAATAAATGGTCAGAAAATTATTTACTTATAACAAAAGGTATCTTTGTCCAGCTATTGATGCCAGCATCTTTTAGTGACAGACCAAATAAATTATAGTTTATTTGCAGAAAGTCTATAATTGATGTGTATCTACGATTTGTGACCATTTTTGTTAGTGTGCGGTGAGACTTCTCAAACTTAAAATTTGTACTTTGGCTCAATAAAGGTTACTACGTAATGAAACATAATACCCTAAAGAAAGTTATTGCTTTTTGCAGGTGAGTGGCTGCAAATGTTTTGGTGTTCCCATAGGCCTGCAGCTTTCTTAGGTCATTGTCACAGAGTAATACCTGCATCCTACTGGAGTGAACCTTTGCTTTGGGCACATTTTTATCAATGCAAGGTTGTAAAGTGGTTGACCTTTGTGTGTGCGTGTGTGTGCGTGTGCGTGTGTGTGTGTGTGCGTGCGTGCGTGCGTGCAGGCGTACGTATGTGCGTGTGTAAACGTATGTATGTGTGTGTGTGTGTGTGTGTGTGTGTGTGTGTTGAGGTGTGAGTAACTACACTAGCAGAATAGGAACATAACCATCCCTCAATCCCGTTGAAACACTAATGAGAGTCCAATATCACTAATGGCTAATTAGCCATTATATGCTGTGAAATGGGGGAGAGAAGGCAGAGATGAAGAAGGAAAACAGAAGAAAGACATGTAGGGCAATGCAAACGTGATGAGGAAATAGGCAAATCAACAAATTAGAAAATGAGAGAGATCAAAGTTAAGTAGGAAAGGTACGATAAATACAAACATGAAAGGTAAGGAAGAAAGTAGAGAATGAAAGCAAAAGGAGAGATATAGTGAAGGGTAAAGACAAAATTAAGGATAGGGTACACTGGAGTTGTCGAGAGCAATAAAGCAAGAAGGGTTCAAACATTTATGAGGTGAGGAAGAAAGCAAGTGGTGAGGAAAAAGGGTAGGGGAACGTCAGCGGCTGTGACCACATTTGGTTGGGGCAGCGTTTCATCAACAAGAAACAATTACCGCATTTTCCGCACTATAAGGCGCACCGGATTATAAAGCGCACGTTCAATGAATGGCCCATTTTAAAACTTTGTCCATATATAAGATATATACATTTTGCCCGCGGGCCAGACTTTGGACACACCTGCTGTAGTGGCTCAATATTGCTTCATATATAAGGCACACCTGATTATAAGGCGCATTGTTGGCTTTTGAGAAAATTTGAGGTTTTTAGGTGCGCCTTATAATGCGGAAAATACGGTAGTGGGCTATGCACGTATAATGCAAAATCCACTTTTTTAGCTTTTATATACATTTTATTGTAGAAAAGTTTAATATAATTCCTCTAGGTGCTGCAAAGATACATTTATAATCTGTTTGGAGGATATTTTTTAACCTTTTAACCTTGTTTGGCAGTCCCGCTGCAAAGATTGTGACATAGTCTTTGCAGAAGGACTGCCAAACAAGGTAAAGGGTACGGCCAAACTGTTTTGCAAATGCACCATCTTTATTCCTCGCAGCGAGCCTGTGAACAGTGATGACACACCATTGTGATACATTCAACTGAAGTCGTGGTTCTGAAGGTTTGTCGTCTTCGCTGTCCTCTTCCTCTGGGTCAGATTCTGGCTCGAACATGTACGGTTGGACGGACAGGTCTTCGGCTGTTGACAACCTATAATCAATCAAAAACGTTTGTGTGCTGCAAGATAACTAACTCCGAGGGGCCTGTTATACTATGATGAAGAGGAATCAAACAAAAGTATTGCTGTTCCATTTTATATAGATTACAAGTGAATTATTAAACTGTAGGAAAGATTTACAAGCATGACATGTCCACTTTAATCCGAAAATGTGTTTCACTCTGCTTTGATCATCTCCTCCATCTGAAAGAATGCATTTCAGATGCAAAGCACAGCAATCTGTTTGTTAACTTTTGGAGTTAATCACATTTCAAATGGATGGCGAGTGAATCACGGAATGAGCCAGTGATTTGCCTGCATGCATAAAAGTGTGCAGACAACACGATGCCCTGACCCCCGCCCCCCTCTTCCTGCTTCCCTCAGGGGCACACTCACTCAACAATGTTGGCTTCTCAATGACTCAAATTAAGTGTTATATTTTGTATTGTTGCCCATCAAAAAGAGCGACTGCATTCATGTGTCATCAGCCCGAAGCAACATTTGTCATAAAAACCCAATCTGCTGTAACTTTAATGATACAAGGTGTATTATTTTATTAATACATACATACAAAAACCTTGGAATAATTTGATAATAATTGTGCAAGTAACCTTAACACAGTTTCATAAATGTACAAAGGGAGTGAGAGTACATGTTGCTCACAGATCATCATAATGGAGGATATTTGGTATTCTGTATTGCTGTGTGCTTGTTGAGATTGCTGTTTTTTCCTGACAGGCTGACCTTTCGTTATAAATTCTACCAATCACATGTGCCTAAATACTGTATTCATCATACACAAAACAGTCACAGTTTGGGCCACACAAACAGTGTGTGCGCGTGTGTGTGCGTGTTTAATCCAACCAGGTGGCTTGAAGATTGGGTGTATGTTGACTGTGGAGGAATGCTTTATGGATTACGGCTTCATTTTGTCCTCTTTAAATATTGCGTATTTGTCAACTTGCCTGTTGATCCACTCGTCTTTCTTCTTCTGCTGTTCATCCTTGTACTAAACTGTCAATCCCCAAGCTGTCACATTTCCTTTCCTCCACATCTGTTTCATTCTTCCATATAGACGTGCACCATGAATCAAGGAAAACAGTTAAGATACTGTTGAACATTGTAAATATTGGCTTTTTTTTTTTTAATCCAGTTTTTTAATTTCTCAGACAGTAATGTATGATAAAAATGAGACACTAGTGGGAGGTTCCAAAAATACATGTGGGTCATTTTATTGTTCAGCTGTGACGTCTGCTCACATGTTGAATAAATTGTTCTGATTTGTCTTTCTTTCGTCTTCTCTCCTACATCACTTTTACTCCACTCTTAGATGGAAGATTGCTACCAGAAAATGTTTTAAACCACATCACGGGTCTCCTTGCTGAGGTCATAATGTGTGTCATTATTCCTTTGTTGTTTCCTTAGCAACACTGTGGATAAGCTTTTAGTGTTCATTTGTTTTGTGGCGTGGGGAAAGAACCCCCGGCTAACGACAGTCTCTAAATTGAATTTTAGTGGAGTTCTGCAAACAGTCAATGGAGGGTGCTACAATGCAAGGGAAACGGCAGCATCGCACCTCTCCCATGGTGAGTCTGCTGCGATTGAAATAGACTTGTGTGAAATGGATTTCTTCTTTCACCTTGTGTTTCCTGATCAGTTCCAATATTCATCTTGCTAGAGCCAAAATAAGTTTGCAACCCATACACAGACCTTTGTGATTAATTGTCATGGAGAGGCACAGGCTGATTGGAGAGAGTTATGATCAACAATCGATAGTCATTGACGCACACACTTCACAAATACACTCACACACTCAATAGAACCAACACGTGTGCTCAAAACTTCCATCACATTGATACAATTGTCACTGCACCAGTTTTTTAATCAACTTCCAAGGCCAAACACTTCATCTAGTCTTCTCACTCAAACACACCAGACAAAAAAACAACAACCTTACCAATAAATTATTATTGATCCCTTGTGTTGGCACCTGGGCTCAGGATGGACCTCACAGGTAATTTTCACAGTCCTGCCGTTTATCAACAAAATGATTTTTGTGTACAGTGATGTGTGTGTGTGTGTGTGTGCGTGTGTGTGTTGTTTGCCCTGTTTCTTAGCACTGTACTCTATATGCATCTGTGTTTATGTTTTTCAGTGTCTGATTGCTTTGCTGTGTGTTTTGGCAGTTTTGGCAAACTGCTGATATACCGTCAATGTATTATTCTGGGTTTTACTTCCATTTTTTGAGGATTGTGCCTATGTCAAATTAATACATTTGTCCATATTTTAAACTCATATGCAGCCATCAATCTTTGTTTGCAGTCACAGTCTCTTCCACATCTCTACATTTATTGTAGTTATCTCTAACCAATTTTATGATTGTTGGGCGGCTTTTATTCTCTGCCATCATCCCAACTTGCTGTAAATCAACACTGAACAAACAGAAATTATATGCGCAATCAATCTACCTCGTAATTTATTTCTTCTTTCCAGCCAGTCCATTACTGTTTACTTTTCCTGAACTGCAGTTTTGAAGACAATGAAATCCACTTTTTGGCTGACTTCCTTCCTTTAATATGTGTCAAAGAAGCACAACTGCCCCCAGATATTCAGCAGCAAATATAAATGGAGACATATATAGGGGCATGGCCTGAAATGGTTCTTCTGTGTATTATAGCCGCAAGTCGTATGCACACAGATACGCACAGGCACAAAGGCAAACACACACAGTAACGGTGATTGACAGCTATTGGAGCCCTGAGAGGTTGTTGTTATTTTTCTTTAAATAAATTGACTGCATTTAAAGGAGGATATTACATCTACAGAAGCAAACGGCCAGTAAGATGCCACTTATGGCCGTGTGCGTCTATACATGACCTTTTGGCAGAGCTCACCCCTCTTATGCATATATGTTTAACATCATTTATAAACTCAAAAGTTCTTCGGCTGGCATGCAGCTGACCCATTTCATCACTTTGTTGACATTCTGTGTCTGACAGCTATATGCTGGCCTCAGCTATTTATTTTCATTTCTTCCTCACCTACTCACTTACTCTTTCCACTTAAGTTTGCTCAAGCTGACTCAGGGTCACTTTAATTTACCTCTTTGGCTCGGAATGAATGATGACTACTGCACTAAGATTCTGTCGCCCAAGTTGGAGTTGGCTGCTTTTATGCATAATATACTGTGTATGTGCATGTATTTAGCAGAAAATAGAATGTCCGAAATATGGGTACAGTGACAGTGTATTTCTTCACTTGAGGATATAATCCCGATATTCCCCATAGGCACACCTGGGCAAAGTACAGGCAGGGGGCCACCTTTGACCTACAGTTCCTGACAGCCCCTCACAGTCACCATGAAGTCAAAAAGTAAAACATAAAATACGTGGTGCTTTTATTTTGAAAGTTGTGATTTTGTTTGTTGTGCACATGTGTGGACGCTGGCAAGGTAGCAAGCGAGAGCTACAACTTGTGGTGTTTCCAACTCCTGAAGTAGAAGATGCGGCACTTCCTCTTCTACGTTGCTTACGTCAGACTCATCACTAGTTGCAGTTCCAATTATTCCACAGGCCTAGAGCGTCCTCTTGCGGTTTATTGTGAAAATAACATATGAAATGTGTTTATAATTTCACACACAAGTCACTCCCGAGTATAAGTCGCATCACCGGCCAAACTATGAAAAACTGTGACTTATAGTCCGGAAAATACGCTACTATATTATATTATATACTTATACTTATAATATTCAGAATAAATGTTTATACTTTTGGTGATGCTATTAGATAAATACTAATACTGAACCGGTGTTACAAGGTAGATTAGTTTGGTTAGTTCCTACTTAGGACCCAGGCACTAAATACATGCCTGTCTGTTTTCATCTACAATTCTTTTAAGGCCAAAGACAACATAAACATTTCTCTTGAAAAATAAAGCTGAATTGACACACAATGCAATCTGACAAGAATATCACATAAAACAAAAACAGAATGACTAAATAAACTTGAATCATGGAATAGCTGAGAAAGTCATAACACCATGTCTGGAAGTCTTTGGCAGAGACACATGAAGGAAAGGGGGAAGCCAACAAGTCAAAGTAAAAGTAAAACTATGTTCCTTTTTCTATGTGTCGTGAACTTTGTGGTTTGGTGATCAAATAGTGACTCTGAATTTAAAGGGGTTTTGTTGAAGTTGTTCAAACGCGGGATGCGTGTGTGTGAATGTGTCTGTGCATATGTGTGTATGTGGTCCAATCTGAGATAGACTCACTCTTTGACACATGATTAATTGACCACTTAGTGTGTACTTTAAAAACTGAACACATCGTCTGCTCTTGTGGGTTGCTATCCCTAAAGATTGAAACGAGACAAAGTGCTCCTAAATCATCAAATGGGGATTGTCTCAAATATGTTTGTCCTGAAATAACAACAGTGTTTATGCATGATGGCTTTTTGCAATAAGTACACTCCTGGCACACCCAGAATTGTGTATGCCAAATGTGCAAAACTTCTGCGCAATTTATTGATTTCATACATCTCCACCTGGATGTGCAAAATATGTGCGACAACTTGCAATGCTTAATTTTGATTCTTTCTTTTCTTTTCAAAAAAAGGTTTATTCTACCTTTTTCTGTTCTTTTTTTAATCAGCAGTAGTATAAAAGGTAGGTTGCACAAAATCCACAACTGCAAACTGTGCTGATCTCTTGTGCAAAATGAAGCATCAATGTCATCTACCTATGGTTAACGTGTTTCCAGGGTTGAAATTTACAGTGGATAAGCATCAGATGATCGCCCACACCCCCCCACTGAAAAACATAATTGCCAGGTATACTTGTAAATGAGATCTTCGTCATCTCTCACTACATACTATGAATTGTGTTCTCACTGTGACACAAGCCCCCCTCACCCCTTCTGCTTAATGTAGACACACAGAGGCCAAAACGTATCTTCACCTATCACATGTGGCTTTAACAGAATAAAAAAGAAGAGAAAAAACACAATGGCTCCCAATCAGGATTTGGCAGAGTTCACTCTCTTGAAAGAACACTAATAATTATATGTAACCTATCGACCAACATGACATTATAGAGGACATTATGTGTATCAGTGCGTGTAGTCTATATCAGACATAAGACAAATTGCAAATTATTGTGTGTTTAGTTTGACTTTCTTAACTCGGTTTTACTTTAACAAATGAACAAACAGGGCTATCTAGAGCTCTGTAAATCTTTTTTCTGCTATTACTGGAGTGATAGAGTTATCTGGCTCTCACTCAAAATCTTGCTCTATTAGACTTCCGCCTCTTCTCTCCACACTGGCCGCTGGCAAAGACGCCCAGAACCACATGCTGGCAGTCGAATTGGAACATACCAACTCGCACACTTTTGCCATGCTAACCTCACACACAGTCTTGATTTCACCCCAACAAACACATAGAAAGGCTCTGAGTTTAAATAATGAGAGAGCTGTCACGTCACATCAGCGTCTGCACCACAGCATCTTGCTGGTCACCAGGAGGAAAGGGAGTATTGCTGGCGGCTGACACCCACTGGACACACGGGGAACAAAGAGAAGACTGAAGGAGAGGTAGGAATGGGGGGGGGGGGGGGTTTGGACAGCAAGAGACTGATGGCGATGACAGCGCTGTGGTCTCCCATCTCCCTTGGCATCTAAAGCCCTGGGGTGTGTGGGGTGTAGATGGAGGAATTGTACTGACAAAGGCAGAACACTGGTTTGCATGTCTGCCTCACAATTCAGAGGTGCAGGGTTTGATTCCGGCTCTGGCCTTCCTGTGTGGAGATTACATGTTCTCCCCGTGCCTGCGTGGGTTTTCTCCGGCTACTCCGGTTTCCTCCCACATTCCAAAAACATGTATGGTATCCGAATAGCCCGTAGGTGTTTGAAGATGTGAATGGTTGTTTGTCTATGTGTGCCTTGGGATTGGTTGTTGACCAGTTTTGGTTGTTGACTGCCCAAACAATGGTGGGATAGGCTTCAGCACGCCAGTGACCCTCGTGAGGATAAGCGGGACAGAAAAGTGATTTTTATTTATATTTCTATGTGAAATTACTTGACAGGGTCAATAGGGTGGATGACATGAACAACTTTGTGTTTATCTGGATATTTACAGTAAATACTTTAAACACAACTTCAACCTGACAGCCTAGTGGACAGAGAAAGCAAATTCCATATATTATAAATGTGTAGTTCTTGCGAATTTGATGGCGATTATTCATTGTTTGAAACAAAAACACAATTTTTATGAAGGTCTAAAAATATTAAGTTGGTCCCGGCTAGCATTCTCTTGTAGACAAACTTTGGAGTACTTTCATGGACATTTTTGCCAATTCATCCAGAAGTCTATTTTGAGGTCATGGTTCACTGATGTTGGACAAGAGGGTCTGGTGCACAATTTCCCTTCTAGTTCACATAAGAGTGCTTGATGGGATGGAGGTCAGTAGTGGCGTTTTTATATTAGAGGGGAAAAAACAGGCTACATTCAAAGAAAAAGACACTACCAGTACACTTTTAATGGTCTTTTAAAACAGCTATTTTGTTGTTAAATTTGAAGAAAAACTCAGACAACAATGCAATAGAGAAAATGAGAGGAATATATTAATTTGATGGTTACGTGCATTGAAGTTTCTCTTTGGTGATACTTAATTGTGGTCATTCTTTACATGGAACAAATTCTTTGAAATTGTTATCAAATACAAACTGTCGGTCTCTTGTCTCATTTTCAACTATTCATGGAATACTCCTGCTTTGCAGCTATGCCACAATATCTTCTGTTATTGGGACATGTGTGATGATAGTATTAACTTCCAAAATAATTAAGTCTTTTGCAAGCTAGAATTTATTATTTAAAGTCTACTTGTTTTTTTTTTTTAATATGCAAGAATAAAAAATTCAGCCCCAACTACCTGAAAGAATGCTAAAATCCCATTTCCACTAATTCTCATTATGTCCCCAATGTCACCCTATCCCCACACCCCCTCCAGTTCAGGCATCCCTCTTTAAAAAACACCCCAACCACCACCTAGCTAAACCCATCTTTATTCAATATCGCCCCTGGTAAGCATTATAAGTTGGCTAGCATGTCATAAAACTTGCCTCTTTTTTTAGTTTAGATTCGCTCTTTCTCTCACACCCCCTTTCTCTCTCTTTCTCTCTCTCTCTCTCTCTCTCTCTCTCTCTCTCTCTCTCTCTCTCTCTCTCCCTCTCTCTCTCGCTCTCTCTCTCTCTCTCTCTCTCTCTCTCTCTCGCCCACCCTTTTGTCACTCATTTTCAAATGCCCACCCTCTCATTAAACAAGCATAAATCTTGTCCAAATATTCACACTAGTAATGTGAAAAAAGCATTTATCCGGTAAATTAAATTCAATTAAATCAGCAGATATAACAAGCTGCAGCTACCTGACAATATCACATTCCTTAATATCCCATCAAATTCAAGCAGGTGAATCCCAGCTATACACGGGGACTGTGAGATGGTGCCAATAATGGAAATGATGAACTCTAATTTCTCCAATAAAATCACAAATAAGCATATTCCTCCAGACAGTCTCTGCGAGAGATGACTGGCTTATATTATTGATTTATAGAGGAAATCCCTATGGTGATGTATTTGTTTTGAAATGAATGTCAATTTAGGATATGAGTTGTTATACCTAAGTTCCAAAGGGAAAAGTGAGCACAAAACTGACACCTGGAATGTGCTTTAGCTATCTGTGACCCTGACCTGGATAACTGGATTGCAGATGGATTGATGGCTGTGTAAATTATTACACAGTCATATTTATAATAATAATAATAATTAATAATGATCGTACTTTCCGGACTATAAGAGGCACCCAAATGTAAGCCACAGTAAAAACCCTAATCCTGTTTTGTTCATATATAAGCCGCATCGGACTATAAGACCCAGGTGTTTTAAATAAAATGTCTTCATTACTCCTTTACTTGTATTACCAAAATAAATCATTTCACAATATGTTAAAAGTCCTGTAAAATCCATAGGTAAGCCGTACCAGTCTATAAGCCGCAGGGTTCAAAGTTTACGCAAAAGGTAGCGGGTTATAGTCCGGAAATTATGGTAGTAGTAGTCTGTAGTAGTTTTCTGTCAGGACTTTTAACTCACAGCCTCGAATATAATTTCAACTACAGTCTGAGAGAGCCATTGCAAAAGGTGTTTGAGGTGGGAGATATTCCGGTTAAAAGATCATGGTTGGGAGGAATTCTGTGTGGAGTGCATCAAGCGTATATGGAACGAGACACCTTGAAATGAGCTGTTTGGTCCCTGTAAGACCAGTGTCAGAGCTTTGTTGGCATCCATTAAGTCAGCATTATGAAGCAGGAGAGGGGGTGAGCTGACAAAGTGCTCTTAATAAAACAACAAAAGGCATGGGGCATTCACGTTGATTTTGGCATCGGCCCAGAAATGTACTCAGATTCGTAAATACATTATGACTTTTTTGGGCTTCAGCAGAAGTGGTGAAACTTCAACAAATAAAAACAAACGATTAAAATTAACATGGATGGATGGATGGATGGATGGATGGATGGATGGATGGATGGATGGATGGATGGATGGATGGATGGATGGATGGATGGATGGATGGATGGATGGATGGATGGATGGATGGATGGGATGGGATGGGATGGGATGGGATGGATGGATGGATGGATGGATGGATGGATGGATGGATGGATGGATGGATGGATGGATGGATGGATGGATGATTAAAGTTAGGGACAACAATAACACAATCAAGAGGATGTTATGACACCAACTGACAAGCATGCCTTGCTGTGACTGCAACAACAAAGTACAGATTCAACATGAAAAAGGTCAAATGCTCAGCCCAACATTAAAGTAAAACTTGCCGAAATTGAAAATGAATTTGCTCTGTGTTTCTCATTTTGTGGGATATGCTAATGTACCATATTTTAACAATATTTAAAGGTCAATGTTTTTGTTGTATTTACAGATGTATTTGTGTGACTAATTTGGCCAGAGTGTGTATCCGATATTGCCCGTATTTTGATGGCCACATTCGATCTGATATGTCCGTTTTATGCTGCAGTTGCATGTATCACATTTTTATTCACAGTTTGAAGAGATCTGATTTTGATCTAAGATTATCTGCTTCCATGATTCCTTTTTCTATTTAAGCTAGTGTGCATAACATCAATAATTGGTTTTGCAGATGGGTAAAATGACCTAGAATTTAAATTTGGGATGTAGGCTTGTATGTAATTATTGATTATACAATAATCAATTGAAACAGTTTTCCCACGTCTGACCAATCTTACCTTCTTCTCAAAGTTTTTATGGTGGGTGGGGGGGTCATTGAATGGTTATTATGAGCACTTCTGCTTCCACTTCCCATTCCTCTCAATCATATTCCTTGACTTCTGACAGTCTATTTGACAGGGGGGGGGGGCAGAGGGACCCTAAATCTTAATTGTGTCCTGTCATAAAAAGACCTTTAGCACACAGCTGGAACTCACAGAGCTTCACTACTATATCAAATATGGATTGCCAAACCTTAGAGCTTTATGTTTTCCTAATGTCCAGAAATGACAACAGTAATCCAATGAAATATGGAATGGCAGTAAACTACAGTATATAGAAACTATAGTTTCGTACCAAGACCCATTAAACTTGAATACAAAGAAAAAAATGAGAAACAAGGCATTCACTGTCACTGTGTCTATATACCCTGTCCCAGACGCTAGACTGTGTCAGTCATTAAAATGCAACACAGTAGGCACATGAATTGTCACATGCCATGATTGAGCGCTACAAAATAGCTACATACTCTCGCTGCGACCCAGACTAAATGTGGAAAAATGGGACAAACCATTCACCAAATAGAGCAGTTCGTAATAAAACTTGAGAGGACCATAAGATGTCGGGGAATACATATACTTCCCGTCACACTATGGACTATACCCAAGCTTATTATATGCTTTTGCATTTTGGTGCGTTCAATTAATTTTACTACACACACATGCATGCACGCACACACCCACACACACACACGGACACTCACTCAAATATAATAGAAATCCTTTCATACACCTTACTGAAATGCATTCACACACACACCTTAAATGTGCTCATACATATATAGAACTGAAATTTATAAGCGCAATTCAGTAGTGACGAGTAGTCCAGAATGATGATGCTAAAGGACTCTCATGTTGACAAGGAACAAGATTGACAGTGTGATTCCTTTATTGATGTTATTATATATATGTGATGTGTAAAATGAGCAGTTCATGGTAAAACATATGTTGACCTACACACAATTATTCATCACGACATCACAACTGTTGTCAGGTTTGTTGCCAATAATTATAATCGACAAAATGAAAACAGCACTCTGGTAATTTACACTTTAATTTATGTTAAATGTTATGTTTCTGCTGCCGGTTTGCTCCCCTCATCATGTCCTTCACCACCCTTTTCCCTTTAATAAACCCTAGTCCAAGCTGCATTTGGTCGCCCTGCTTCATTCCGCACGTGACAATAAGAGCAGCTGGTTGCTGGCGAGATATGCCGTGATTTACATATATCCAATTAGTCGACTAATTGTGACTACAGCTAATTAATGACAGCCCTAGTGGGCAATGAATGTGATTTTGACCTAAAACATCTATAGCCGAGATAGGAACCAATTTTGTAATTCACAACATTCATTCATCATCATCATTTTTCATTTACTTGAGTTTTAGATTTATTTTTATTTGTTTATTTTTTTTTAACTTTCACATAAGGTGCCTTTCTGTCTCTAGTTTTCTCTCTAAAATTTCCTTCCATCCATTCATTTTCGGAACTACCTCATCCTCCCGAGGGTTACAGGCGTGCTAAAGCCTATCCCAACAGTTTTTCAGCGGTAGGCAGGGTACACCCTAAACTGTTAACCAGCCAATCACAGGGTGCATATAGACAAACATCTATTCAGACTCATAATCACACCTACGGACTTGCTTCATTCAAACTCTGCGTTATGTAAGTTATGTCACGTCTGAAATGCCATTTGTCTTAGGAAAACATATATTCTAGGCAGCTGATGTCCTTTGTGAAAATGGCAGAACTGCTGACATTTGAAAATCAAATAGGAGAAAAATAAAATGACCCGTAGCTGCTCTGCCAACAGAGTTCTGCTGACATGACAATTTGTCTTGTAAAATATAATAGAGCCGCCACAAATGTGAGTAAAGACAGCCTCTAGGTGTAATATCTGAGGCTAGTAATCTGTAGCTACACAGTTCTGCCTGAGGTGCTCCGATGTGTGTAGTACGACATTTGGAAGACAGAGCCAAGAAACACAAGCAGGTCGAAAGGGTCATGGACACATGTCCCTCAGTCATCCTGTCAATTACGATTCAGCTTACTAGACAGTAAACATGAGGGAAAAAAATCACGATAAAAACAATCAAATATTAGCTAAAATACACGAGAAACATGTCAAATATGTGTGCAGGCTTAGTGATAATGTGTACAAGGAGAAAGATATGTAAAGAAAGAAGCTCTATTATGGGTTTTTCTTTTCATTCACAGTGAGGGCTTGGACGACCTTCTCTACTGACATAAACACTTCCGAAACACTGATATTCATTTAAAACCTAGGTTAGATTCTTTTCATAACAGGTGTGTTTCTTGGCTACACATTTTCTAACCGCGTGTATAAAAGCCACATATTCATTTTTCCGATTTTGCTTCCTTTCTTAATAAATACACATGATCCTCATCAATTGAAGTTAAGTGTCTAAATGTAACGACTCAATGTTATTTTATACTAAATACCAGAAGCTGGTATTAGTGACAGACTGACGGACGTCCTATTTTTGTGACAATTGGCAAGCAATGACAAATTGTAAAAAAATAAAATGAAATGGCTGACAAAGCACTAACGAAAGTATAGTCAAATTTGTTTCTTCATCTTCATCTACATCTGTAATCAGTCAGACTTGTTTTGTTTATTTTGGAATACCTGCGAGTTGACACCACTGTACTCACCTTTCGGTCTCCTCAGAGAGTAATTTTGGAATTAATGCCTCGGTTTTATTTAGGTAATTCATTTGCTGGTCATAGGATGTTTCCAGCCATCTGGAAATGTTTTTTGCTAATTTATTTTTTTCAAAAAACACTGAAATCGTATAACGTAGCACATTAAATTATTACAGTAAATTATTGCTTTTTTTTTTACAGTAAATACTTTGCAGAGTTAAATAAAACATCAAATATGCACACTTGAAATAGACTAGAAATGTTGGTTTCAACTCACCTTTAAATATATAATTGTTTGACCCAAACAAGCTCTATCACTTCCAATCAATAAATCAGAAGTGCCCTCCCCCTCCAGAATAAAAAAAATATGGATTAAAAAAAAAAGATATATATATATAAACAAAATGAATATAGAAAATAATAAATAATACAATCATAATAAAATAATAATAATAATAATAAACAATTATTTTAATAAACGTTCCTATTGCCACATCCGCCTTGTGAACCACAAAGTCGGCCGCAACTATCGGTCAGCCAGACATCATCCATCAGTGTAATAATCACTAAGTACAGACAGACCTCTCAGTCTGTCACTGACGGACGCCTGATTTGCTGACTACTGACAGAAAGACACACAGCGTATCTCCTGTGTGTTTTTTGGCCCGGTTGAAAAAGCGGCGTGCAAAATACCTGTAATAAATTAAATCTATCAAGTGACTTTTTAATCATTTCCGACTTTTTTGCTGGTCTACAGTGCGATAAAAATCATGCCATATAGCACCTCCTCTAAATTGCACTTCTAACGTTAAAAAATAAATAAAAAGAGAGTTACTGTGCAATGACAATGCAAGCCAGTCTGAAAGCTTCAGGATTTTCATAAAAGCCGCCACATCCCAAACCCAGGACCAAATGCTACCAAACCCTAAGTGGGGATTGATAATAATGAAATACTCAAATATACATAAGTACGGAACTTGCAATATACTTTTTTTTATTTCATGTTCATGAGGTTGCCTCGTAGAGTGGAACACCTATTGAAAGAAAACTGGTGAGGGATTCTCACTTGAATTTATGTGGACGCTATAGTAGATAAGTAATACAATAATCATAGTCTGACAGTATTATTATAAACTCGCGGGTCATCTGTAACCTGAACTCCTGAGTGGGTGCGAGTTTTGGCTGTTTTATTTTGGTTTGGCTATCTTAATTAACATGATGGCCGTATAGCCCATGTGACCATGTGATTTCACAGAAAATATGAATACCCATTTTTGTATTTTTTGTGAAGTCTTGGTGATACGATACCAGCAACATTTTGTTTTTCTTTTGCAATAGCTCATAACAGATCTTAATTTAAATCTGAAAAATCACATTGCTCTTTTGCAATCATCGATGTCACAACTCAAAAACCTTTGAGAACTTTCAGAGAGCCGAGCCAATAAAACAGGGCTATTCGAATGTATGAATGCCATTTTACCAATTCCCTTCTCAACTTTCCCTTGAGTGCCCACACAGACAAATATGCACAGACCCAATTTCTCAACATGATATCAATATATATTGGCAAAGCTGTTGTGTCCTGCCATGTCTGCTGTATTGCCTTCTCTTGGAGAAACGGCAGCACATTGTGCCAGCTGGAAGCCTTAGTGATTATTTAACTGCTCTGGGCTAAGCTTGGCAGTCAAAAGGGGGAGGATGGGGGAGGAAAGAAGATGAAAGAGGGAGAAGACCTGAATTAGCAAGGGTTGAGTTGTTTGAATGAGTGTTTATGTTTGCGTTATTGTCCGAGTGTTGCGTGCACGTTTGATGATTTTTTATAATCATTAATTTTAAATGATGGAAATTTAAAGAAAGCACCCATGTGCCAAGTTTCGAAGTGCCACAGCTTCGTTTTGGATGTGTGCATGCAAGTTTTGCATGAATTAACAATGATGAAGAATAGTCACAATAGTCTTAGTCACGACAGTACACGTAGGATGTTCTCAAACTGGGTTACCCTTCCTAAACCAGGTCTAACCAGGCTTAACTGTGAAAATAAAACATGGAACAGATCGATGTTTGCAGGAATCCAGTTATTTCTCTACTCATGATACATTCTTGAGCAGATTTGTTCATGTTTGACATTATGAAACAATTGCGTTGCCAGCACAGGCAGATATTCTGCTGCTTAGTATCTCTCATACCTGATTTCAATTGCCATAGAACATCTTTTGTTAATTGAATTGTGGTAGTTTACAGGACAGAAAATCTAGGGTGGTGAAAATCAGAATGGGTTAATTTTACAACTGTGCAACTTCTCCATCATTTCATTCATTATCCAAAGGAAGTGCCAAAATGCAATGACTTGACTACTGTAAAAAAAACAGTCTCCTGTTGTGGGTTTTGTGGCACCCTGTAGATAGAGAAATCTAGATGTGTGGTTTAAATCACAACTTCCTGAGTAGAAGTAATTGTCACTTACACATTTTTCTTTGTTTTTCCCCAATGGTCCTTTATCCTCCAGTAAACGTCACTGTATCCGCAGTATCGCCTAAATTTGGAGTGGGGTTACAGGAAATGTAGTGAACAATGTTGCCAAAAAGAGCAATATTCCGAAAATAAAATGTTAAATTATATGCTTGTAGTCCCAAGAAAGAAAATGTTTCAGTGTTTTTTTTCCATGTGTGGAGTGGTCTGTCTGCTCATTTTATAGGAATTGTGGTTAACATGGTAAGCTTCAAAGAAAGCAGCCATTCAATTGCGTTTGTTTTTCTGTGTAAGCATGCGTATGTCTCTGTCTGAAATAGTAAATAGAACATTTAACCTCTGTGGAATTGTCTGTAAGTCTCTTCTTGCTGACTCGGGACTGAGCTGCTTAGAGAAAACGTTGTGGCTGCATTTGTGTGGATGCAGGCATCTGTGTATGAGTGAGCACTAGCACCTGAATATGCCAGAACAACCCCGGTGGACCATTGTCTTTGAACCATCATGCTGATGCGGGGATTCGTGAGATGCATGTAGAGCTACCATGTGTAGCGCTCGTACATAAACACACAGAACTGGATTAAAAGTAGTGAGCATTTCTTGGACACACACATTTGTATATACCGTATTTCCGCACTATAAGGCGCACCTAAAAACCACACATTTTCTCAAAAGCCAACAGTGCGCCTTATAATCCGGTGCGCCTTATATATGGACCAATAAGAGCCTATTGAGTTGCGATCATGCCATCTGTGTGTCTTTTATATACCCGCTCTGTGGTATGAATACTGCTGGGGCCTGAATTTCCCCACCCCCGAAGATCAATAAATGTTCAATCAATCAATATAGATTTGTGGATGAGGACTAATTTATTAAAGTAAGCTTTACATGTTTATTTTGTGTGTTGTGTCATATTAACGTTGAGTTATTGATATATTGTTGCTGTTTTCTCTATTTCGAGTGTTACTATATTGTGATTGCATTAACGTTTGAGCAACGTTGAGTTATTTATTCTATGCGCTTTATAATCCGGTGGGCCTTATATATGGACAAAGTTTTAAAATGGGCCATTTATTGAAGGTGCACTTTATAATCCGGTGTGCCTTATAGTACGGAAAATACGGTAAACTGAAATGAAGTATTTAACAAACTACATAGTGAGGATACAATTTTGCTGACTCAGCAGCCCCTATGCTCATGCTCACTGAATTTCTCCACTCTTTTTGTAAATGCCATTCCTATTCTATGTACTATACAATTCAATTACCTGTGACTGCAGGATTATAATGGCATATTTTTAGTTCAGTGGATAACTATGAATTGACGTCACGTAACCAAGTGAAGCATGCTTATACAGATCACAAACTGGTGACCATAACATAGGACATACCCATAATTATATGATGGATTACTGGATTTTATGACCCTAGGCACTGTCTAAAACTACATTGATCCCGCAAAATGAGCCAAGTGATTTCATCATGAAGTCAGAGTCAGCAGATAGACAGGCTGATGAAAAGTTACAGTCATACACAAAAGATTGAGCTGAATGCGCCAACACTTCTGGGCTTTGATTTGATTACTTTTCACATGGTCCATTATTTTCTTTCACCCTCACTTCCAGCTTTTTAATGAGTGTCTTCATTCTGCACGTTACTGTCGGGAGCTGTGCTCCAAGCAACAGTTATCTTTACACTCCAGTACGCATTAAACAGCCAATATTCTCTGTCCTCCTCTCTCACTTTCTTCAAAAGTTGCCAATTCTATCTGCCCATTTGAAAAGCATTTTAAGTTATAATTCCACTCCATTTCAGCGATCTATATTTTTCTCTAAAACAGGCCCTATGATCAACTCCATGACCATCTCTCCCATGCCTGCTCTCCATCAAAAATACACATTGTTCAATATATTATAACAAATTGTGACTGATCACACCCCAAAACAAGATGCACAGAATGTTCTGTTCTGCGAGTGGCTAAAAGTGAATGTTTGGACACCCTATAAAGAATCAAAATCAAGATTTGTTTGAAACCAGAATCAAAACAATGAACCGGAATTGGAGCCATTCAAATCCAAACAATGCCTCACCCTATTTAATAGTCTGGTCGACCTTTGGCGTTACTTGAAGTGTTCTGATGATACACAATATCAATAGGGGTTTCCACAATCTTTAGAAAGTTGCAAATACATTTCCTTAGACATATTTCAAACGGCACAGGCAGTGTAAGAAATTATCCATCATGTAATTTATTTCCAACAGAAATAGACTTGGCAAAAAAACATCTTACCAACACCTTTTTCTTCATTATACCTCCTTAGTCAAGGTTCCTTCCTTACATATTATGCATTTTTTCCCCTCATCTTGTCATCCCTGCTAGACCTTCTATCTGTATATTAGTTATGGCCTCAGGCTGAGTCAGTCTGGCTTTTCTTTTATTATTTATATCTACTCTTGGCTTCGTCACAGGTTCATTCAAGTCTTTATTTCCTTCCTTTCTCATCAGACCATTTTCTCCTCAGTTCTTCATTTATTAAAACAGCTGTGAAATATATTTGCGTCACCATACAACACTTTCCCCGTTGCTGCAATATCATCTCCATTCTTGTTCCAAGGATTTTTTTCACTTTTCACAAAACAAAAGCCTCCGGAATGCTAATTAGTTTCTTTGAACTTGATTCATATCCTTGTCCAGTGCCCTCTCCCACTCCGCATGCATTTCTCTCCGTTGTGTCGATTAGTCAGAGTACAAGGCCTGGAGTCTTGGCTGATAGACACATTTGTCTGCTCAGCAATCTGCTGCATTGCCAGAAGGAATGAAAACATATACACACACACAAACACACACACACGCGCACACATGCAACCCCCCCACACACACATCAACTATGCAGACAGAGTATTTAGGCATGAATGTACACACACGCACGCACGCACGCGCACACACATCTATCTATCTATCTATCTATCTATCTATCTATCTATCTATCTATCTATCTATCTATCTATCTATCTATCTATCTATCTATCTATCTATCTATCTATCTATCTATCTATCTATCTATCTATCCATCTATCCATCTATCCATCTATCCATCTATCCATCCATCCATCCATCCATCCATCCATCCATCCATCCATCTATAAAAAATATATATATATAAATCCTACGTCCGCCTGCTCTTACTGGGTTTTTCTTCTGCCTTTCAAACTATCTCACAGAACACAGAATATGGTGGAAAACATTCTTGAGCTGAATCAAATCCATCACCGTGGAACTGGGTCCCGAATATCCTGACTGAGGACCCAACCCAACCTCCAGACAGCCTCTTTTCTCTATCCTATGGCAGGATGCTATGGAGCTTTTTTCTGGATGCTGTTCGACTGTTAAACACAAGTGCACATCAGTACATCAGGCCCCCATGACAATTCATCCCTGCACATCAAAAACTATAATCTTCTTCTTTCAAGTAGAAATACCTTGTATTATGTGCAAATCAAGCATCTTGCATTTTTTAATTCTGCTGCATCCACACTTTGCTGCACTTACATCTTTGTACGAGTTCAAACCGTAAATAAGCGTCTCCCTTATTTTCTTAATGTATTTACAGTTTATCATCACATTTTGTTTTATTTTTATTTTCACTAGTCTTACTGCCTAGGGGAACCTTGTATTTTGTGCCATATCGTGGAAATATGTGTTGCTATGATTATACTCTACTTGGCCCATGTAAGCTTTTGGACTATTTATTTTCTTTTTGTCATCACACTTACACATTCGCACCGTCATATGCGGGAATAAAACTCACGGTGTCGGCACACAAGACAGGCAAGTGTACCCCTAAACCATCAGCGACTCCCAGCTTTTGGACTATGCCAGGATTCTGAATAATCAAGGACATTGAGGGAATATAGACAAGCAGAGCTCGTAGATTCCACCTCCAAAGCACAGGACTTACAAAATTCAATTCAAAATGACAAAATTAATTTACTCATTGACGTTTCGCAACCATTGCAATATTTGTCAACACATATGTAATGTCACCTTTTTTCATCGGAACTCTTGTTTGTCTCTTCATCACCCTTGAATGCCATTACCAATTCTCATGACTTGCGTTTTGAGAGACACCATTTTTGTTTTACACTAAGACTACACAAAATGGAGAAAGTCAGCGGCAACAGTAACTGAAAAAACATTTCAGACTGGATAGGAGTGCTGTAGGGTCTTTAGCTGATACACCCACAGCGTCTCTTGGGAGTCTGAAGTCATGATGGTGACGATTTAAGCGCAGCCAAACTCATAGTTATGGTTGGAATAACAAGTAGCATGCTCAACTTGTGTTATAGTTTTAAAATTCCTCAGCTTGTCTAACATAAGTCATCGGGGAAGAAGATGTTTTGGATGAGCAAAATACAATGAATTAAAAAATGGGAAGAAAAATACTCTTGGTTCGTCTGTATATCTCTTTCAGTCCATCCCTAGAGGACAGAGCTCTCTGTTAGAGAAAAGGTTTTTTTTGAATCAACATGTTTTTTAAATACACACAGCTATCTTTTAACACTAGAAAATGTAATTACAGACTATTAATGGAGATTACAGTCGGACATAACCTGCATGCCCCAGCACACACGGTTGGAGTGGTTGGAAGGTTTTTGATAATTATGCCTCCTCTATCAAAAGCGGATGCCCCACCAGCAGGTGTCAATGTGTATGCCCCTCAAGGTGGAGGCCCAGGTTTAGGGGAAGGTAGGATGTCAGGAATCTATCTGGCTGTCCCTCACCACCCCAGCCCCTTGCCTGGCCCCACCACCCAGCTGACCCCATCTTGTCCATGACAATTCTAGTTGTGTATGTCGTGCTTTTATGAGGATTGAATGAAGAGAATGGAGCAGGAACCAGTCAGACTGGTACAGATGCCTGTCAGGCCTCCATACTGTTGACAGTTGTATTATGCATAGAATATGACAAAAATAATGAGACCTAAAAAAAACTGTCACCAGTCAGTGGTTAGTATTCGGGGCCTCGTTACATGGTAGGAGAAACTAAACATTCATTCGCACGCACGCACACACACATAGATACCGGGGCACACTGTACTCACACTTCAGTCAGAGACAGATTTCAGACATTGTGAGTACAACTTAAACAGAAACATGCGTAATATGACGCACGCGTTTTGAGAATTAATGTATGATATATGATTTGATTGAAGTCACAGCGCTCTGAGTTATTCCAGGTTGAAAATCTGGTTTATTATCTACCTGATTGCATTAGATTCGCAAATGAGACCATCTGGAGTCAATGCTGCGACACCTGTTTGTCCTCTAGTTCCTACTTCAAGAAAGCTTAGCGATGTGCACACGGAACATATTTTATTACACTTGAACAGTTAGTGTTTCTGATTTCATATTCTTTATTCTTACAGGCCCAAGTAACTGCTACCAGTCTAATTCCGTATTATATTAGATGATAATTTAATGTCTACATTCATTGTTGCGACATGGCTCAGGTGTTTAAGCCCTTTTCACACCGCCTTGAGCAGGGCACAGCCTATTCATTTTGTACGTGGTGAGAGGCGGAGACCACGGAATAGAGCAATGCTATGCAGGGCGGCAAGAGGCCTTTGGCGGCGGCCAGGCGCCCAGAATAGGAAAATGAGAGCTGCGGTACCATGACATTCCTCCAATTACAGTGGAATGATTTTGTCTTATTTTGGCAAGCTTATTGCCAAATGATGGCTTCAGTAAACTAAGTTGCCTTTGAGCCATTAGATTGTATCTATTGCTTGCATCCTCCTTCTTCGTCACTACGGGGGAGTCAACCCAAGATATGAATATTAATTATTATCATCATTTGTTATTCTATTCTATTCTATTCTATTCTATTCTATTCTATTCTATTCTATTCTATAGCATATGTTCAAAACATGGCATTTACTTGCCTAAGGGAGACGCCATGTTTGCAAGAATGACGTATATCTGTTCAGCTTTACTACACTGGCGTAGCAACTGTGTCCTCACGAACGTGGTGAACTAGTGCGTGCTCCACGAAGATTTATGAACGCACCATTCGTTTACAGGTTTGGTCATGTGACGTTGTGCATGTACCAGAAACAATGTGCAAGGCACTAGTGACATATTTCTATATAAACAAAAAGACAGTAATGTCCGTCATGGCGCCCCCCGGGGTTTATGAATTATTATGTTTGACTCTCATTCCAGAAATGAAATGTTAAGCAGAATACCAGGCTTTTATTGTTGCTTACACATATAGCGTATTCATAAAAAGTCCCTTATAGGTTTGAATCCCGCTCAAAATGAGTGATCAAAACTTTTTTTGTCTGAGTGAACAATATATTTTGTCGCGGTGCAATCAAACCATTGAATTATATATTTATATATAATTCCATGGGTCTAACCATCGGCAACATTTCATTTTCTACCTCCTGGTCGGCTGCTACAGTAATACTTCTAAATGCGGGCATACTGGAAACCTGAAATTTCGTTTTGTTACGTGACTCAGCAAACCATTGGATGTAAAGTTAAACAGCAAGCGGTTGTTGTTATTGACTTCAGAAGTGGACACTCACTGGAGTAGAGAAGGTGGGAAGCTACCTTAGTTCATATCTCGGAGGACTTCTGCTGAACATACAACACAACAATACTAGTAAAGCTGAGCAGCATCTCTGCCATCTCTCCACAGACTAGAGCAGCTGCATCCATGTTTGGTACAGCAGTTGACTTTGATTCGCATTGTACAAAACAGACAGTAATTGCCAGAAATTCCCATGACTCCTTCAATGTTTCTGTCAGCCTCGTGACAGCTTCCCTTACCATATTTCTTTTTGTATTTGTATCAGTTTTGGAGCACTATGCAGTTCTTGGTAATGTCACTGTTGTGCCATATTTTCTCCAATGTGTTTGATGGTATAGTTAGTGTAATGTTACTGTTCAGTGATGTTTTGTATTTTCAAAAAATATATCTTGGGGTATGACTGGAGAGTCCGTCTCTCAAGCACCTGCTGGCAGTTTTAGGCAGGGGGAGTTAAAGGCTCAGCGGTCGCAGAGACGAGACACTGGATTATAATTTTGCTGACTGCTTTTGTTGGATTGGTCGTTTTCCCTACTCGTTGCTCCTGTTAGTACTCCTTTGTATTGTGGATGCTTCGGTTTCTTGGTACATTTATTTTTTTCTAGTATTGTTCCATTCCATGGTGGCTTTTATTACCTATCTTTGTGGTGCACCTTTTGGTTTGTAATAAGTACTGTGTTGTGAATATGGGGTAATTAAGGATCAAATTAATTATAAAAGTAAATAATTATCCATTAGTTAGTTAAATAATTAATTATTTTGTTAAGGGTGGTGGAAATCTACTGCTAGCAATATAATCAACTACCACTAGGGGCACAACATTGTTTTTTGTTATATAGTTTAAGAAGGTTTAACTAACGGAAACCTGAAATCTGTTCTTCAATCTGAAGACGGCCACAGTTAATAAAATGAGTTAGGTTGGAAAAACCTAAAGGTTGCTAACTTTAATTTAGACACACACACACACACACACACACACACACACAATAACCGATGCCGTTTAATAATGTGGACATTATTGGGCAAATCTACAGGGGAATCAAAAAGAGTACACTGAAGAAGAAATCTAATTACTGTGAAAGAATAGCAAATAAATAAGAATAGCATCGGATAGACAAGATAAACGATAAAAGCAACTCAAAATCAGCGATCTGGTATGAACTGGTATTAATGTGCAAAAAGGTGAGAAAGTTTAAGTCCTTTTTTCTAAATCTATGCACCAATATTTGTACACCGGTAATTGCACTCACTGATTATGTTCTCGTCTGAAGCCGGAGGCGGTTTTGGAGTGTCTTTGTAGTAAAACAGGGCACGTAGGAAGAAAAAGGTAAAAATAAAAATTGAATAATCGAAACAGACTGGCTTTGCACAGCACGTGGTCAGGGGGAGCTCTCTATGAGTGGTGAGGCACACCTGATTTTTGCAGGCCTGGCCTGTAAGAGGTTCTAGCTTGCGAAGTCCACCATGGTGGAGTTAGGCAGGAACCTACGTGAGCTCACACGCTCGCTGCCTCGGAGAGCCACGGTCGCGTTGACCAGTGCTGGCACCCAGCCAAACAAAGAAAATAGGTCTCCCAACGAAAGTGAGGCCACTGGCAGCTGAGTCTCATGCCAGGTTCAGCCGCGCCCATGTGCTTCTTCAGATGACGAAGGCACAAGGCCTGAGCCCTCACCCCATGGGGTAAAGGTCATAAAATGGGCCTTATGAAAGCAAGGGAAGAGTGGCAGCAGACAAGAGCCATGGAAACACGACAGTGGGAGGAGGAAGTGATTTGGCTTATAAACTGCAGAAAAACTGATCCGCATCAGGGATAGGCTAAAGGCCTCTGTAATCCAATCCGGTCATTTGAACAGGTCACAGGAGGCTCTGAATCTAAAATCTGCTCATTGTCCATCATGTGACAATTGAATTATATATCAACTGCAGTTTAGGTTTTTGAGGACAGAACTGCTTCCTTTAAATTTAAATCAAAATGGTGGCTTGGTAGTATATACATTCGACCAGTGCTCTACTAAACTACAATAAAAATGCAACACCCAACTAACACCCAAGCACCCAAGTAATTCTTTAGAATTCATTCTTTTCATGCTAGTATGCTTACCGTCAACATTGTTCTTATTGTTTCTGATAATGTTTTTTCTCATTGCGGCATCATGAGATGGAAATTCTATTACATTACGTGTGATGCAACAGCATTCATACGCTTTACGGTACAAATCAGCTCTCATCTGACACGTAATTTCATTCCATCTCATGAAAAGATTGCAAACTTACAATAGATCTCTGACAATAGCAAGTATAAGAATTGAATGATAGTCTGTACGTCAACTCTTGTGTGTGAAGGTCAGTTCGATGATGCATGGTCTAAAAGGGACGCATGTGCCGTGGTCAACCAACTGCTGTGAAAATACACTACATTAAGACGATATTTCATCAAATGCTTGTCAATGTTAAAACACAAGCTCATACTTTCCCATAAATATTCACACAGCTGACAGGGAAAGATGGATAGAAACAAGCAAGAGGCCCTGTAGTGTTGACATGAAATATCCTTCTCATCATTCCAATACTCAGAGCCATGGACCTATACATCTAATACTGTGACCCGAGGTCATACACTCGAATGGCCACATATAAATCTAGTCATATGCACATTGAACTTGCACATATTCCCCTATAGTTCCCAGATCTAAATCTTATTTCACAGAATATATGTTTTAATTGTGCTTATATGTATAACACAGCCCCACAACATCCTAATTTTTGGTTTGCATCCCACACATAATAGAAGCTACGAAATCCCTCCACGTGGGTGTGTGTTTGAGTGGGATTATGGTTGTGTCATCACAATGTCGCTACATTCAAAAGAAGAGAAATACAGATGTAATTAGGTCGACCAAAAAATGTGTGCTGCCAATTTACAATGATGCAATAGTGTGGGAAGGCACGTATGAAAAACGTGTGAAGGGTTGAAATTGAGCTTGTATATACGATCATACCGTAAATTATATAGTAGGTGGCAAAAAGGTAGCAAAGTAAATCACAACCAGAACAGTGAAGACAAGTGAACAAAAAGACAAAAAAACACACCACAGTTTGGCTTCAGTCACCGGTGTTTCTACTTTACAGGCAGGCAAAAGAGCTCAGATAGCATGTTTACCATGAAGCCGTTGCAAACTATTTTGCTGCTTGCAAACCCAGAACAGATCCCCTTAAATCTTCTATAACCTAAAGAGCTTTTATAGAATCTAGAATAGATTATTGCTGCGTTTGCTTGTTCTGGTCGATCGTGTGCTTGTTTTCGGTCACGGTTCTCCTGTTTTTTCAGTAGTTGAACGTAGTTCTTCGTTTTCCTCTCTTGCATTAATTGCGTGCTTCTTCGTCCCGTATTAGGCTGAATTCTTTCCTTCGCGTTGTACTGGGCACACAATCATGACAATGGTCCTATAGGATTCTCATTATGTCTGCAGTATGTCACGTGACTTTGTCAAAGTTTCCAAAACGGGTCAGACCCACACATCATAACCCTGTTTCCCATTTCTGACCAGAAATCTTCATGTGTGCGGCGGCATCATAATCATACGTACAAATGTCCGTCTCTGGAAACACACGGCAACTTCACATTTGTGAGACCATGTGTAATCATGCAAGAGATAGTCTCGGATGACTGGATTTGAGACCGGTGGTGTAAGAAAATCTTTGTGTCATGTTCTGTCTTTAGATTACATGTAATATGACCAATATTTTGTTTTTGTGATAAAATAAAAATATTACATTGAAAAAAATCCTGATGTGTGTACCAGGCATGTTTGCGTCTGTGGTTTTTGTGTGCTCCGTAGCGCCGGCCAGAGGGCAGCAGTTCAAACCAATAATTGCCTGAGTAGGAATTGTCCTTGATGTGTGTTGCTGCTTTGCTGAGGTAGCGAGAGCTGGCAATGTCCTCGAAGCTGGGGATGGATCAGCCTGTGATCTTCTGGGCTGTGTTTACTATCTGCAATAAGCAAACTGTACGGTCAGCTGCCAAGCATTTCTCTTATAAGAGTTGGAGCTATGCATAGTGGATTTTTTGCCCTCTTTTCTCCCTGGATGGACATAGTTCTTGTGGTCAAAGTTGAACTTTTCAACTTACAACTAATTAGTCCCCTATCAAAAGTCTCCTATGACTATGATGAAACACATGTTAGAGGTCTTGCAATGTAATTCATATGCTGTCGTGATTTTAAGTGTCAACTTTAGTCATTTTATTGGCTCGTGGTGCTTTTCGGGTGTGGACGTTTTGCTTTGGTACGTGTTGAGTTGAAACATGAATTGTCTTGTGTTGTTAGGTTAAAAGTAAAATGTCATGTCAAAAGGATTTTACATTGACTTCACCATGAGCACTTGCGATCTTTCTGAAACCATACTTGTCTCATATTTCGTTTTTTTGTATCTTACATACATGGGGGGAATCGACAATAGATGTAAAAAAGGAAACACATCCAGACCTCTTTTTCAGAACCAATGCAATTTATTCAAGCAAGACAATGTGTTGTCATATTTAGCATAGCTTTGCTGTAAAAACGCATGACAGCAAAACTGGCCTGCCTGGGGGACTTAGTGGTTGTGGGACCCAAGGCGCATTATTGTCCTACTTGTAACTTTAATTTTACCATTCCTCACACCGCAATGATGACAGCGTTTTCAGAATTATAAGTTACGTGCAAAAACAACAACACAAAAGTTTACCAATGACCATTGCCATTAAAATATAATAATTAAATACAGTACGTTGTCTATTTTTGAATTGGATCTTTACATTTTAATTGTTATTCACCATCTTTCTGTTCTTGTTTACGGGCCTACTTGAATGCATCCAAAATTAATAAAAACTCAAAATCCTGCCTTTTTTTGACAAAATGATCATTAGAAATTGTCTTTGTAGTCTATTAGGGATTTGCAAATCATTGTATTCTGTTTTTATTTACATTTTACACAAAGTACCAACTCCATTCAAAGAGGTGTTGTCGCGTGCTGTGCCCCCTGTCACCAGCCGGTACTCTCTGTCACTCCATCACCATGGATACCATTCACAGCTATGCCGCTTCCATTAAGTCTATCACTCACACCTTTTCCGAGTCGTTAACCGGTCCTATTTAAACGCCACACTTCAATCACTCCCTTGTCAGCTCGAACCCATATGTTCCTGTGCCTTGTGGTCTTTTCACAGTCTGACTCCGAGTTGCCGACCCGATCAATGTACTGTCCGACCAAGCCCGATTGCTGCCCGTCTTGATCATCTGCCCTAACGCCGCCTGTCCCGACCCAATGCACGATTACCGACCACATCCCAGTCTTGTCCCGGAGCTTCCCAAGCCCAGACTCCCTTCCTCTGTCTCATAGACAGTGTGTCGCACTTGGTCGTCCTGCTCATCGGTTGATCGTGATAGGTGTTTTACTATCACAGTCACTAAAATTATTTCTAATAATGTGGTCTTATTGTGACACTTTCAGATGTATCAGTATCAGGATAAGCAGATGAAAATTTAATGAAGTAGAGAATAAAAAAATATATTTCGTCAACAAAGATGCATCTGAAAACTTTTTAGTCCTGTTTAGTGATTTTTCTGCAACAAATATAGTAGTTCACTCCTTTCATCCAACTATTTTCCAGCAGTATTCACCTCTGTCTTGGCAATGATTGCATTTTGTATTCTTCATCCAGAAGCTCTCCTTGTTCGATACACAAAGGTCATACTTGGTCAGATGTTCAGCACACATAATCAGACCGTTGAGTTTTCGCCCCCACAAAAGTAGCAGTGATTTTGGGGGCCCTAACAACTCCTGCAAAATTATCAAACTTACCAAGGAAGGATTGTGGCACATGTCAGCTTCACACTCCCACACATCCAAACAAATATACAGTATACACATTCTTCAAGTTCCTCATTCCGCGATTTTCCCTCTACAGTTGTCTCCCCTACTGAGATTCCTTCTGTTCACCAGACGGATTCAACATGTATACAGCTAATGGGCCTCCACGGCCATATATCCACATCTCCTGGAAGAAATAAACTCAATGCTTGGATCTGTGGGGGTCGTCTGTAGATTTTCACCAATTAATTTCTTCTAAATGAGATATATGGTCTGTTGAGCTTGTGTGTCTGCTCCAGCAGTGACAGCCAACACAGACCTATCACCTTTAATTGAGAGAGGCTATTAGTTTGATGCGTAATAGTCCCACTGAAGATGTTAACATTAACGTGATCTCTCACTGCAGTCATTTCAATGAGCAGAAACAATATTGTTTTATTTTAAGCATTAGGCTTGTGCTTTTAGACAGCTCAGGGGCCTAGTGGTAGAGTGTCCGCCCTGAGACTGGAAGGTTGTGGGTTCAAACCCTAGGTGGGTCATACCAAAGACTATAAAAATGGGACCCATTGCCTCCCTGCTTGGCACTCAGCATTAAGGGTTTGAATTGGGGGGTTAGATCACCAAATGATTCCCGAGCGCGGCACCGCTGCTGCTCACTGCTCCCCTCTCTCCCAGGGGATGGATCAAAATCACACGGGGATGGGGTAAATGCAGAGGACAAATTTCACCACACCCAGATGTGTGTGTGACGATCATTGGGACTTTAACTTTAGCAAGGCAGGTTTTGTTTTTTGTTCAAAAGACATTTTGCCATTTCTTACTTTCTTTAACAACTTATGGAGCAGATGTTTAGTTACATTCCATATACAATTAAAGAAAACACTACTAACAAGTATCCTTGCTTTTCTCATCTTTGCACCAATATCTGTGCTCCCAATTTAATGCAGGTCAGGTATTGTTTATCCCCTGTGGAAAATTCCCACTGCACACAAGGGCCAAAAATCCACAAGACTGAAAGTAAGAGAAAACCTGCCCACTCAGCAGACTCCCACACTAGTTATCCGTGTGGGAGCATGTTCTCCCTGAGAGGGAGAAGGTCTGTCGGATTGTTATCTTTACAACCCATTTAGAAGAGCCCATTAAAATGTGTGCTTTCTTCGAAAATGTCAAAATAAGCTACATTACTAAATAATTTGTCTTTGTGTAGTATACTGAATCAGCATCTAACACAAAAAAAATTGACTTTAAAGTAAAATATTGTACAATGAAAAAATAAGACAGTAAATACTGCAAATTCAAACGCTTTTCATTAAATCATGTGTCGTATCTTCACGGTGGTTGAGGGCCATATCGTAAAAAAAACAAGCAAAAAGAAAGAATCGCAAACAAAAACAGAATGCAAAAGGGGAAACACAAAACACATAAAAATTGTAAATAAATGCAGACAAGAAAAAAGAATCACAAATAAGAAGAAAACGAATCCTAAATAAGAGCAAGCAAACAAGAAAAAAAGAATCCCAAACTGAACGCACGCAAAAAAGAAAAGGAAAAACAAGCCAATTCAAAACAGGAAAACTTATAAATGTGACAAACGAGCGAAACAACCACGTGCAGCACGACACAGACTTAATTGGAATTAGGGAAAGGGAAGTGGATGGCTGAGTGGCTAGAAGTGACTGGGTGGATGACAACCTGTCATGCTCAGTAGCCGGGCGGACTAGCTGGGTGGTCACCGGAAGCAATCTGACAAGAAGAGAAGCAGAGCAGACGGGCAGCGCAGCGGGACGCAGCGTGTAAGCGTGGTCAGGGGCAAGCTGGCGGTCAGGACGGGTGGCGTTCAAAGCGTGGTCAGGGGCAAGTAGGTGGTCACAACGGGCGGCATTTAAAACGTGATCAAGGACGGGTGGTGATCAGAACTAGTCAGGTCAGAGTATGAACAAGGTTGGCAACAGGAGTCAATCCAGAACTCACCGAGCACACAGATGGCATTACGGACAAACTGACACTGATGGTAGGGAGCACAGGGCCTAAATAACCCCTTCTAACAAGCGGGAACAGTTGTCGGTGATTAGGTTGAATGTGTGGGCGCGGCCGAGAGTGGCAGGTGGCACAGACACGAAAACAAGAACGCCATTGTGATTTCTCGCCTATAGATGGCAATGTTTTCCAGAGTTCTAAATGGGTAAAGAAATGGGTTTGCGCTGAAATCCTGGCGGGTGGAGGGGTGTGGTTGCTGAACTTAAGTTATTTTACCAAGCAGAGCCATGTGGCCCTTGCTGATATTGCAAATATTTGCAAAATGTTCGCCAGATGTTTGCCAAAACCTTTAGTGGCTTTTTTTTTTGTCGCAAGGACTTTTTAAACATGTTCAAAAATCCCTTGTGATGAGAGGTTCTGCATACCGTTTGGTGAGCAATTGCTACCCCGAACAAACACTGACATACGCTGAAAAGAACGCAACATTGGCTGCCTTTGAAAACACTTTATTATTATAATTATTTGCCGCTCAGTGGGATAGGGGCTTAAGTGACCACTTAAAGGAAATTGGATTTACATGCTGAGAAGCAAAATGAAAGCCATCTTTAACAGGTAAACAGAAAGAAATAAGCTAAAGTAGGCTAAAGAAAAGTGATTATGGACTGTGAATGACTGGATAAAGTGGTGATTGCATTGAGCAAGGTGATGATGCTGGAACTTTTGTTTGGTAGCACTCCTGTGAGATTTATGAAAATGGGTGTTTGAAGAAAACATTCAAGTTGAATTAAATGTAATGTTGGTGTCTTATGATAATTTCATAAAGGAATTGCTTTTCCTTTTCCAATAATTTTGTGAGGTAAAGCAACTAAAATACTAAATGCAAGTAATGTGAAGAAGTCAAAAACACCAACCAATAGCTCCCAAGTTTTCGAAGAGTAATGGAATGGAGTGAAATGAAAACACTAGACATGAGGAATCTTAAGTGCATTATGAGCTGTATTATGAGCATTTTTCTCTCCGCGATCTTTACTTAAAAATCCTCCAGGGTAGTAAAAACAAAGCTCCTATCCCAGTCAATAATACATTATTGCATTGGCATTTGTCATTTTCTGGCAGTACATCTATAATTGTAACTTACACCACACCTCCCCATGTGGCTCCCACATTCAGTACTATGCTTTGAAGAAACAGTATATATTTAACTATTCACTATAATGAATAGTTAATAGTAGTATGTTCTAGTTCTTTTGGTTTTGTTATGCCTTGCTTCCTTACTGAGGTCGTCCTGCGCATGCAGTGCTTGTGGCTTCCCTCCAGTGTTAATTAGTCATGTCCAGAGTTGGATTAAGTCCATAGCCTGTAAAACACATCGGACAGGACAGGGCTTTGCAGTGGTGCTCCTTTGAGCTATTGTCTAACCTTCTTTTATAGGAAATGCTGTTGAAAACATTAGCCATAAACCATTTATGAACACTTCTACATGCACTTTGGTGGTAGGCATGTATGCAGCTTTGGTCTTTACCTGAATTAATTGATCGTTGATAAAACGTTTTTGTTTTTTTTTCTGTGCGGCTTGGCGGCTAGGTACCAAGTGACCCACGGACCGGTACCGGTCCGCGGCCCGGTGGTTGGGGACCACTGCAATGGAGCACATACAGCCACTCAATAAATGCTTGATAACATTAGTTTTGTGCACGCCCAGACTGACCATAGGGAGAACCGGGAGAATTCCCGAAGCGCCGGCCTAGGATCGGCCTGCTGGACTGCGTCTCTCTGTTTTTGTTTGTTTTGTATTTTTAAGTCTGCCGGTAAGCATAATGGACTTCGAACGTGGTAAAAAGAAGAGGAAAGGCGGTGCGGAGAGGGAGAAAACCCCCCGAAATTTAATACATGGATATAAAAATAAAATCCTTTACTGTGTGAGAAATTAAGAAAACAAAAAACCCCATTAATCTTTCACAGTAAAGAACAAAAATCGATAGTAGGCCTATAAGAGTATAACAGCTAGCGACAAGTGATACTCTTCTGTCTCTTCTTCTGAGCCCTTCCAGCTATACCCCCACCTCGCACACGGACTCCTCTTACACTTACTCTCACTCTGCTGCTCATCTGCCTTGGACCTCCTCGATCTATGCTTGCAAAGAACAACACAGGTCTGATGACTGAATGCAGATTGAAAAATCTTGTGACGAGTCAAACAGGTGCTTTTTGTGATTACATACTGATCAGGCCGTTTCTACGAATTCGGAGCATATGGTTTCTGTTCTGTGACCACAGCTAAAAGAATGGAGTTTGGACTTTTTGAATGACATCTGTATTAACTGTTTTGCAAAAGGGTTGGAATACTGTGTGAATCCAATGAAAATGGGTTCATGAGGTGTCTTCTACCCTGCTGAGATGGTGTTGATGAAGACTGAAAGGTTCCCAGTTTCTTCAAACAGGTCAAAGTAATCAATAAAAACTCTCATAGAGAATTATTGAAGGGGACCAATCCGGGCTGTGTTTTGGGGAGGACCCACTTCTGTGAAGGCTTCTTCCTGTAGCGCTTCATCTTATTCAATAGTCTCTTACATTATGGAACGCATTGTAGTGTGGTCATCCTGTAAGGGGACTTCACCCATCTGCGTCACCCTCTAATTTTTTTTTCCCGGGCATAAGGCATAAAGGAACCCCTAAGAGGAATAAATAAATTTGACTTGACTCAAGCTTGACCAGTTGTCAATCTGCACTGACACTTGAACTGAACTGAACTTGACTTTTGCATGGAGGCAAACACTTTTTATACAGTACAATTTCCAACTGGGAAGCATGCCAATACACCCATTAACTTGATATTTCCTTTGCAATAATTCGCTCTCACAATGTATTACCTTATTTGTCTTTTGTCAGCAAGATGTACAATAGTATTGTTTTGGAGACGTGATAAACAATGTTTACATCACTGTAATTTCACTATGCTCATTTAAACAGTTCCGCACAAAGTACCTGTTAAAAGCTTTAATGCATCATTGTAGACTGTAAATTATTCAAATCCACAGACAAATTCAAATAGTTTCCTTGTTTAGCAACCACAAAGAGAAAACGTTTTAAAAGAGTACCCAGCATGAATTTCTATCTGGACAGAAAATAAGAACACCGCCCGATATAATGTGTGCATTGTGTTGTAATGATAACCTTGCCCCAATCTCACCTGTCACTTCCTTTAGAGTGACAAGCATGACTCACAGCTTTGCCCAGCTCTCATTGGTCACTAAGAATTTATGACTAAACTGTTATCTAATGACATTATAGCCAGGCTATTGGTGGTTACAGACGAGAAACTAAATATGTGAGATGCTGGGCAGTTTTAAATGTTCAGGCTCCACCTTTTTAAACCACAAGCAAATGAAACTAATTTTGCTGTCCTTTATCATTATTGTGACATCCCATGTTAAGTAAACTTGATAATAAATAAATACACAAGTTATACTTCTCATGACACAACAATATCAACACAAAATCTACTAAAATAAAACGAAATGAACACGATACAAGCAGTGTTTATATTGTTAATGAGGAAAGGATCTTAGCAGCAAAATTATCCTTTCTCATTGTAGAAACTGGAAGATTCCTTGTACAGTAAACTACAGTATTGGTTTCTGGTGTCCAAGGCCAAAATAAAAATTCGGAAAATACGACTGTGGTCTGTAATGAAATATCATGTTTAATTTCTAAGTAATGCATTACACTTCGAGAAACACTGTGGAAATTCTGCACCAAGTCCACTACCTTCCTATTCAGTAGTTTCTTCCAAAATGATATGAATATTAGGCTTCTAAGGCTTTTTTTCATTTTTTTTAAAACAGGTATTTGTTTTCTAAAATAGAAGACTCCAACAGATGACTGCCTTCAAGTCAAAGTTTGGTGTGAATAAACATGGCTGGCCAGCAGAGTCCTGACTTCAACCTGAGAACATCTCTGGGATGAAATTAGAGCAAGACTGAGAGCCATGTCTTCTTGTCCAACATTGGTGTGTGACCTCACAAATGCGCCCCTTGAAGAATGGTAAAAATTAAGATGTAACTGGTTGGTTGTTTATTGATGTCCTGCGACTAATTGCCAAGCAGCCAAAGGGTGTTCCCTGCATTCCGCCCAAAATCAGATGGGGTAGTCTCCAGGTCACTTGTAACTCTAATAAGGACAAGACTATATTTTTTCTTGTGTAATGTTCTACTTTTTGGGGCTTGCACAGAAAATACTTAGAAGCACTTTGTGTTAAAATCGCAGATTTCCCTTCATTGGTACAAAAGCTTGACAGCCACTTGAGGGAGTGAAGTCAGCAGAGTCATTGAAGATGGGAGCGAGTCTGAGGCTGGTGATATAAGGAGTCGGGATGTTACTTTTGAACTGTGCTGACAACTCAGCAAGTGCTTATATCAGCGCAACACTGTGGATTCCAACATGTCCTTGTCTTTGTCACAGTGTCTACTATTATATCTCTCAAGGTGTGAACTAACATCCATGACATGTCAATATTGCACATATGTAATGTCTTTCTTTATATGGATTATCAAAATGTCAACAACTGCTCAATAAAATACTTTTGTCGGTCCTTGACATTATTGTAGTGTATTATAATAACTTTTAAAATGTTGCTGGCACAGTCATCTTCACATTGGAGGAGCATTAATCTGAGTGAACTGCTCAAATAAATATGATACATGTGCAAGGTTGGAAGTAGCTTGGGAGATGACTTGGGTGATGTATGCCGGGGTACACCAGGTCCAGATTTACATTCACAGATTGCCCAATGGAAGTAATGTGTCCATACTACATTATGCTGATGGCTGAAAGTTGACATTATATCATATTAATTGGTCAAAAAGAATAGCGCACTAGTGCACTATTTTTCACCTACAAGGAGCATTTCTGCATGCCAAAGAGGGTTTGGACTTTGAACGCACCGATCAGGGATAACTGCCATCATTATAATGGTGTCATGGGTTACATTATAAATCATTTGGTTTGATTTGATTTGGTCACGTGCCACCATGATTTCTGGCATTGGTAGTGACCATGTGAATTATATAAGCTTTATTTAAGAACTTCAACTTTTAATTAATGATTAGGGTTAAGGAACCAAGGACTTTTTACATCAGAATAATTTCACAGTACATAAAAGAAAAAATTGATAATTCTAAAATTATTAAAATTATTGTCTGAATTTAATCATTAATGTACTTACTCATTCTGAAATCTGGGCTTGTATATTTGAATACAAAGATGATGTATTTGCAGTGAGCCATGACTTTTTATATTCTGTTGTATGAATTGTAACATGGATGCACAAGTTGGGTGTACCTTTTGCCATCCAATTGATTAGCTATCTGGAATGGATGGATGGATGGATGGATGGATGGATGGATGGATGGATGGAGGGAGGGAGGGAGGGAGGGAGGGAGGGAGGGATCAATCGATAGATTAAAAAGAGCGAGAAGAAAAACGTATTGTAGCAATGATCTCTAACTTCAATCGTTTTATTGCGCCTGATTAAAAGAACTTGAACAACATTGTCTGCGACAGAAGTAGTTCAGAGATGGGAATCACTTACAAATGGAAACAAATCTGTCTATTCCAATGCTGGTTGAAAACGATGTTTCTTGCTCCACGTCACTTGCTACTCTGAAGTCAACGTATTCCGTGCTCATTCTTAACTACAATCGTTTGCAACTCATATGCAGCCTTTACCTCTCCCTTGCATTTTTCACAAACTGTGAAACTCTTTGGAAAAAAAAACCTTTCAACAACTTCTCTGTGATATTCATCATCATCGTTTTTGTCGTGGTATTTTCAGTAACACTTGCAGCAGTTTCAATTTTAATTGACAACTTGAAGAATTATGAGATGTTTTCTGTTTCTCCCTAGTGTGACAACACCCACCTCACTTCCTCTTTGTAGATTTCTGCGGCATGACATTGCGTCTTTGTGTGAGTAATTTGCCACTCGGAAAGCGACTGGGAGGACAAGTGGTTCCTCCATCAGAGCTGTGTTCTTCCTGAGCGCTGAAGCTACGTTGTCACATTCTGTGTACTCCTCCTGCACTGGAGGAGAGGCATATGTTAGGAACTGTGAAAACATGAAGGAATATCATCAGTCTGCTCTTCCATTTGGCTGATAAAGCACACGAGCAGTTGAGAAAAGTGAATGTGCTGCACTTCTTCCAGAGATCACAATCAATCTGGAGGCCTAGTTACAGAGAACATGGAACTAAAGGACTGGAGTTGATAAATGTTTAACATGCCACCAATCAAGCTGACTATTAAAATGCTGTTCTACTTCAAGCTTTGAACAATTTGGTTGACAAAAATATGACATCTTGCAAAATGATTGACCTGATAAACTAAAAGATTATTTAACAATCATTTAACAATCAAATATTCTCACTTTACTGCAGATACTGTATGATGTGCAATCAGAATTACGGTCCCGGAGCTCTGACAGGTTAACTCTACTCTACATCAGAGATGTCAGACTAAATCTTTGTCGTGGGCCGCATCATAGTCATAGTTTCCTCCAGGGGGCCATTATAACTGACATTGGCCTGAATAGAAAATGTTTGCACACCTTATATTAGATACAGTATAGTCTACACTAGTAAAAACTGTTATATTAAATATTTTAAAAAGATGAATGGTAACAAAAATTGTTAGCAATATCTCTATTTCTTAAAATGCAAGACGATTTGCAATTTTAGTATTTAGCTAGTGCACAATTTGTCTTTGCGGGCCACATAAAATGATCTATCTGCCCCCCTCCGGGCCTTGAGTTTGACACCGGTGCTCTATATAATACAAATTCTTTAGTTACAATCTAAACAGTCATGGGCCATGCCATGCACATATCCAGCCACTTTATTGACAAGTGCACTTAGCTGAGTGGTAACTGAATGCTGTCATCCGTGAGTGATAGTTCCATGCATAACAGATGCCAGTTTGCACTGCGTCAAGTGCGTTACTAAAAACCCGGACCGCTGAATCTTTATAATAGGTGCTGGGCACTGAGTTAGCTACCCGGGATTTTAGATCCATGATCAGCGCACTCAACTACCCAGTGATGCGGTGATGGTGCGGAAGTAGGAGTGGGTTGGACGACACTGAATTACCACAATTACTTATCATTCTCATTTTATACTAATCTTATTTTATCATGACTATTACTGATATTTGTGAATGAAAATAAATTCTGACCATGACAAATCATGACATTACTCTCTAGATAGGAACTCAGGAGCACTTGGAGGGGGGTTGGCACCCATTTCCTCCCATTTAACTTCATTTCTGAATACCGAATACATTGATTAACAGTGTAGTAAAAACCTCTTAAACAGATTGACAGATTGAGTAGGATGGTAATATTTTATGGCATATATATATTCGGTAACCTTCATTATTTTAATTGTACAATTATTATTATAAGTATGAACTCCCACTTTGTACAATTGCAGTTTCATCCTTGAACACTGTTTGAACCCTGCTCAATGTGATTATTTGTGTACATGGGAGTTGTACAGTATATTGGACGAGAAGTAGAGCTTGCTGTGTTTTCAAGCTTGTGGGCCTTGTCAAAAAAGGACTGAGAAAATGCAAAGTGACAGCTGTAGCCTTTCTGCTTCCTTACACTGACATGTTTATTTGTCTCACGCCTGCATCGCTGATCACACGCGCAAACACATGCACGAAAGAACTGTTGCTGTAGTCACAAGCTGTGATGACTTTCATAATTCTAACTTGCCAGACTAACAACGTCCATCACCAGGTAAACACACAGCCTGAAACAAACTGTAAATAGCTTTAATTTCATAATGGTTGATTTAATGCTGTAGACCAGCAGACAACTTGAATGGCTTGTATAATAACCAGCACTTTAATACATTTTCTGGGGGAATTTAATTATGAAAACAAAATGACAAAATCTTTTCCAAGATAAGTGAAAGTCTTAAATTAATTTCAAACGTGTTGATAAGATGGGAAATGAGGCTCCTTTGAGTCCATTGAAAGATTTCACCCCAACTCCGCACCAGATCACGTATCAGTTCCCTTTGCCACATCTTCCTCCATCATATTATCAGCAGTACAGTCAGATAGGAGTGCGGATGAGAAAACAATTGGGAGAAGAGAGCAAGATGAATATTCATAGGAAGGATAAGGATACAACTGGGACATTTTCAAGCTTTATCAGCACTAACAGGATCTAAGCTGTGGTAATTCATGCTAAACCAAAACCAAATCAGCTCCAGTTGAAGAAGATTCTAAAAGTAAATCAGACTTGAGTTACATTTCCGGAGTGTTTGTGTGATCTGTCTCTGTGACTTGAAGTGATTCATCGCAGTAAACTTGTTGAAATGTTATTTTCTGTTTATGTGGTGAGCTTGAGGCAATGATTGAGAGCGGAAAAAAATCTCAAAGCAGATCTTAGAGTTTATCATTTCTTTCCAAAGGCAAGAAAAAAATGAAATGTTAAAGGTTTTATTTCTTGATTCATCTTTGTGCATCAATGATATCAAACCATGGGGATCATTGCACAAGGAGTTTTATATTTGTTAACCTCTTGCACTATCATTTCTGTCCTAAGTGCTTGACCTTCAGAAATGCAGCCATTTCCCAAAAAGCTCCCTCCTCTGAGACTAGTCTAAATGTATTATTATTTGACATTGCGACCTTTCCCAAAGACTTCTGGTAAAAGGAAATGACCCCCTGTGGCCTCTGCCTCTCTGGTGGATCAATTCTGTCCTTAAACATTTGTGTTTGTGTGTTTTGAACATACACAAGCAGATTCCAACGAATAAACAAATGCCCCCCCCCCCCCCCCCTCCTTCAACCAGGAAAAAAAAAAGCAGAACAAGCTAATTTCTTGCCACTGACAATTTGACAGTTTTTTTTCTGAGTTAACTCAGTTCAAAAAATCAATATTGAAATATGACAGATCGGTTTTAGTGTAAATTAAGTTAGACCTTCGTGCACCCCTCTTGCTGTCATCTGCGCTATGCTCCAGCTCGAGCAGGCCATATTATTCATGGCTTTTAATTACCATGGCCAGGCTGTTTTGAACCCTGAAACTCAGTGACGGTCAAAGAAAAGAAACCATACAGAGAGTAAAAACATTGACTGTATATTTATTCGCGGAGGCAGCACCTTATCAAACAACTATATACACTTGTCAATCAGTTAGTTGCTTTTATGACATTTTTGTCCCATTATTGTCTTTACTGTGAGATAAAGTATAGGCCACCTAACACCCCATTTGAATACATTCCTATTCATGACCCCGGGGATTGCCAATGAGAAGGGTTTAAGTGACGCAACTCATTTGCATCTTGACAACACGCAAAATATAAAATGCAAGAACTGCAGAAAACGAGGAGGTAATATATTAACTGTGTAAATGTCACCAACAACAGTGTTCTCAATAGATACTAATTTGCTAATTATTATTCATCCTATTATTATTTTTCATCTTTGTGAGTAAATTTACCAAACATGTATTTAGTTATTCTTATTCTGTAACACACACTGACTGGCACACATTTAAAATGAAAAGCCTAAATAGTGTGTGTGTGTGTCAGTGCAGATGTTTTGTTTTCTGATGGGTGAATATAAACAAATCTTCACTTTAGATTTGGAACCCCAGAGGTGTAGTAAAGTTGACTATAAAAAAATAAAAGTGGTAATCACGATTTATATGTACAAGTGCAGAGGGGAGAACATCATAAGGTCTTGAAGCAAAAAAAACAACAACAATATTTAGTAGGAAAACATTGACTTTTCGGATACAAGCGGCCGAAATGAGTTTTCTCCGCAGGATGTCCGGGCTCTCCCTTAGAGATAGGGTGAGAAGCTCGGTCATCTGGGAGAGACTCGGAGTAGAGTCACTACTCCACATTAAGAGGAGCCAGATGAGGTGGCTCGGGCATCCCATCAGGATGCCTCCTGGACGCCTCCCTGGGGAGGTGTTCCGGGCATGTCCCACCGATAGGAGACCTCGGGGTCGACCCAGGACGCGCTGGAGAGACTATGTCTCTCAGCTGGCCTGGGAACGCCTTGGGATCTCCCGGGGTGAACTCGATGAAGTGGCTAGGGAGAGGGAAGTCTGGGAGTTCCTCCTAAAGCTGCTGCCCCCGTGACCCAACCCCAGATAAGCGGAAGAAGATGGATGGATGGATGGATGGATGGATGGATGGATGGATGGATGGATGGATGGATGGATGGATGGATGGATGGACATTGACTATTTTGGTCTTGAATATAGGTTACTATGGTTACTGTGAATAGAGAAAAAGTTTCCTCTATTTCTCCATTCATGAACTTGACTGACTGGAATATGGCCTCACCGGTGGGCGAGCTGCCACATTACCGTCAACAACTAGTGGGGGGGGATTTACCAGTATCAACTGGGATCCCCCCCACCACTACTGCTTCTGACTGCTGAGCTAGAGTCTAAAAGTGATTGTCTAGAAAGTTCTAGCATTGCTCATTCACCATACAATATGTGAAATGTGTATTTTGACTCAAAAGCTGCCAGCAAAATAAAACCAAAAACTATTCTACTATAAAAAATAAAAAAAAGTAGGAGCTCTGTCTCACTCTGATGTGCATCCTGTGTATAGCACAAGGACAGCTGGTTTGATTACACATCTCCCGGAGCTAATTTTGACAGTCTACCACTGTTCATCCTGTGAAAACACCAATGATTCATTACCAAGTCCAGTCCATATATCCAGGCGGCAGGCACATATCTCAGATTACTAAACAGTTCCCAAACCACATTTATATCTTACTACTAGAGCTTGCTGTGCTTATCATTTCAGATCGAGGAAAGAGATTGGTGACAACAGGTAAACTGTAATATATATTTCAAGAGTGAACAAAAACAGACACTAGCGAATCGTTCCAAATGATCCAATCCAAAGGACACGGGCAAGAACCTTCAGATTATTCTAAGCGTACAGATCTGTTTCCATGCCTACCTAACTCACAAATGTGGCTTTACTGTAGAGCCTTCACAATATAGCACTTGGAAGGTTTAATCTACTACTCTGCTGTGTTCTTGATGAAAGTAGCCTGTTCAATTATACCTGCTGCTTTTCCATTAAGCAGCTGTTGTCACAGCAACACAGATCAAGACATACCACCAGCTGCTACTGGATACATACAGTAAACAAAATAGACAGACAGTAGCCTACACTTCAGATCTACTGTTTCTTCTCGGTGTAATTGTGCATTTAGTCACATAGCAATCCCTGAAAGCTTAGTCTCGTCATTTTGTGAAACCCAAGAAAAAGGTCAATCTGAGATTCCCGGTGAAATCACTCACATTGTGTTTTCTCATTTAACATTTTGTTGAACATGATCTTTATACTTGAGCCATTTTCTGTTCAACGTGTGCATATCCTATACCGCACTTTCCGCACTATAAGGTGCACCGGATTATAAGGCGCACCTTCAATGAATGACCCATTTAAAACTTTGGCCATATATAAGATATATACATTTGTCCCGCGGGCCGGACTTTGGACACACCTGCTGTAGTGGCTCAATATTGGTCTGTATATAAGGTGCACCTGATTATAAGGCCCACTGTCGGCTTTTGAGAAAATTTGAGGTTTTTAAGTGCGCCTTATAGTGCGGAAAATACAGTACATGCCATGATTCTTTGGCTAATCGTGTTAATTTTAACCACATTCACTAACCATACTATATGGAGTACTGGATATAGTTTCATTATTTCCGGTAACAGAATTTATCAGGTAGGGTAGACAAAATCTGCAAATACCGCAGTAACCTTTTTAATGTGATGCAGCAGTGCTGACTACTGCATACCATTAGACTGAAAATTTCTGAACTGAAAAACATTGAACATTTCTTTCCATCAACTCTGTTATCAGCGTTGCTTTTTCTCACGGTAATTAGTATATTCCGAATAACTCTGCTTTTATAAGAATCACTTGCTCCCCCTGACAAAAGGCAGAGCAAAAGAATTCTTGTTTTGTCAGCAAGAAAGAGCAAACGGCCACTTTTATAGGAGCACTCACAGAGATGGAAGGAAGAACAGAGTCAGGGTTAATAAATAAAGTTGACATCCACGGAAATGCCAATTATCTCTGATTGCGAGTTTCATATTTGTCGAGTCAGCTCACTCTCAACTTGCCTGGTTATGTGGAACTTAGTCAATATAACTCCGCTGTGGATACAGAGCTTCATCTTAGCTAGAATTGTCTTCTGAATGTTGTAGCGGTTACGAGATAAGATTCTCAGTGTAAAATTCATAAAATATGCTGGAATTAGCTTTTAATTATTTTCATCTAATTAAAAATAAATGAAGGATAGCAATATCCCTCGCATCACACTGTAAAACATTTACAAATGTCTTCCTATACTGAAGTGTTCCTCTATAAGAAAAGACAGGTCGACAGCATATTACAGATAAATACTTCCACATAAACACTGCAGTACACCCCTTGCTTTTCTCTTCGTCATGGATATTGGCAATTCAATTACTTCTGGAGTCCTCCTCCTTTTAAAGTCAAGTCTCCTCATCGACTCAATTTATCAAATTGGTCACATGTCATATGAAGTCCCAAATCAAGTACGTAAATTACTGAAATTTAAATTCACAAGATTGTATTCATTTTTTATTCGTTGTTGTGGTCGTTTCGAGCAATGAGCTTTTCACGTTAGGTTTTTTTTTCATGTTGTGCAAGTGAAAATACCTGTTGTCGGAAGTTGAATGATCATGATTAAAGGTGACATCACAGTCTTCTGATCAAATGTGACTGTCAGGTTGTCCTGATTATCTCCAGTTCTTTTCCCTAACTCGAAAGAGGGCCTTGGTTCCTAGAACAGAAGAACAACTCAGATCTTCTTCCTTTTGTTTTGCAGTCTATTGCACAATTAATGAGAGGGTGATTAGTCAGGTTGATAACCAGTTGTGTATAACCAGGAACTGATGAGTCTTTTTGGATTTCTTTTCTTTGCTTTCTCTTTTTTTCTTTCACTTACAGGCGTTTCCTTTTTTGTTCCCCAGCTCTGACAGTCTGTAGGCAATATGACTGTCCCTGGCATCTGACGGGAAGTTTGATGAATAGTGATGTGGCTGTTTTTTCTCTGCCCCCTGTAGGTCCGGAGGGGGAAGAGAGAATATTTTGACTGAATGATCTCTGTCTGTTGACGTGACGGTGACCAATGTTCCTCCCTGTGCTGCTGGAGATGACCGCAAAGCAGTCATCATTTGAGGCCTTGACTTTAACTTGACTTTATTTTCTTTTGTGTGTATTCGATTTTGTTGCAGACTCTGTCAATGGTGAAGCATCATGTATTTTTATGTATGTATGTATGTATGTATGTATGTATGTATGTATGTATGTATGTATGTATGTACGTATGTACGTACGTACGTATGTATGTATGTATGGATGGATGGATAGATGGATGGATGGATGAATGGATGGATAAATGGACGGACAGACGGGTGGACAGACGGACGGATGGAGCATGTAGGCGGACTTTACCGTTGTGATTTATGCCTATGACGTTTCAGAAATAAATTCCACCTGTTACTGAACCCAACCCTAATTCATATATACTAGTAGTACTACTACTACATATTAAAATTTTTATTAAATTAATTTGTAAAAAAATGAGGGTATTCGGAAACACAGCAAAAAAAAAAAAAACTTACCGTATTTTCCGGACTATAAGGCACACCTAAAAACCTAAAATTTTCTCAAGAGTGGAGAGTGCGCCTTATAGTCCGGTGCGCCTTATATATGGACCAAATTCCTAAATTTAAACTGGCCCAAATCATTGCGTCATGAAATCAATCATAAGTGCCCCGCTGAAGACTATGAATCATGAATCAAAAAGACTATGGATCATTATTTTGTGATTATAAAGTAATTGGTTGCGTCTGAAGTTGAAATAAAAAAGATAAAATGGAGAACGATTTGATTTAGATTAAAAATCGGACATGACATGACATTAATGGTGCGCCTTATCGTCCGGTGCGCCTTATATAAGGACAAAGTTTTAAAATGGGCCATTCATTGAAGGTGCGCCTTATAGTCCGGTACGCCTTATAGTCCGGAAAATACGGTACTTGAATATCTGATTTAAAACATTTCTTGGCCAGTGAAATTTATATTGATTAATATATTTATGCACTTTGGCTTGCACATTTAGTTATTTGTTCTGTTTTTTCATTAATTTACATTTACATGTGCATCATGTTTTATTCTACAGAAAGCGGATCCCCCATCCCCACATCTCTATGTGGTTCAGGCCTAAAGATTACATTACTCATGGAGGTTTCTGAAACTGAATCTCTTGTTTATTATATTTATTCTGTTGTTAAAAGCAGTGAAGTTGTAATGTGACTCGAGAAAGTGGTGCTGTGTACATAGTTAATCACCTAAGTAATCCTTGTAAAATCCAGTTTTATCTGACTGTAAAACGCTTATGTTTGATGCATAAAAAAAAAAGGTTAAATACACATTGTCCTTTGAGTAATAAGACAAAGAAATGTATTTTGGCCTATAGGGCTACAGGGAACATACCAGTCCATTTTCCAAATTGTGATGCCTTGCATTCATAACTCTTTATTTTCTCTCTAATCTACAGCCAACACCCTCTGAACTGTACAGCGTTGGCGGGAGACTATCACAATGATATTATTCATATGCAGCCAGGTTTAGATAATCCTTCCAACAGTGAGACCAAACCATAAAAAGGACGATGAATTATTGAAGAGCATCAGAGAAATAGGAAACCTTTCTCTGAATAGGATCAACCTTTTGGGAATGCTTCAAAGAGCATTCAGTAGTCAGGGAAAAACAGCCCTCTTCCTGCTTTATCCCTGTCAAAAAGCTGTGCCCTGGCTGTGAAGGAGAGAGGGAGAGCAACAGAGAGAAGGAGAGAGACTAAAAGCTCACCTATTGTTCACCCTCGATTTGCATGAAATTGTTTACCACCTCTTCATGCTGTTGCCTCTTTTTCCCATCCTTGTCCCCCGCCGCTCAATTTTTCTCGCTTTGTGATTTTGTTTAGAATGTTCGTTCTGGCTCTGCTCATTTGAACAGAAACAGAAGGCAACGACTGAAGCCGAGTTTGGTCCAATTAGCTCAAATTGGTCTGCACTGCATGTCTGCAGATCTAAAACAAGAACCGATCTAAAACCCGAGAATTAAGTCCAGCTCTTGGATTAACAGTGAACAATACGAAATATTCGAAAATCAAGTAATTGTTGATTTTTTTTTTCAAGTGCTGAATCTGAATATGCAGTGAGAGGTCAGTGGGGGCAGTGCTATATTTGCAGTGCTATATTTGCCTCTGGCAATGTAAATTCTTAGAACAAACTTGGTTTGTGGTATGAATTTACAGACAGACATACAAAGGAAGAGCCAAGTGAAATTCTTCACAAAGCCAGGAGCTAAATTTAAACATTTTTTTCTAGCACCATAAATAAATCTAAAGACTACTGTCTTGCCACACTCATACAAACACGTTTATCATAATGAAAATGACACTGAAATTAAATACATTAAGAGAGAGATCTATTAATGTACAAGTGATAATAGTATTTTCATTTGGACATGTGCACAAATTATATTGCAATTTTGGAGGAAAAAAATAAACCACTAGATTATGATCACAACACTAATAATAATCTCTCAAAATCAATTTGGCTTCAGAGCCCTCTGTTACAAGAACACGGCTCTTTTAAAATGTGAAAACAATGTATTTAGGTTTCTCAATATTGACTTATGCTGAGGTCAGACTACACACAGACTATAGCTTGATTTTGAACTGACAGACATGTCACAAAAAATCGTAATGTTGAAGCCAATTTTAAATTGTTTTTAAGTGTTGTTTCAACCCGTGTAGTGCGACATACATATTTAAGTGTTTGTCTGACATTTAAGATGCTTCATGACTACGATGACGCAGAAAGTCTGGTATATCTGACTTTTTGTTCGTCTTGCCGAATAGTCTGAAATCTCTTATGTCTTCTTACCAATGGTTTCTCTGCATTGACCAATAGTGAGATGCCGACTCAGTCCCTGACCACAGCGCTCTTGCTCCCTTCTTTGCCCGAGGTATCTTGTGGGACACAATTGTTCAACTGTCTTAGTGTTCAACTTTTCAATATACACAAGAAACATAACAGCTCCTTTCCTACTCCTGCTGAAATTTGAGAACGCTGCAATAATGATTGAATGAATTTTAAAAAGGAAAGAAAGGGATGGTTAGAGTGGTACTTGAAGCCGTTAAGTTCAGGGACGGCTGTGGTCCACCCACTTCAACCACTTGACTGCCAGTGAAAACATGTCAGCTATGTGTATCAATATTAAGGTTAAAATATGTCATATAGTGATTGACTAGTGCATACATATTGTGATATATTTACAATTATAGTTTTTAAATATAGCAAATGCATGTTTTTTTTATAAACTAATCATTTATGGTGAATCGTGATAGCGATCAGTGTAAATTATTCCATCTGGTCATGAAAATTATGTTTTTAAATCATAGCTCAGTTATCTCTTCTCAGAAGCAGCTACTGGCCCTCAGACACACTGGACTTCTCCATGCCTGGAAAGATCAGATTGAAGATGAGGAAAGGAAAATGCTGTAGGGCTGGCATCGTGCACAGACAGAGATCATGGAGGAACCATGTCTTCCAAATATTACCACGAAAATACATCAATCCATTATCATCCTCATGAGGGGCGCGGGCGTGCTGGAGCCTATCCCAGCAGTCTTTGGACAATAGGTGGGCTACACGATAAATTGCTTGCCAGCATGGGCACATAGTATAAACGAACAACCATTCATGCTCACATTCACACTTACAGGCGATTCGGATTGGTCAATCGGCATACCATGTATGTTTTTGGAGGAAACCGGAGTAACCCTAACCCACGCAGGCATTACGAGAACATGCAAACTTCACACAGGAAGAACAGCTGTAGCTGTAGCCAGTGAATTTAGCGGATGCGGAATGGATGAAGTCTTCTTCATTTTCTGGTAGAGAGTGAAAGAGGCCATAATGTTTCCGTTGGCAGAAAATATTCTGTCAACAGCACCCAAATATTGAAGTTAGAATTGACAATACTGCATGGCACACATGCACAATACTGTTGTGCCAGAGTGACCTCATGCATACGGCTTATTTGTGCCACTTCTCACCGTGTTGAAATGTGAGGGAGAAGCTTGGAGGTTTAAGCGCAAGAGAGAAAAGAGAAATGGTAAGAGGTGAAGAATGTGAATGTTTTTTTCTTGTCAGCAAAATCACTGCTTTATGGATGACATGTTTAAAGTGCTGTTTTGTGTGCGTGTGTGTTTTCCACTGTTGTTTTATTGTTTTATTTATTTTGACCTTACCCATCGCAAAGGATAAATTAAACCTGTCAAACCTTTTGCATGCATATGTATGCATGGGTACATGTCTTATTTTCTAAAATGTATTCGTCCAGTCTATGGTCACATCTTCTGTTTGTTTCAAGCTTGCCTGGAGGGCTTATGCATTCTGCATGAGAGAACTGTGCTTTATGTGTCACACTCGTTTGTTTGCCCAGTGAGTAGCGAAGGCTCAAGCACTCAATGAACCTTTTGTTTAGCTAATGTTCACTCACGTGCAAAGACAGACGTACAAATATACACACACAACTTGTCCTGTACACAATATCTCGAAGACTTAGCACTGTTCCACAATTAAAATGTTTAACACGAACGTTTTTTAACACAGTCCATCAAATGACTAATGTTATTTTCATTAATGAGTGCCCTCTTTTGTTGGACAAATATGAGTGCCAACATTTACAATTTTCTGTGGTTTTAGAGAGTTTAAAGAAAAGAGGACAGGACATTAGAGAATTAGTTACCTTTGAATAAATTCTTAGAAACAAGAAGGGCTCTCTGTAAATTACTACTGTTTTTTAGATTTTTAGACAGTTTCAGTTTTGGCAGAATGTCATTTTTAATGCTATTATGCGATATTCTTTGATTATTTGTGTCCTCAAGCTGAAGATCCCGACAGACGAGTGTGATTCTCCCTGTAGTTGGAACAAACAATTCTTTTAAGACTCTGCTTCCCCATATTAATGTGTGTCATATGTCATTGAGGTATTCTTCCCACCAACTAGTCAAATAATGAGTTCAACTCATAGTTTGTAGCCAATACTAAAAGAAGAAGTCACTCTTTTCGGCTACTGACCAGGAGCCAAGGCAAGTGGTTCAAGAAACATTTAAAGAAAGTCAATTTGACAAACAGCAAGGGAAAGTGAGCTCTGCTTTCACATAATACGATTTTAAGGAGGAGCATCAATGGCATGCTTGGAAGCTGCACCAATGCCAAGACAGCGGTGCCCCGCAGTGCAGCAGTTTCTCAAACACTGAGGATTAAGCCCATTTACAATGAATTTCAAGCAGATTTTAATGCCATCTCGATGATAATAACATGTGTGAAGAATAGCTTGGACAAACTATCCCAATTCAGAGAGTTCAATAGCAACTATTCTCAGTACTCTTGGCGGACTGCAGCTCCTATGAGCCAAACAGAGCTGCTTTAAACAAGGGACATTGCTTGTGGCAACAAAAGCAGGCCAAACATGCCCAATAATTAGCTGAGCTAAAGCTAGCAAGCCACCATCACTCTTCCTGGCCAATGTTTGATCATTGCACAGTAAAATACAGCACCCTTATCCACTTCGGCTTCACCGACCGCATCTATCAACCAATGGGGAAATGGTCCAAGACCACAGTCGGGAGTGTCAAGGAATAGTTTACTCAGTACTTTAATGTTTGCTGTGCATATACTGGAAAATGGTCATGGAAGCAGCTACACTGGAAGGAAAATTGAATCTGAAGTAAAACGCTTCATCATGGGATTCGTCAAATCGCCTGTTTTGTGAGTTTAGTTATGTATCATTGGTCCAGCAGATTGGTCCAGTATTTTTAAGAATATCCACTGCACCAGGTATACCTCATGGGTTCGGTAGGTTTGTGAGGCGGGAAAACAAGATCCAATGTACATTCATCTCAAGTAGCGGTGTTGTGTGGGAAGACGTAGGCAAACTCATCATCAAATTGATCATTCTCAGGCAAATGTTTAGCTTTTTTTAGCTTTAAGTGTTTTTGTCACGTTTGCCTTGCTGGTTAAAGTAAAATAAGCAAAATTCCTCACACATTGTTAGTGTTTGGATTTTTTTCTTGAAAAAGCAAAGTGATAAGTGGAAAACATTTTCCCCAGATATTGTTCAAAAGCTGAATTTAATCAAAGGTATCATGTCGATTTTTTCTTTTTGTTTTCTTTTTGCTTAAAAAGAACAATTTGTTCCAACATGAGAGACCATTATACTTTGATTTTAATTTTGTCAACTTAAACTTAGGTGTCGCTTTGGACTACATCATGTCCTTTGATGGCTTTTCCAATCATGCTTTTTGTTAACTCCCTTGTTGCATGTTCTGACTAATTTGGGGCACTTTAATCTAATTCTGAACATGTTTAGAAACTTTTGCAATATTTTGATGATGATACCCATGAGGAGATTTTTTTCCCATTTTAAACCATGTTTGAAAAGTATGAGAGGCAGTAATCAGCCTTGTGCAATTTACCTGACTAGTTCTTTTCTAGACATTTCAGCAGTGTGTAGTTAAAATATTCGACTAAATATAAACTGTTAAAAAAACAAATTGACGTACTTTCCAAAGTGGATGCGTCAAAAAATATTTTTTAACAGTTGACTGGACACAATTGGAATTTCTGGGGAGAAAAATGTGAACTGTAAATTTGATGAGTTGAACAGGGCTCATTACTTTTTGACTGCTTATACTTTGTAAATGGAATTTGCTATAGAGAAGCTAGTTATCAAATATTCATATTCCAATTCCAAGAATATAAAATGTTTCATCTGTTACTGTTTACTATATTGTCTGTCTATTGTCTATCTGGGTTTACAAAGCCCTCCTGCACACCAATCTCTTATTGCCCCAGGTTCCATCTCACAATGCAGGTAGTGAGCAGAGACACTGGGGACTCTCACATCCAACTCAACCATCTGTCAACCGCATACAAGCTTCATGTGTGGGTCAGTATATCTTTTGGGCTTTGGGCATTGTCCCCACAGCCACTCATCTGTTAGACATTTCCAAGCCTTCTAACCATGTTTGTGTGTTCATCTTATCGTTGCTAGCACTTGAGTACCGAGCGTCTGCGTTGCCACATGAGCATTTGCATTATGTTGCCCCATGAAGGGCTTTAGGCTGTTCCTTGGAAAACCTCCGGGAATTGATTTGGGAAGGCTTTTGGGAATGTGTTTCCAAAGCTGTCAGATGGATTTTTGTCCATCATGTCAGTCTGGCCCTAGGGACATGACAGAAGATAAGAACAGAGAGATTCTGTAAAGGAGCAGCCGATACAGTGCCCAGACATAGTCCAACCAACCCACTTCTAAAGTAGAGCAGTGACAGAGAGAGGTGTCTCTTGTGGTGAGGGGTAGTGGGCTGGGGGATCATCATCTGGTCCTGACACATTTAATTCTACTCTCACTGTTGTTTTGTTTTGTTTGGTTGGTTTTTAATCATAAGGAAGACATCATACATCCTTGAAGCACACATTAGTTGTGGCACTATAGGGCACTACCAACTTTTTATACATTATGAATAAATACTCCTTTTATAAAAGTCAGCATTTCCATAAAACAGAAATAGAGAAATCCACTGTTTAGTGTCACTTGGCTCAAGCCTTTAATAATGCAGGTAGGATACACTGCAAATGAAAAACACTAAACTTCTATGACAGGTCTCAGCTTTTGGTTGATATTTATTCCAACTCGACTGTGTTTGTTTACAATACCGCCAGAGCTGACTGGAAATTGTTCCAGCAATATATGAGGAAAAGCTTTATATTAAAAGTCAGCAACCCCATAAGCAGACGAGTTGAATACCATATCTTTACGCCTGAGATTCATATTGCACTGGAGTTTTTGTGGTCCTTAAGACTCGACTTCCATTTTCTCTTTTTCTTCCTTTTTCTCTCCTTAGCTTACAAATCTTACATTTACCCTTTTACATTTGTACTTTTAATAAAATAAAATGACACAGGCTTGTGCTGAAATGACCTTGAAATATAAATTATGTATGACCGTGTGTGTGTGTCTGTGTGTGTCTGTGTGTGTTTCCCCTTCCACTTAATTTCATTAATCACTGTATTTCCCTATTACTAGAGCTTGATGTTGTTTTTTTTGCTCACCAGCCACTGTTGCTTGTGATTTTCAAAAGTTACTAGCCACTCAGTGTTTTCCTCTATTTAGTCACAATTCAGTACACCTCCGCATTTGATAAAAAAAAGGTTAAAGCACTTCCTCCCGGTAATTGTCTATGGCAGGAGATACGAACATAGCAATTGCAGAAATATTTAACCATCTATTCTAAACAGTTTTTAACGACCTTGTACCCCTGCAGGAAAAAATCGGATTTGAGAAAAAAAAGAAATATAATTCGTTTCTGACCCAGTGATACCGCGTGACCTCGCAAATAGGACTGACATCCGGAAATGTATACATAACGTGTGCGACAGACCACTGACTCGACAAAGCCTTCTTCCACGGAAACGTGTCGAACACAGTACAATGAGTGTACAGTGTTTTTCCATCATACACGTTTCCTGATTTGAGTGGGCTTGTAGCAACCACAAATTTGGTGCCTACTTTTGTACTTATAATAAATATAATAAGGCACAATCCTACGTCAAAACTGTGCCAAATTAAAATTGACACAATTTTTCACACTTGAGCCTGTCAAAAGCTGTTGCATGTAAATGACAAACCGTGTAGATGTTAACTTTAAACTATGCCTCAGACTCATGTTGACATGTTTCACATAAAACAGCGGAACAAATGGAAAATGATGGAAGGGACCCCTTTAATGTCAAGCCCTGTCTTTTATACATATACACAAGCATGACACTCAATAAAACAGGCTTATGATGAAAGAAACTGACATGGTGTGAAAGAAAATAGAATCTTTCTCACACTGAAATGTCTTGTAAATAGTAAGCACTCTATGCGCGTGTCAGGACAAGAAGCTGAGAGAAGACTGACACAACAATTGCATCATGACTGTAACATGTGAGACATCTATATTTTATTCATGAATGTTATTTGTTACCGTCCGTCAAATGTTTTTGCTACGTGAAAAGAAGGAGGGAGTAGAATAGAAAGATGCACGTACTGTATCATAGACAATCAGTGGGGTGAAAAAGTGTTTGTTTCCTTTAGATTTTTATCTGATATATTCATATTTATTACACTTACAGGTGTCAGATTATAAAACCAAATTGTTGTATCCGAATGACAACCACAGGAAATATTTCATTAAATTTTATTTTGACTTTTTTTAATGAAAAAAGAAAATGTAGAACTATTGATATGTAATTTGTGCATATTTAGCACACCTACAGTTTTCGGATCACAGAACCGATTTCTTGTACAGGAAAGACAACCTAAAAGAATATTTGAATAAAATTGGCCATTTACCTGTGACCCATTGAGAGCATGCCACAAAACCTAATTTTCGGGAAGAACTTGGGGGAGTCTGTTTCATTATCTTTTTTTTTTGCTTTTAAATGTTTTGCTGAAGGGGACATGTATGTCATAAATGCAGGGATAAGTAGTAGGGGTGTAATAGTATGTGTTGCTATTGTTTATTTTATGACAGAGAAGTTCCATGTTTTCACATAGAATATTACCACACAATAAAAAAAAGCAGTGTAGTCCAGCCATCGTTATTGTTAATAGAATAGAAGGATGTTTGTCATATGCAAATGGAAAAGAAAAGGAAAATATTGGTATTGTTTAGCAGAGATTGGATATACCTTTGGGGGATGTCAGTCTTGTTAACTTATTTGAAACAGTATCCTGAAAACTTGATTAATAATAAAATGACAGTTTTCCCCATCCTGTTTGGGTTTTGCCTCTTTTTCCTCATTAGGACTGTTGGTGAGCTAGATCCAATCCTCGCTTACTATAGCGTTAGGAGACAGAGGTTCCCTCTGGACTGGTTGTCACCCAATTGCAGGGCAGCAGTTTTAGATACATTTTGGAATTCACATTCCTGTATCAGAGACGTGCAATTTGTGGAGGAAGTGACATTTTTGAAAAGAAATGCATTCTGGTATTTTTGTCCTACTTTTGTCTGGCATGCGGTTTATTTAATTTTTCATTTATTTATAGTACATAGGAAATCGGTGGAACCATTGTTTAGGGCATCAAATCAAAAGATCTTCTGTTTAACAAAAAATATCATTAGCCAAAATGTAATGTTCATTGTCATTACCAGGAGAAATGTTTTTGTTATTGTGCTGCAATTTCTGCTTAAAAAGTAAAATCATTCTTGATGTAATCCCTTCATCAGGTCATATCTTTATATTTCTGAAGAAGTGGTGTCAGAATGACACCCTTAAAAATTGAGCCAACCCAGGAAGTTGGGTCATTTGATTCAAGTCTGAGTTGAATTGCTCCTGTTGTTTTATACATACATAATTGGGTTAAGTGCAAAAATTGACCTTACTTCCTGAGTTGGTTCAACTTTTAACCCAAATTGTTTTTTTCAAACCCAGCATTTTTATTAATGGGTTAACGCTAAGTGCCTATGAGGTGTCAACACTAAGGCATTGAGCATGAGTCTAAATAATATCTGTCTCACATTTTACTTTAATTTCTCACACTAACAAATGGTACCACTACACAAAATGTTTTGACATACAATCACCACTTTCAAAAGGATTGGTGGTTGACAGGCCGGCCTCCAATGCACTATGGTGCCCCCGCCTCAAGCCATACTTTTCTTTGATTGGGTGCTGTAACCCCATGTTAGAGGCACTCTAATTGGTTGGCCTGTCGGCTACCCTATGAGCTCAGTTTTGATTGTCTTAAAGAAGGGATTGACAACTGAAATGATGAAGGGGGGCACCATTTTTCATCGACAATACTAGGTGGCCGTAAAGCTTTGCACACTTTCAAGCCAGATAGTTGAAAAAAAATGCCATTTTATAAATACAAAATGTATGCATGCATTTCCCTTGAGCCAATGTAGACATTATAACTTTCAAATACAAAGGAAAAAAACAATGCTCAATTAGTACGTACGTAAAGCCATATGAGCCTATATTCAATGCATTCTGCAGCAAAGATTCAGTGTGCAATATTTTTCACTCCTTTTACACACTACACAAGAATATGAAAAACCTGAAATGGATGGAGGGGCGTACATTTTAATTGTTTTTGCATTTTTTGAGATTTTCCTTCAGAGGATGTCGAGAATATTTGTCAACTGTGGGCATGTGAGGTTCTCTGAGATATTCTCGCGATTAAAGTTTATATAAATAAACTTGACTTGATTTGATTTTTAATTATGTAATTTATCCACAATTAATCATGACTTAAATATGGAAATCAAATGATTAAGTATAATTACAAAAAATATAATTAACTGATAGCACTAATCTGAAGTAACACATTGTTTTGTGTTTTCTAAACATCGGTAACAACGTGTATAAACCTAGTATATAGTAATCGGTGCCATTCATTTGTGTGGGCTTACTGGCATTCATTTCGCTATGCCAAGATGCAGTCAAAGTGTAGGAGCGTATTTTCTGTAAGTGTGTTTGAATTTGTTGTGTATTAAGGACAGCTCCCTCAGAGTTCTTGTTGAGCCTCTGGCCATCCAGCATTTGCCCAGAAAAAGTAGTTTTTCATGAATAATGTTGAATACAGACTGTGACAAAACCTTGAGCTAACCAAACAAACATCATGCCCTCGGGAGAAAACTGAAGATCAAACAGCAAGCTGGCACTATGTGTGTGTCTGTTTGTGAGTGTGTTTGTGTTTGCATGTTTGTGTGAGTGGTTATTTTATCAATTTTGAATGTTCTAGAGCAGGTATGTGCAGTTTAAGCGATTTCTGGTCACTGCTAGTGGGGCGCCACATAAGAAAGCATACTTTCTAATCATATGTACTATGACAAAATGTGATTTTAACTTGAGACAAAATATGTCCATATGTCAACAAAGCGTTTGAAGCAAACAAAAATAACTACAAACTCTGATTCCTCCTCTCCACTCTTGCGTGTAAATTCTCATTCAGATGGCACGAAACTGCAAAGCAGCAAACCAACATTAGGTCAAAGACCTATTTGTGCAGGACTTCACGAAAATCATCAACACAATTAAAAATATTATTACCGTAATTTTCGGACTATAAGTCGCACCGGAGTATAAGTCGCACCAGCCATAAAATGCCCAAAAAAGTGAAAAAAAACCATATATATGTATATAAGTCGCTCCTGAGTATAAGTCGCCCCCCCACCCAAAAAAAACGCGACTTATAGTCCGAAAATTACGGTACTATGCTTGTCATTCAAAATCCCCAAGTCAATAAATCTAAACATTCACCTGCATAATGCAGTGGAGCACTAAAGTTTGTTTCCTCTGCATGGTGAGTTTATCACAATATCTGCTTTCCCAAGCCATCGTTCACATTTGTAACACCGTTAAGCACTGATTTTGTATGTGGAGGCCACAAATTTAGAAACAAACTGTCAACATGTCTTGTTGTGCACTTTTTAATTTGGCAGTTTAGGTTGAAATCTTTCATGGCTTTTCACGGCTTCAAACTAAGCTATTTGTGTCGAGGCGTCCCTGACCAATTTGGGGCCCCAAGCAAAATTTTATTTAGAGACCACCCCAACCCCACCTCTCCCCATCCCAAATGTACGTATATTATAGATACGAAACGACCATAGCACAACATGCCGTTTGCCAAACCAGTCAATAAATAAAAAACAACCTGAGATAAATATATAAAATGTAAGACAACTTCAAGTGTTAAATAAATATATCCAAAGTGAACATGCACATGAACCTTTTACAGAGGGACTCATGCATTTCTTAGGACGCAAAATGATCAATTAGGCTATTGTATGTCAAATATTATGAAATGTCTTGTGTTACTGGATGAATACGGAGCTATAAATCAATATTATTCAGTTCGATTCAAAGCACTTTATTATCCCAGAGGGGCAAATCAAATAGCACAAGACATAAAAGCATGCATAACGTGATGCAGTTGTATAGCTAACAAACATGATAATTTGTTGTTCATGACTCTGATTTTATGTGACCTACCTTTAAGTTGTCAGTGAAACACAACTGTTAATCTTGGGCCACTCAAGTTTCCAGAAAAAAACATTCTTGATGAACTTTGCCTGCATTGTAATGTGCATCAGCTCAATTTATGCTGAGAACTGGAATATTTTCATGGTGCCCTTTTGAGCAGCAGTGAGTTTGAGATAGACTGTCCCCACTGGCTAGTCCTTCCAGGGTGCATGGATGCAAGTTTTCCCTTTTCAATTACATTTTCCACTAAAACAGGAGAATGACTGCGCTATACATTTTCTTTTATGGAGCTGTCTTCAAGTCGTGCAATCTTCAATAGTGATACAGTACTGCACTTGCATTCAGACTAGTTATCTATGTAAGACTCTACATGTGGGGACTTTGATTAAATTGTCTCAATTTACTGTTTTACATAATTCAGTATCTAAAGTTATGTAACTTTGAAGTTGCAATCAACTGTGTTCCACTCAATAAAGATAAAGATGATGCAGATTTTAAACTAAGTGTTGAAACCCAAAGCACAATGGGTTCGACATGCACCTATGCCCTCAGTGTTTTGTGGAAATTGGTTTGGTTTTCTTGTAGCATAAGCTGACACACACTAATTGGAACAAACATTAAAAACATTACTTCTTTAACAGACGTTAATGGGCATTTCCATCTACCAATTTTATCTCAAAGCACCCAAGCCTTTCCTATATGAATGCTCGTTCCTCTTGGAATCCCCTTCCCCACACATCTCATAACAGTTTTATTCTAGTCATCTATTTGACCCCCCCCCCCCCCCCCCCCCGCCCCCTTTCATCTGAGAGGCATATGAGAAATGACACTGGGCAAGTCCTTGCTGCTATATTAATCCTTTTAGATCCTTTAAGCTTCTGAGGGAGGCACAAATGCAACTACTCCAATTCAAATCAATGCTGGTATCTCCCAAATGTCACATTTGTGGTCTGCTTGAATGTGTTTCGTTTTCACACACTCTCAAAACCGTAAAGGGCACAAACATTCATGCTGTAACCTCGCTCTCTCTTGCTCTCTCTCTCGCTCGCTCTCTCTCGCTCTCTTTTTCTCTCTTTTTTTTCTCTTCCCTGGGCACAAAATGAATTGCATTGGCTTCCTATGGTTGGTCTAACCAGCCCCTGCTGCAAGATGAATTCACGGGCTGTTTGGTCGAACAGAAGTCTGAACCACAGGCCCGTGGAGCAACCCCAGACATAAATCTCTTTTTCTCTTTCACACGCTCTCATACTCCCTGTCTTCACTCTTGGAGAGCATAAAATCATTGCGACAGATGAAGGCAAGGATCAGTGTTTTGTGCTGTTTTGCCCATCACAGATTTCCATCACAAAGTCTTGATGGCATCCTGAAAGAGCAACTGTCTAAAGAAAGACAGACAGGTTACAAAACACTGCTGGTCACAGCCCGTCAATGTTTTCTCCAGTGAATAACTTGTCAGTAAACGGAGATGGAGTTTGCGTGAGAGGGAAGCATTGTTGAGGCGATACATATATGTGTGATAGGCTTAATTCTCTAAAATGAAAACTGAGTATGTGGGGAAAGAGTTGACGACCTTAAGAAATACAATCATGGATGTTTTGTGTAATTCCGGCCAAAATTATTGGAGTGATGATGTGTTCATGTTTTAACTTGTTAATTTGTAGATGTTGAAATGAGGTTTGTAATTCCCTGAGACCACTTGGCAATATCCTTCACACAAAGATGGCATTTTTTCCCCCTCTAGTGCAGTGCCTCAGGATCAATTGTCACGGGCATGTTGCTTTTCAGCTTTGTCGCTTGTGTGCAAAGATTTCTTAATACTCGAGTAATTTTAGGATGATATTATAGATTATGAAATCCCTTAACTTCTTGCTACTGTATATTGAAAAACATTGTTTTTTTAAACTGTTGTTTTTAAACTATTGGACTCTGTTCATGCAGTTGTTAATTAAATGGCGAACCTTATCTTTTCTTGTGAACAACGGAACCTTTTGAGGATGTTCCTTTTTTATTTAATCATGGCACTCACCTATTTTTGATTACCCTTTCAAAAGTGGACTTTTTCAGAACTGCTATATTATTTCATTTTTTTAACTTTCCCTGTTATTTGTTGCCTCTCTCTCAGCATTTGGGAATCAGGTTGGAGGTATCAAGCCTGTCACGTATTGAACTGACTACAGGTTAAAAAGGAATTGCAAATAATTGTATTCTGTTTCTATTTACATTTTACACAACACCACAATTTCTTTGGAATTGGGTTTTTGATTTGTCTTATCCATACTGTTATACAAAGTCAAATATGAAACAAAACATGAGACAATTCCTTTACTGTTCTAAGCATACGGTATATTTTGGTATATTACAAATTAATCAAATATATATATATATATTGTAGCTATTTATATATATATATATATATTCAGTTATTCATATTGTTGCCTCATGAACCGTTCATCTTGGAAGCTAGGTAACCAACACCAACTCATTCTGGACAAGGCAAAGATCAACTCAAGCATCTTCCGATTGCTACTGCCTTAGCCATGCTGCACTGACATAATTGCATACAACTAAACCCCCCCCCCCCCCCCCCTTTACACACACACATAAACACTCATACATGCGCACACAAGGATGCCACCCTTGCATACTTCTCTGGCTGTTCACACCGCCTGGATTCACTCTGTCATTGGTAACAACCCGAACAATGAGCCATTGAAAAAGCTGGGCTACGTTGAAACCACTACCCTTCGATGAAATGACACAGAAGCCTGTGTGGCGCCGTAAATTGCCTTATTCAAACACTTTCACTAATTCTTATGGGAGCCAGCACTTCTGTCCACTCTTTAAGAATATGTGATGTGAGAAAATAAAGATAGTGGGAAGTAAAAAGGGGGAATGTTTAACTTGTGTTTGTTTTTCATTCCCCCTGAGGAGTTTCAAGGTTTTTGGTGAATTAGTGCCCTTGTGCATGCGTCAGTGGGACTGTGTGAGGCCGCCACGGCACATGTGGAGATCATTATGACGTCCAGATACTAGGAGTTGCCAGTTTTGTTGAATAAGGGCACTGTTCTTTCAATTATTTGATTTTATCCACCATACTTTCCCACCACTTCCCATTAGCAGAAAATAAACTGTGGATTAATGTGTTCTTTGTAGGGTCCCTGGCCATGAATTCAGCTGCAAAACTAAAATCTTTTGAATTGCAACACTAAGCGATGGATGCTAAGTGCATGCATTCGTTTTTTGGAGGCAGAGTGTGAATGGAAACAGTGACAAAACCGTTTTATGAATAAGAATAAAAAAGTGATTATGTTGATTGATAAGAAGAAGTGCGGTAGAGTCAAAATCAGAAAGTGATCATTAGAGGTAATTATACAGTAGAGTAGTAACGCCATATGTTCTTGATTATTTTGGGGCTTTTCATGTGGGTGTTGAAAAACATTTAAGAGAAAGAAAAAAAATCAGAAAAGGCTGCAGTCTGGATTTGAATTGGGAATAGGTACTTTTAATGTCCTCTGCAGCTAAAAAAAAAAGAGTTTCTCCATTTGTGGTAATTTAAAAGCTAGATCTTTTAAGGATATAGGTGAGTTTAAACAGAAGTGAGAATTTGAAGAAAAACAGCTATAATTCTCAGCGGTAAATTAAAGTCTTATATTGGCAGTGAAGTCTTATTTATACTATTGTTAGCTTAAAACTCTGTGAGTGCTGTGGGAGAACACTCTCAAAATGAATACAGATTTCAAAGAACGTGACTGGATTGTGTGTTTTGGTTATATGACTCCCAAGGACACTAGGTGCAAGATACTGCTTTTGATATTATATTTGTTTTCTGAATAGTTAAAAACTAATACAGATTCTTGTGGCACAATTTCTCAAACTGGCAACTAATCAACGTATAAACCATTAACTAACTATCCATCACAAAAACACAACATTTACAAAACTCTAAGTACAGACACTGCTTAGCACTGAGTTTGCAATTTTGTAACGTACACTTGGATTGCCCAACAATTATTTTGCATACTTGTAAACACAACTCACTATTTAGACCCAATTTCCAAAGGATCAACAGATTCCTAGCAAAAAAAACCACATGTATTAGTATTCTTACACAATTTTGCTACTGGCCAGCCACACTTTCACAGGAGAAAACTAGTCTAGATAGTTGCTGTAGTTCACTTTGCAATCAGCCTAAGCAGTAGAAATAACCCACAGAAAAACTGGAACGAAGGCAGAGCTAGATTCAAAGGAAACCGAGGAAGAAAACGTGGATGTGAAGAACAACATGCTGTCCGCAACCCTCCATCTACGGTTTTGTTTTGACACATGACAGCCACTATTCAACCTCCTCCCCACGCCCCACAACTCTACGACCCCCTCTCGGAGTGGAAATTTGGATGTCCCATCCCCCAATGCTCAGTGAAAGCGGTGGATTGTTCGCAATAAAAATACAATCTCTACAATTTGTGGAATTAAGCAAGACTTATTTGCTTTAGCAAGAGAAATAAGAAAAATTAAAGGTTATATTTGTGTGAAGATTTTTGCGAAAATAGCCCATAGTAACAAAAAAAAAATGCGCTTAAGCTATTGGGGGAAAAAAAGCTAACAGATGAGAGGAAGTCTGATCCCTGTTGCAATACTTGATGCACACACGGGGACACTTTGATGGATAAATGATGTTTCAAGCAAAGTGTTTGCGCTCTCTCATAAAAGTGTCTTCCTATTCCCTCATGTGAATCTTGGAGCAACTACAAGGATGTGTGTTATAACGAACGTATTTACTGATCCATACTTCACTTTGGACGAGGTACACTCTGGACCAATACAGAGAATTTTAGAACATGAATTTTAAACTGAAAACGATACTTTATATCGGGATCAGAGTTACAGGGAACCTGCAGCCTAGACAAGCTAACTTTGAGCAAGAAACTCTGTATTCCCTGGACTGGTCATCAGACAATCGCTAACATTTTGAAAATGATATGTATATTTCACCTAAATGGCTTTACCATCTTCTGAGAGCTGAGAATGAAATTGAAGAAACTTGACAGACTCAGATACTATGCAGATAAGATGTTTTAACCTTTGCGGGAATAAGTACCTGCAGGCCAAATTTATGTTGAATTTAAAATGTAAATTTAAAGGGGAAACAGACTGTAATCATGGAATGGAAATTTGGCACGTTGACCTGCAAGATATAGTCCACCCATGTGCTGAATCAGATTCCTTTTGTGATATGTCTTTGGATGGTATTTATGGATTACTGTGGAATGTTGTAATATGTTAGCCAGTTGTCAATATTTTTTATCTACTTTGTGAGATTATTTGAGGTTCCTTGCAGCTCCTTAAAAAATATAGTGAATCAGGTCAAAGATGTGCTGGCTGGTGTCAAAGGTTATAGATGTACATTTTTCACAACAGCCCACAGAACCATAAACTGTTTTCTGCCTGATTGCATCTTAGATTTACACTACCTATGCTTTTACTGTCAGCAAAAAGGTTTAATAGTGCATGTGGTGAGGAAGATGACTTTGCCATCCATCTCCAGCGCTGGTGGCAGCACACTACAGCTGCAGCTGATTGGAATGATAGAAAGCAGAGTGAAAAAGTGATTGAACTGAAATTGGAATTGGTACTAAGCTTTAGCAGCAGTGCAAATAAATGGACTATCTATAACTATAATGCTTTTCAAATGTTCTGAGATGAACTCCTTTCTTTCCGTGCGGTATTTGCAGAAGAGGTGGTCTAAAACAGCAAACAGCAGTTTCCCTGGTTAGAGTTGGACATACAAACATATTTCTCAAAACAGAATACTGTTAATTCAAATCAAGTCTATTACAATTCTTTTATTTGTTCTGTTAGGCGTCGGCCATTTTTAAATACATCAATCTTTCAGACCTCCAGACTGAGGATAAGCATAATGGTGAAAACAATCACATCAGCATGTGTGCCCTGGAGGATTTACAGTTTGCAAATGTAAATTTGCGAATTTGCAATGTCTGAATAAATAATATCTTTCTGTATGACCTAAATCAGATAGACAGTCCCAAATCAGATTAATGCTAGGTATAAGTCACATTTCTGAAATTCACCCTAATGCCCTGACACCATTCTGAGAGTGTGACAGAGCGTTCAAATAAACAATAAAGACAAGTTAAAAAAAAAATTGTTACCTCTTTACAGTTAGGTTGTATCATTCCTTTTTCACAACTCGCACTGTCCAGTTTGTATTGGGTATGGCAATGCCCTTGGTCTTTGCCATTAATCTGGAAAACCAGACCAATATCTCAGCAATTGGTCTGGTGGGAGGCTCATTAATGTGCATTTCTAAGGCGGGGCAAACCTAGACAGTTCAAATGAACCAATCAGCGAAAAGCAGACGTGCCGTTGAAGAAAAAAAATCTTATTTTGAAGTAAATGTTTCTACTACTGTCAGTTGCTTGGGTTCTAATGATTGTATTTCAAATATTTAAAACTGAGTGCAATGCTGAATGAAACAAACTACCATCTCTTGTGCAGTATTTTGTGATGTTTTGCATGAAGAATACACCACAGCAAGTAATAAATACATCTGATTTGTTGTTACATATTGACGAACTGAGCTGCCCTGAATGGAAGTCCGCACCAGACCCAATCACTAGTAGAGCATTGGGTGTGCATTGCCAGCCTACTTTGCCATACGAACTCATGGACAATATATTTTCTCTAAAAAAATGTTTTGCAACCTGTAAAATCCATCTTACCATTTTCTACAGCGTTGTCCTCATTATTGTCACAAGTAACTGAAGCCTATCTCCGCTGACTTTGCGCATGAGCCAGTTTACACCCTTAACTGGTGGCCAGTCAATCACAGGGCACCTATAGACAAATAAAACACTCACTCATTCACACCTTAGTGACTGTGTTGTGACTGTCTGTCATTTGTTGGTGTTTCAATCACTGTCAATACTTTGTTGGATGCCATCATTATAGCAGAACCATCAGTGGATTGTGAAGCCACTGAGTGTCGTGTATGTTCAGCAGGTATTGTCTGGCAAATTGTATGTCGTTTATCTTTTTATTTATTTATTTTATGGTGAATTGAGAGAGTTAAGAATATTTACTAGCTCAAATGTATCTTGTGCCAGAATGGCAAAACCATTCAAGTGACTGAATAGCTAATGAGTCTGCAACTTTTGATTTTAATTTATAAAGGTAGAAAATCCAAATAACGGTTATTTCCCCTTACCCTGAAAAAGTAGAAACCTTCAGTTCAATTATAACAATATATAAATTGTTATGTGTTTCTATATAGTTGTTGTGTTAAATGCTGTTAAATGTCAATGCTGCCCTAATGCTAATGTGTAGTTATTTGCATTCAAGGCTATTGGTATGTTAAAGATGGGCTACATGTATTACATTGGTTTGAAGGTTAACGTAAAGTAGTGTAACCTGTTTTCTTTTACAATTCAGAGAAATTATTATTGAACATTTTGGATGTCACTTGGACATTCTGGGCATTATAAGCAACAGAAAAATAAAGGATACCATCCATCTATCCATCCATCCATCCATCCATCCATCCATCCATCCATCCATCCATCCATCCATCCATCCATCCATCCATCCATCCATCCATCCATCCATCCATCCATCCATCCATCCATCCATCCATCCATCCATCCATCCATCCATCCATCCATCCATCCATCCATCCATTACAGGGTAAATTTCATTAAATGTAGAAACACCCATCCTGAAATGCGCGATAAAGAAGAGATTTAGACCGCTCCCTGAACTTCCATTCTTTTTTTTCTCCTTATTTTGGTTTATTTCTTTCCCAGTGGAACACTTGTTAACTAAAAGACATTTATGACGTGCCATCAGTAATTCTATGGAACAAAATGTTTATACTTGCATGTGTTAATTTCCAAGTGCTCAACTTCCTCTTTCACTTCCTGCAGTTACTTTCTTTACAGCTCAGGTAAAGGGTTATCTCCTAAGAGGCAATATTTGACCTCTCCAGGAAGCTTGAGCAGAAACCAATGACCTCAGTCAAAAAGTGTGTTTTTTTATGTGTGCGTGTGTGTGCGTGTGTTTGCACTCCGACAATAGCGTCCATGAACATTTTAATATTATGAGAGAAGAAAGAGCCACAGTGTAGCTGAGAAACCAGGGAGCTGTTTTTTGGGGTTTTTTTTTAGCTTATTGAATACGTTGTTGATTATAGCTGGAGCCAGTCACTGCAGAGAATGTGCTTTCTCCTCGTGGTGGTTAATGTAATTAAATGCAGCTGTCTGGCTGTTCTGCACAAACCGTTGTAACCTCGGTAAGGGCCAGTGTTATTGCATGCTTAGTCAAGATGTGCTTACATAGGCGAGCAGAATAAGAATAGGACATTTGTATTTTATGCCAGTAAGTGATTGTGCAAATTAAGTAAAACAAACTGCAGGGTCTAAACCCCATATATGCTGACCCCACTTGGCTGCTGGGCCAGTATGGGGTTCTGCATGAATGAATACATGCTTGCCAGCCATAACAGCAGTGGACAACTGGATAGCAGCTGTGCTGGCACAAAATTGGCTGAGAAAAGGAGAGCGGAACACTAGAACAATAATAGTGTTATAATCTTTGTGGTGAAGCAGTTCCCTGAGAGAATTTACTTATAATTCATACTGCTGGCAGAAATATCCCTTTTTGAAAAATAAATCTCCAAATTTACAAAGCTGTGACTAAGTATACAGCATACTTGCATTAAGGCCATGCAAACATATTGCTTTTTTTTTTAAATAATCTATGGCATGTAACAGTAATTGCAACTGACCAAACAAAACAAGAACATATTCAGTCATGTGTATGATGTCAACAATTTGAGAAGCATCAAAAACAATTCCAATTTATTTTGCTCTAATCATTATCTCAGTTGTTCTGGGCATTTGTTTTGACTCAGAGGGAAAGAGTCTGTGGAAAAGACGTAGAGAGCAAAACACCTTCACAACAGGGCGATCATTCAATTAAATTTTATTTTGATGGTCCATGTGAATAGGAAGCATGTGTCAGAGGTAATTTTGAGGAAAGTTGCGGGGAGGTGACATTTATTGGGTCAACTATTTGGCTGTACATTACTAAACCCATTATGAATTCCATTTAAATCTAGTTTTTTATTCTACTGACCACTAAAAGCTTTATGACATTCACTTAAACACAGATGTTCTTTCTGGAATGGATAGTTTCAAGCAAGGTCAGGAGTTTAATGTTCTCAAGTACACACCGACATGCCATGTGGCTAACCCAAGGGTGGGCAAACCTTTTGACTTGCGGGCCAATTTGGGTTCTAAGTTTTGACCGAGGGGCCGAAACAGGAGCAGATGGATGTAGTGTTTGTGTGAAGTAATATAAACGACATGTAAAGGTCATTGCATAAAAGGTTTTGGCCTTTAGAAGGTAGTAAAGCATGGATATAAAAAAAAAAGCTTTTTGAACACAAATGCATTTATTAACAGCATTAAAAATTCCATCCATCCATTTTCTGTACCGCTGTATCCCCACGGGGGTCGCGGGCTTGCTGGAGCCTATCCCAGCTGTCATCGGGCAGTAGGCGGGGGACACCCTGAACCGGTTGCCAGCCAATCGCAGGGCACACAGAGACGAACAACCATCCGCACACACACTCACACCTAGGGGCAATTTGGAGCGCTCACTCAGCCTACCAAGCATGTTTTTTAGGGATGTGGGAGGAAACCAGAGGACCCGGAGAAAACCCACGCGGACACGGGGAGAACATGCAAACTCCACACAGGGAGGGCCGGAGGTGGAAGCGAACCCGCACCCTCTGTACTGTGAGGTGGACGTGCTAGCCAGTGCCCCACCGAGCCGGCGCATTAAAAAATATTTCACCAAAAAACTACTAGCACTGATTCTCATTAAATACGACTGTTATTATGAATAACAGTTTCCATCACTTCAGCGCCTGCAGGTCAGATTTATGAAAGATATTTATCTTATGAGGCAAAATCACATCCAACGGCAAACATTCTGACCAAATACATCATCTTGAAGAATCTGTGAAAGAATACATCTAAATAAAGTAATAAAGAAATTACAACGGCAACACGATATCTGAAAATCAGAACTGAGCTTTAACTAGCAATTTGAACTCAACTAAAAACCCTTCCTAGCCTTGGTACAAGATGATTGAATTGAAGGGGTTGCTGTGGTTCAGGTTAGCCGTGAACAATTCAGTGAACGATTATTTTGAATGACTCTTTTTAGTGAACTGATTCTAAAGATTCATTTCACTTAAAAGAACTGGAATGCACATCACTATTTTGACAGCTCACATGTTTCTTTGTAAATGCAATTTAAATTAGTAAATCCTCCAGTGAATACAGTACAAAACAGCCAGTTTTCATCCCATTGAGTTAGAAAAACAACTGACTTGTTCTAACCGTCTGTCCGCCTGCCCGCCCATCTGTCCGTCCGTCCAGCCGTCTGTCTATCTAGCTCTGTTTTTTCTGAAACGAAGGGTCACATTTTTTTGTATACTGAATATGTAACGCTGGTTCATGTATTCCATTATTCCCCAAGACAGCATATACAGAACATACGTTTTAAAGGTATAATGCACATACTATATTCAGCGGAAACGGCAATCATTTCAAACTATTATCAGCCTTTGTTTGTCGGCAGCTTGTAAACATGAATGAATTGACTCTGATTACTTCAAGATTTAAGGGCTCGTTTGGCTGCTTTTCACTACATTTTAAATGGAATCTACAAAGAGATTGGTCACAATTAGAACCCTCTGCTCACGCTTGTGAGGAAACCCACATAAAAGCTACAGTCTGCAACAGCGAAACAAAGTAAAAATTTCTTCTGAATTATTTTCACTCGACCTGATGCTTTTCCTGTGTGCGTGTGCGCGTGTGTGTGTGCGTATGATAGTCAATTCAGACAGGGAGAGATAATTGCAGAGCACTGCTCAGAAACATGATGGAGACGAGAGATAAAGCCGCAAACAGTTAAATGGAGCAGCATATAGCAATTAAACTGATTCAGGAAAATGGAGGTGGTTGAATGAAAGGGGGTGAGGCTAAAATGAGCAGTAGGGAGTTTGCTAAGGCTGGGAGCAGTGAGATGATCAGAAGGAAACAGAAGAGGGTTAAATGGCAGAACTGAGACCGGTGGCGAGTGAAGGGAAATTAGTTAGAGGAGAAGAATGTGGCAATGAAGAATGTAGGGGCAAGATTTGGAAAAAAATGATTAGTTGAGAGAAAGAGAGCTCCAAGGGGATGTGAAGATGTGCACAAATCTGAGAAACTGCTTCTCGTTCCCATGAACTCTAAATCCCGTGAGACCTCAACACAGGGGTGAACTGTAGAGTGCACTACTTCCTGTAGATCTTTAAATAGACACAGATGGAAACTCCCATGTAGAAAGTTAGATACATTAGCAGATGCAAATTGCTCAAGTCTTCCCTTCACCGTCATCACAAGAAGCCGTGTTTAGCTCATTGGGAAATGAAGATTTTCTCTTTTATCATCGAGTTAATGGAGCTAATTTGTTCCACTGAGGGAAGTGTTCCTTAACCACAAACACAGCGCTGCAGGAAGAGTTCGATTAACGCAATGAAGCGCTCAGCAAAAACAAGAATACTAGAGAGGTTGCCATTTGGTTACTGCTAATTAATTCAAACTGTCACTGGGAGTGTTTCTTCTAAATATTTCATCTTAATCGCCTGCATGACACAAATTGTAAAACTACACATGCTGCTTGAAAAACTAACTCCATACCTCCTTAAAAACTTTGAGGCAGAAAGCCTTGCTAAGATAACATTTCATATTCTCAAATGCCTCTGAAGTGCTGTTCTTAATTGTTATCCTAACCCAGTATCTTAGAAATGTATTGAGAAGAGACTGGATTCAAAAATACAATAAAAAAAGTGAATCTTTTCGTCTTAGTTATGGGTTGGATTTGAGTGTGTTATTTTCTCCTACTTGCTTAAAGTTATCCAGTTTCCCAATATAGCATCAATGTTTTTTTGGCAGACTAAGAACGGACTGTTTATTTTTCCCAAGGACATACTGGGAGCAAGAGAAGCTAGTGGTCCTTGTGCTTGTGTATTTTCTGTTGAGTGGGTGGCGATGAAAGGGAGAAAAAAGTTTCTGAATATGTGTGTTAAAAAAAGGTCATGGGACTTCCTGGATTCCTTGTATCACATGGAATAAAAGTATACGATTTAAAAGGGTTGGGGGTGTTATTTAAATGGACAACTGAATTCTGTATTTCAGTCAGCTTGATAATGCCACAATAACGATTGACAAGATATATATATATATATATATATATATATATATATATATATATATATATATATATATATATATATATATATATATATATATATATATATATATATATATATATATATATAAAATTTGATGATTCACTAAGGACTATGCCGCAGTGTAAAGAACCATTTACTTGCTCACCATACAAAACACAGGTTAAGTTATGTGACAAGTATAGAAATTCAACCAGCCAGATAGAATCTGTTGAAATCAAACAACTGAGAAGGTTTGGTTGACTCGATGTGGCAACCGTAAATCAAGGCCCTAAGCTCAATGGATGTCAAGCAATAATAATAAACTCAGCAATAAAACCTACACCATCCATTGATGGTTATAGGCTCATACACCTCTGAATAATTCCCTCTCATTTAAACCAGAATACATCAAAATGAAACCTTTCTCTAGCTTTTTCTATCAATAAAACGCTCCGGTGCACCTCAATGTCCTCACAGTGCCATCCCATACGGCAACCAGACTTTCCGCCCTAAGGGGCCCTGGAAAACAAAAAGACGCTTATTTTCAGTTGAAGGCCTTTCACATTGGATGTTTGAACTCACTCTGAACATTTCCTCAAAGGCCAGCGAAAAGCCACCAGAGGCATCCCATCGCAAATGTGCCCTATTTCTCTTTTTCGTTATGACCGTCACTGCAGTGAAACTTAACAAAGTGAGTGATAAGCTGCACATGTGGTGCAAGTGCCTCACCTCCAACTTTTAAACCCTTGTTATCATTAAATCTGCTGTTTGCAGTGCTTAAAGTGCATAAGTAGATCAACAGCTAATCCTATAGGCTTGGAGTGCTTAGTAGCTCATTGCTGTCTGGGGTACTAAAGAGGGTCTGCATGTTGAAGTTGTCAGATGTGGACAAAGAATTGGGAGTTGATTAGCTATTGTTTTCCCAGGAAAGCACAGAGGGCTCGATAGTGCGGCGCAAGTGATGCAACCTTTTGAAATTGCCGTCTTATTTGGCGTTTAGGTTTCATTTGCACTCAAACGTCTGTAAGGGCTGTATACTTACATGCATCAATCAAACAGAACATGCTTATATGCTGCAAGACTTTTGAAAGCATACACCAGGCCTATAAATGTAGCACAGACACCACGCACACATTTAAGTCTCCCAACTCAGCGGAAGATGCTAACATATAACTGTGTCAAAAGTGTGTGCCATTTTAGCAGAACAACGATACACATCACATTCCGTTTTGTCCGTTTTGATTAGCTTCAAACTCTGGGCACTTTTGATATCAGACAACTCCAAAAAATGTTTTTCTCCATTATTGGAGACTCTCTTTGTTTTTTTCCTTTTAATGCTAATCCTTACTTGTAAGAATCAATCATGGCGTTTGATGATTATTGTTCTTATTTTTTTTTCCTTTCACTTTTTCCATCCGGTCATAAACAGACATATAGAGTGTTCTGGATCAAATGGTTAAATATTTAGATGCTTTAGACTGGAAGTGAAGTCAAAAACTGTATTTAGAATAATATACACTGAAGAAGCCTGATCCACCCATTTTCAGCTATTCAAGGAGTCTGTCATTTGATGTACCAGTGCCCCCCTACTTATTTAAACTCATCTTTTTCTGTTGAAGCTGCATATTGTTGGCTAGGATGTGTGACAGAGTCTGTGTTTCAACGTTTATAGTTTCTGCTTTGAATGTCCGCAGACTGCTTAGAACTTGCACACAGACCACAGAGGCACACACATTTTTACTCATACTGTGGGTTCAAGTGTTTCATGCATGCTCATTTGTCAGCCGGAGATGATAAAATGTTCAACCACTGACTTCCGCAGTAGTGCAAGATCCGAGAGTTTTGAGTGGGCTGACTATTTTTATAGCCCTTGAAATTTGAGGGGGTCTCTCCTCATACAAGCGCAAGGCGTAGCGGGCGTCCATTGTTGTTCTTTTGTCATGGCTCTGGCACAAGCATGGTCAGCATTGCTTATATGCGCTTAGTCTGTGGGGTTGCATGCAGTTGAAAAGAGAAGGACGTGTCAGAGGGGTGAATGGCAATATATGGACATGCATATGCAGAAAATATGTGTTTAGCAAGGGAACCTTCAATTAACCAATGTGAATACGGAATATGATTTCTTGGAGAGGGTCCTTTATGTGGGTATTATACCGTTTATGTTTAAACCCTACTGTTTTCAATACAAGTTTGAACATTTTTCCCCCTTCAATGAGAAATGAAGATAATTTCCTGTCAAGATCCCCTTAAGGAGTACCCAGTGTACTGGTAAGATTGTCCAGACATTTATTGATGATATCAACAGAGATCAATTTCACCCCATGAGCTAAAAGGGAATGTATTACACCTGTGCTGGAAGGAAATGGCTACACAAAAATATGGCCAGAAACTGCAGTGACAGTGTAAAAGATGCCACTTTCTGAGCTCACCAATCCTCAGGCAGGCTATTCAACCGAAGCCAGAGATAAAAGAATAAAAGTGCTTTCGCTACAGAAAGGAGACAATCTATAAGACCTGAGATGTCTGGGTGGCTCAGTTTATCCCAGTTCTTTGTTTGGCACAAAAAATAGTATTAAAACTATTATTTTAGTTTTTATTATTATTATTATGATTATTAGTTGTAGTAGTTTTAGCAATAGTAGTAGTAGTAGTAGTAGTAGTAGTAGTAGTAGAACCAGTAGTAGTTGTAGTATCCACTGATTTTGCCCAGATTTTACATTTCTCAAAATATGACCGAAATGATTTCCTTCACACCAAATTCCCCATTTATGTAACATGTATATTAACATTGGTTTGTTGATTGGATGTTCTTGGTAATATATATTTTTTCTATATTCAGTGTGCATTTGTGGGCGTGTGTGTGTTTGGGATCATTGATATGTTAACAGCTGCATCCTCATTTTCCTCATGCGAATAATAAATAAACCTTGCAAAATAATGCTCCCAGCACCTCAAAACCTCTCTAATTCAAAGTCAAAGTCAAAGTCAGCTTTATTGTCAATCCCTTCATATGTCAAGACACACAAAGAAACCGAAATTCCGTTTCCTCCATCCCACGGTGACGAGACACAGTACACGATAAACATACAAGTAGAGGACACAAAATAAAAACAAGTTAGGAGGGTGCGGGTTCGATTCCACCTCCGGCCCTCCCTGTGTGGAGTTTGCATGTTCTCCCCGGGCCCGCGTGGGTTTTCTCCGGGCACTCCGGTTTCCTCCCATCCCCAAAACATGCTTGGTAGGCCGATTGAAGACTCCAAATTGTCCCTAGGTGCGAGTGCGAATGGTTGTTTGTCTCCGTGTGCCCTGCGATTGGCTGGCAACCGGTTCAGGGTGTCCCCCGCCTACTGCCCGATGACGGCTGGGATAGGCTCCAACGCGCCCGCGACCCCCGTGGGGACTAAGCGGTTCAGAAAATGGATGGATGGAAATAAATAAAATGAGTGATGAATAAATAATAAACAAATAACCCAATAAATAAGAGGAGCAAAACTGAGCCAGTGTGCATACAGCAGACAGTAAGCATAGCGCAAAGTACAGGACGCTACACAGAAAGAGGGGGCGAGTTCAGGATACTAACAGCCTGGAGAATGAAGCTGTTGGAGAGTCTGGTGGTGCGGGAGCGCAGGCTCCTGTACCTTTTCCCAGAGGGCAGAAGATCAAACAAAGAGTGAGCGGAGTGACTCACATCACTCACAATCGTGGTCGCCTTGCGGGTGAGATGGGAGGTGTAAATGTCCTTCAAGGAGGGGAGCGAAGCACCAATAATCTTTATCTAATCTAATTAGTAATTGTAACAAGCATTAGGCTGACGCAATGCGGTTAAAGCATGTGATGTGAACACTTTCTCAGCTTCAAAGAAGCAAGAGTAAAAGCAATCTTTTCAGTTCCTGATCTCTGATATCAGATGGCACTGCTGTTTTTAATGTTCAAAGTAACTGTAAAGTGAATAAAAAATGTCTCAGAAATTTGACACTACAAAGAGAGGGGTGTTGCTAACAAACATGCCAAATGAAAACATAAAAGTATGTAAAATGGTTTCAAAATCATGGAAAAATAAGCTCTTACGACTGGTCTTACTACCGACATACTCTGGACATCCAATGAATGCGCTGAAACCATGTCTCACTCAACCGTCTATTACTATAAATATTATTAAAATACCTTAGCTGTTACCGAGAAACATTGATCTTACTTAATCTAGTATCTTTCATCATCTTGGGGCCTTCACCACCCAGACGGGAATATGTAGCCACCAGCTACCTCTCAAAGTACCGTATTTTCCAGGCCAAAAGGCACACCTAAAAACCTAAAATTTTCTCAAAAGCCGACAGTGCGCCTTATAGTCCAGTACGCCTTTTATATGGACCAAATTCCGGCCCGCTGGCCAAATGTGTTGTGTGATATTAACATTATTGATATCTTGTTATTGTTTTCACGATTTCAAGTTATTATATTGTGATTGCATTAATGGTGTGCCTTACAGTCCGGTGCGCCTTATATACGGACACAGTTTTAAAATGGGCCATTCATTGAAGGTGTGCTTTATAGTCCGTTGTGCCTTATAGTCCGGAAAATACGGTAATAGGGTTGTCTCTCATCAGAAAGCCGAATGACGGGTTCGTCTACTGCGCCAACTTCTTGCTTGGTGTGTCAGTGTGGAAGTCCGGTCGGATTGCCTCTATTGACCGCAAATGACGTTATATTCACAAATGCTGTCTTAAACTGTAGACAGCAATCGCAGGGCACACAGAGACAAACAACAATTTGCACTCGCACACACACCCAGGGACAATTTGGATTCTTCAATCTCGTACCAAGCATGTTTTTGGGATGCGGGAGGAAATCGGACAAAACCCACGCGGGCCCGGGGAGAATATGCAAACTCCGCACAGGGAGGCGGACGTGCTACCCAGTGAGCCACCGAGCCGCCCCTTCAAAAATCAGGGAAGCTGAAATGATGAAAAACATTTTACAGCAATGTTACTACAATTCAGTCCTGCATTGTTCTTAGTCCTAGTAAAGGTTTAAAGCACTCTGAATTCACTTTACCTAAAGAACTTGATGAGATGGATAATGTTGCATGGATTCCCCTTTGTCACCCCACTCAACTAGCTCTCAGTTAGCCCGTTGAAGTGAGGATTGATGGAGCCAAAATGGTGTGCCAGGGTGTGTTTAACTGAAACGGATCACTCTCTGGCTGCATGAATATATTAAACATTTCTGCCGCTATTATCTTTAACAGTGTAACTGCATTTGAAGGCCTGTAAGTTTCCCTTGGTTTTGTGCACTTCACCAAGCAACATAATGAGCATATTCTCAACATTTTATGGAGTGCATTATTATTGCATGAGATCAATTCATACCTACAGAAGTATACGATGTTGGTCGAATTTATGATGTGGGTGCATGCAATATTTCAACACCATGCTCTCATTTAGTTGTAAACCGTGGGTAGCTTTCCACCCGTTTCACTATGCATTCAACCTTAATTGATTTATACCGTTCAGCGTTACATCGCTGCGGCCATTTCCTCATTTTTGTGATCATCTGCATTCGGCCTCTGGATTTAGGACAGCGCCCAGGGTGGTTTTAAAGACAGCGAAAGCTTGAAATCCATGAAGCTCTCCCTCTCTCCTATCAGGCAAAGCTTGTGGAGATCTGCCTGTCTGTCATCCTATGTGTCACCCTTCTCTGTCATTATCATCATTGCCTCTTAGCCACAAAAATGTCTTTGTATGATTTTATGCGTGAGGAGCCTGCGTGCGCACTTTTTCGCAAGCGTAGTATATGTCGTACATAGCACACTTGCTGACAGATGGGAACCTCAGGCACATCGCTGGAGGTCTCTCTTTGAAGCAGCCATCTTTGCACCCCCTCCTCCTCCATCATATTCTTCCGCTCCCTCTTTGCCCGTTCATTCTTTGTGCTTACCCACCAAGCAGAAAGAAAAGCTTCAATCTCACACAGGCAGCCCGAGAACCAGGCTGCAGGCAGTGGAAGACGTCCACTCTTCCTACAGGGAGACAGATCCAACCCTGTGTTTGACATAATAAGACAGAGTGAGATGTTAAAGAAGCACAGATGCAATATTCATGTGAAAATTACAAGGCTGGCAGCAAAGTAGCCTAACACGGTGGTATTTAGGAATATGTTAGCATTTTGAATCTCTGAGCCCGAAGAGATCTCTTGTCTTTGGTATGGTGCTGTGTTAGTGAGTGTCCGCATGCTGTTTGGAATCCGTTTAGTATTCAGTAACAACTGTAAGCATGCAGTATCAAATGCAATGTGACCTGTTCTAATTCACTGAATTTGAACTTCATTTGAACTTTTGTCAAAAAGCACATCAGAATTACTTTTAAGTGATCCCAATTGAGCAATTTAATAAATGCATTTTGCATAATTGACATTTTTATGACACTGGGCTTACCTCATGCCCAGTAAAGTGTACACTGCTCATAATAGAGCACTCATGTGGGTGGAATTTCACTCATTGGCTCAAACAATAAATACTGTCCACTTATTTGATTGATTGGATGATTAATTAATTAATTATTTGTTGATTGGATTGATTAATTATGTAATTGATCATTAAATCTTAAAGAAAACACAGGTTTTTTTTTGTGTGAAACAGTCAATTTCAACGTTAACTTCTCCGGGCACTCCGGTTTCCTCCCACATCCCAAAAACATGCTTGGTAGGCCGATTGAACACTCCAAATTGTCCCTAGGTGTGAGTGCGAGTGCAAATGGTTGTTTGTCTCTGTGTGCCCTGCGATTGGCTGGCAACCGGTTCAGGGTGTCCCCCGCCTACTGCCCGATGATGGCTGGGATAGGCTCCAGCACGCCCGCGACCCCAGTGGGGACTAAGCGGTACAGAAAATGGATGGATGGATGGAACTTCTACCTAGTGGTTATCAAACATTCCACAGCCATAATACAATGATGTATTAGTTCTCCTATATTTATGTTGCTTGAGCAAACGATATACTGTATTTCAAAACTTTTTAACTCATCTTCCTCTGGATGGATGGACGGATGGTTATGATGTATATCTGTCTTCTGCTATGCCTGTTGGTCAGCCTGCTGTCAAATGTGCAGCAGTATGTAACTGCCAGACCACAACAATCAGGGAAGAGTGAAGTAGGCAGTGAAAATCGATTAACTCATTTAAAGCAGAGAAGCCAAGCAAGTCACTTAAAGTACATTCAAGTTTAATAACCCTAATTATTGAAGGATTACCTCCAGGATGTGGGGAGCTGAAACACAAAGGACATTTTTTTTTTCCAAGCATGTGGGCGTATAAAATAATGAAGCAAGTATAAAGCATCGACTTACATGACGAATGTCGTTATTTCTTGTTGAGCGCCACATAGCCCACATGCTTTGTCATTAAATACCAGGGCGATGATTGAATTGCTTTGATTTTTAAAGATAAAAAAGGACACATTCTAATTGAGGCACCCAAGTGAGCCTTGACAAAGCTGGGTTTCCAGTAATAAGTGTGTATTCAATTTGCTTGATAAATGGCACAGAAAAAAGATCAAATTGAAATATTTGTGAAAATTGGGTAGATCTGAACAATTTATTTCAGCTTGATTATTAAAACATTGGTAGTACTGAACAGGATAGCTGCTAAATTTTGGGGCTGAAAAACAATGGCTGTGGCATGCAAAAATACTGCAAAATTAATAAAATGTTTGAAATATTAACATCAAATCAGATCATGAGGATCAGAAATATCTTTCTCTTGGCCAAATCTTGCACTCTTGTGAGTCTTAACAAAGCACGTTCAGATTCCATCAAATGATCATCCATGCTTTCCCACATAGTATCTTCACTTGTGTTGTAGGTGTTCTTGAGCCTATTCCAGCTGCCAATCGAAAGGCACATAACAACAAACAACCATCCATTTTGGATTCTTCGGTTAACCTACCACGCATGTTTTGGGGAGGAAATTGGAGTGCACAGGAATGTGGAGAACATACAAACTGGAAGGCCAGAGGATAGATGCTCACTGGTGGACCTCATTTCACCACACATCACATTAGTACATCTTAATTGGTGTGAAATGTACCGAATCATGTTCACTGTTTGCATAGTAGTTTACATTAGTGATTTTAATGCAGCGAGCATCGGATCAATTCCTGCTCAGTATTCGCATGTGTGGATGTTGGTAGTGGTACAAAAGCAATATTATTGAGCATACTAACCCAATGGATGAGCCATTCTATCTATCCGTCTGTCTATCTGTTCGTCCATCCGTCCATCCATCCATCCGTCCGTCCATCCATCCATCCATCCGTCCGTCCGTCCGTCCGTCCGTCCGTCCGCCCATCCATCCATCCATCCATCCATGGACCCATAGCTCGTGACCATAGGTGAGGGTAGGAGCGTATAAATTAAATTACCATTCAATAAATATATATACACTACATTATAGATTTAAAAGTTATTTCAATGCTGCCACTAGAAATGCAGACATATATGCTTTCATTTGAATATTACTTGTTCCGTTTTCTTTTGCTTCAGGGACATCGTTGTCAAATGCTCCTTTTTATAAATGCCACAGGCAACTAAAAAGTGATGCCCACCACACAAAGTTTGGTCACACATTTGCTAAGCAGTGACTATGTTTCTACTTGGAAGACTATCAAGTTATTGTAAATGATGGGCATGGACGATATCAGTAAAAGGCAATTGAAACCGGTATAATAAATATGAATTGAGCAAATAAACTGAATGTCTGAAAAATCTTACTTTGTCCCTACATCTGAAAACACCAATGTTTAAAATAGAATGATGCTCCCTTTTTTTCTCGAAGAAAATCTGCTGGCTTGCCCACCATCTACACTCATCAGCCATGTTTGTCTGCACTCACCAGCACAGCTGTATCCCTGGACACATCATCTATGGTTAAAAATGAGAAATTAGGTCTCATTGTCTCAAAGTTATATCCCTTGAGCTCTGAGCTTCACTGAGACCTGCATCTATCATTTCCAAGGCAGAGGTCTGATTGTGTGTGTCTGCGCTTAGGTGTGTGTGCGTGGGGTCTTCCCTCCAGCAGAATCCATCCAACGGGAGGACAACTTTGTAAAAGATAATCTAGTTCTGTCAGCCTCACAGACACCTGGGCTAAAGCTTCATTACGATCACCAGCTGGAGAGACACCTTGCTCCATCCATCACGGCGCTGTCTAGTAAGCTCTTGTTTTGCTCAGTAAACACACGCATACACTCATCATGCGTGAGCTCGGAAGACCAGGGATGTTTTCAGGCTAATAAATTCTTTCAGTGGGGTGATTTGATAACTGCCTGTTACAACATAAACATTTTTTTTTGTCCTAAAATCTGGGGTGTGCATTATGCATGGGTACAACAATTTTTGAAGAAAATCTCCCTAGAAATAAAACTTGAAATCACACCTTTCTTCTTGTTTGTTGTCAATTGCGCATCACATTCAGCTTGATACCAACATCATCATCAAGGGATTCAAAAAGTGCTGCCTCACAAACAAAATGGATCGCACCAAAGATGACATTCTGTGGGAGGATCGGGTTGCACCGCGGCCTATGGAAGTAGAGGAGGAGGAGGAGGAAGTAGAGGATTGCGTACTGGATGAGGAGATGTACGCTGATGATCAGAATCAGCTGCAAGCTTTGCAAAACCTCTTCAAAGAGTCAGATTCAGACTCTGACGATTCGTTCAATGGATTTTAGAGGATTGATTTATGTATTGTTCTCTTATTGTCTTGTTGTGAAAGAATGTGCTAAGTAGTACTCGGGACAGCAATTATTGAGGTGCAAGAACGCGTTGCATTGGGGTGCAAGAAGCTTTAAAAGGATTATCTTCATTAAGTAGGATGGTAGGGTGGCAGGTCCACTTTGATTGTGAAAGGTGGCAGGTAGCTACAATTGTACATAGTGGCAGGTCGACTCTTTGGTGTAATTGATTTGTCTCTGTCAATGTGATACGTTCAAGTTAGTGTGATACTGTTGGGTTGAATAAATACTGAAAGAACAATAGTGTGTTTGTACTGTGCTCTGGTCATTTCGCCAAAGAAGGGATAATACTCCTCTTCTCTTCTTGACTGACAATGAATGTGATAGTTTAATACAATCAGCAAATAACACAATGCGTATTACTGGTAATATTTTATTTCACAACACTTTGCCTTGTTCCTTTCTTCTCTGCTGTTCACTTCAAACACGCTCCATACGAACACAATGCTCTCGTATCAGACGCTTGCTCGATCACCTGCTCGTTTGCTGTCACAATGTACCCTACACAAATCCGAAACATTTCTTCGCTATCGAGTTTGCTAGCGCATGCGCACTGATACTGACCGGCAGAATAACATCCGGTTGTTGTTGTGTATTGTGTATTTTGTATACACTGTCCATATTTTTTTAATTATATATACCTTCTACTTCTTTAAAATCTTTTACCCCCTTCCCCGCATGCGTGTGTGTGTGTATATGTTAAGTGTACTGCTGCTAACATAGGAGTTTCCCCATTGAGGGAATAATAAAGGATTATCTTATCTTGTTCCCAAAGATGATCTTTTTTCTGAAATAATTCTACGTTTACGGACTTAAGTAAGAGTCAAAATTTGGGTGCGTATTATACATGGGTACAGCCTTTTTTCCAGCATCAACATGCCATTTTAGGTTGCGTATTATGCACGGGGGCGCATTATGCACGGAAAAAGACGGTAAATACCACTGTAAGACAAAAACATTTCCTCCATTATCCTCACAAACAAGTGAGCTGGCGCATCCAAACCGAATTTGGGCAAGAGGCAGAATACACCAGCTAATCACAAGGTTCAGATAATCATAGACAATCATTCAAACCTATGGGTAACTTTGTAAATGTTAAATTACAATTCAAATTATTACATGAAATGTGTTTTTGGAACATGGGCGGTATCATACACAGGCTTTGGATTTCGGAACTCTGAGGTAGATGTGCTGGTCCAACTTGCCACCACAGAACCGGAAAAATACAAATGAAATAGACGTGACTGTTTTGTTGATGATATAAATGAACGTATAACATTCCTGAGCATGAAGCACTAGATGGCTGTGACCATAGGCGCAAATACGCAGCACTGGAGGATAGGGGGGGACGTCATTAGGACCACAAAAAAATAAATTGATTGATAGATAGATAGATAGATAGATAGATAGATAGATAGATAGATAGATAGATAGATAGATAGATAGATAGATAGATAGATAGATAGATAGATAGATAGATAGATAGATAGATAGATAGATAGATAGATAGATAGATAGATAGATAGATAGATAGATAGATAGATAGATAGATAGATAGATAGATAGATAGATAATTAGAGTGGCGGATGCTGGTCTTTAAAGGAGGTAAAGCTCAATTTCAGTCTACATCATAAAATGTGTTGATTTATTTGCCTGCTGCTTGTTAAGAAAAGGAACTGTGATAGAAGTCAGAAAGAGTGATAGAAATCAGTCAACAAAAACAAGCAGCTACAAAAGAACCCACTAGAAATAAAGCTCAATTTGCCGCTAGCCGTTTTTAACAAGGAAAATGTCGCTAAGAGGATTAGAAAAGTCTCCGGTTCAACTCTGAACAGAAAGAGAATAATAAAATGTAGGTAGGTCGGACGATCCATAGAAACAAAAATCTGCTAAACAGAAAATGGGAGTAGAGCCAGCGTAATGTATGTTGTGCTGCAACTGCTGATGCGCTTAAAGTTCTATAAAAAAAATATGGGAATTTGGATCTCTCTCAGAATTTTAATTAACCCTCTTCCTGACATCGATCGCCAACGCAGCAAGGAGACAAATCACTTGCCTTCCGCTTCTCATTTGAAGAGGAAAGATGCAACCCCAACAGAAAATGTTTTAAAACGTCCAAAAACTATAACAACCATTATCACAGGTAGAATTGACACTGCTGAGGGGGGAGAGAAAATAAATGATCACACTGTAATTGTTTTAAGTAACAATTTCTCGACTTGCTATGTAAACCACACAAGTACAAGCAGTAGTTTGTGTGACGACTTCTAATTCTTAACTTGAATTAGTCAATGTAGATAAATAGGCAGGTACCTTTACAGTATTTAGAGTATGTGATGTATAATTTGAAAACTGTTTCACAAAATATGTAGAATTACTGAATTTATTGTGATTTGCATTCTGTTTGCATGTTTTCAATATGTGGATGGAGACTTGTACTGCAACATGCTACGCCATTGTCCAGCTCTCGCAATCACTCAGAAGTTTCTGTTTCTGTTGATATAACTTGTTCTGCCTCAAACCAGCAGTTTGGTTAAATGTTTTACACTTTATGAGTAATGCAAATAAATCTGCCCCGAGTGGGACTAAGAGAAAATTGATGATGATTATTTTATAACAACAATTTGTCACAGTGTTTTGGTTCTGCAAATAATTTCCCGAGAGAATTCTTAATTCATGATTACATTCATTTGCTTACTAGTTAGTCATTTTAGGTTGTTTTTAATGCCTGCAGAAAGTCAACTTTTAAGCTAAGAAGAATTGCTCTCTGCAGAATCAGGGGTGCTAGTGACAAAATCAACACCTTTTCTCTGCGGATTTTTGGGTGGACTATTTATAATGTGTGTCCTTTAAAGTTGATCATGTACAGTGGATTCAACATTCATTGTCATTGATCCTTCATTATAACACACAGCTTTCAAAATAATTATTCTCATATTCATGAAATTAAGTTTTTTTTATGCGAACTTTTTATGATTGCTTGGTGATAAACACCCCTTCCAAACCTCAGTTGACATCTTTAATCACGATTTCCACAGGCTGCTTAGATACAGTATATTTGCCGTATCTTGATATTTGATGTTACAGTTTTAAAACATTTGAAGCAGAGATAGTTGAATGTCGTTTTAAGCAGATTCCACATTCAATTGTGTCACAGTTTTCAACCATACATAAAGAGTCTTGGAGCACATTTATTTATTTTAAAGTGACCCAATTCTGACAAGTCAAGCAACTACTGCAACATGCTTGAATATCACAAAACAAGACAAAGTTATGTTTCTGTACCATGTCAGTGTAAAAGTGTGTTCAGTTTTCTCTGCTGACGAAAAGAAATAGAACAAGAACATGTCGGCCTAGTGACATAATTGTGACACAAGATGCTTTTTGTTTCTCTGCAAAAACTCGGTAATGTTTTGAATTGTGATGTCATTGTACAATGTCAGACAAGTAAGTCGTACAGCTCATGAGAGAAAGGTTCTCCACCTCTACATCTACACGCGGAAGCTAGTGAGATGGGTTTGCATCTTTTAATAATCATGTTTATGTTCTCATTATTAGGTAAGATAACGTGTTTTTTATTTTTTATTTTTTTTTTTTAATGTACAGTGCATATTCGGAGGTTCCCTAAGAGAAATTTTTTGTCAGTAAAGGTGCATATTATACTAATTTATCCAATTCAGCTAATTACCAAAAATGCATGGGCATGTACTCAAACGCTATAAGTATATGGAGAGCAACAAATTTGCATCTTTTCCCTAGGAGTGAACAAATATAGAGTTTCTGAATTTAGCAACAGATAGGTCTCCCTTTTTTTCTTTACGTGTGAAAAGATAACGGTGGAGAAATAGCAGAGATTTTCAAAAGTGTGAGGAGAGAAGGCCAAGGTGTCCACATACTTACATGTCTACCCATCACGAGTGCTTGTGGTGTTGTGTGTCTTTGTGCATGGGTTACCTAGACAACCAGAACAATGCTGAAAGGCTCTTTCACTCCTGCAGCACTCGATAAAAATCATTTTCTCCATCATGCATTTAGAGAGCAATTAGCGAGACAGGCAAGGAATTTAGTTAAAACCTGGTGAATCGTTCCAGCTTGCAGAAATTGGAGGAGTGGATGCCAGTGGGGTGGGCGCTGAAGATTGGAGTGGAATTTTAATGCACATCGGAGAGCAAGGAAGGAAATTGAAAAGAAGGAATAAGTCAACTTATGTTAAAGAAATATATGCAAATGTTGAGCTCCGCATTAACAGACGAAATAGTGGACTTTAAAAGAGATTGAATTGCCTCATTTTAATTAAGTGAATACTGAATAACAAATCTCTACGTTCACACTGTTCCCAAAGAGCAAGGGTGATGGATAAATAAACAATAGAACCACAGATAATTACACAAGAGAACAACATCGAATATTAAAGAAAATAAATCATTCCATCAAATGGTTTCTGTAGAGACATTGCTTATTGTGCCAACTTCTGAGAAAATAACTTCAAGTTTGACTGTAGCATCATTAGTGGTACTTGACATGTTGAAGTTTTGTACGTAGTTCCTGTACCACTGTTTTCATTCATTCACATAAATATGACAGAGGCAGACTTGCATCTGGCACAGTAGCTCTTGTTATCAGATGCTCATTTTCCAGCAAGATCCATCAGTTGTCTATACCGCTTTCCCTTATTAGCGTTGCGGGTGAGCTGGAAACCATCACAGCTGGCTTGAGGCAAGAAGCAGGGTACTGCCGGGATCAGTCACCAGGTAATGGCAGAGGGCACACAAACAAACAACCACTGACACTAACATTCACACCTATGGGCAATTCAGAGTCTTTAATTAACCGAGCCATGGATGTTTCAGAATCGCAGACAAACATGAGGGGGAAAGAAATACTTTTGTATGGCGAGCACAAATAAATTCCATACAGGCAGACTCAACATGAGATTCAAACAAAGAATGCTTGGAGATTGAAGACAATTAATTTATCATGCCACCGCTTCACACAGAACAATATATTCACATCAAAACATTAATTGAAGGGTGTTTCGTGGCTCCGTGAAAATACATTAAGAATCACGGCATTTGCTGTTCTTTGTCTTCTCCCTCCCTGCCTCGTTCCCTCACAGTTCATGTGCCCATTTGGCGCGCCAACTAAACAAATACCTTGTAGGATCCAAGAAATAAACATTGATGTAATGACAAAAGAGACAAAGCTTCTGTTTCACTAATTAACTGACATAAAATGAGTGCAATGTGTTGCCAGGTCGAGATTCAAGGATTTGGAATGACCCTTCGACAGAAATAACATAACCAAGCAGAACCAGCAGGAATGAAAAGTGTCTGATGCAACATTCTTATCTAATCTCCTGGGTGTATTTCTACAATTTAAATGGTTAATGTTTTTGATTACCACCAGGTAGGGTGGTCCGTGCCTGACTAATGGAGCAAAGCATCACGGTTACAGATGGTCAGAAAACAATTACAGCTTCCCAAGATAGAAAACATAAATTGTATTGGAAGACGGTAAGTGTTGCTTTCTCTCAATTTAGCCCATCTTGTACTTGTAATAAACAGTGTGCATGCCAAGAAGAAAGAGCACACAATGCCACACATTCTCACCTACAGCGCCATGATGGAAACACAAAACAGATCTGGGTTTGACATGCCCTGCTGTACTGAGCCGAGTTATACTGAACTGTCATGATTTGTCAATTTTCAGAATAAGATGTTTTCGGTGCGACACAAGAAAGAGCTAAAAAGCAATATAATGATAACAGTGCCATGGTACCGTGAAAGATAATTTAATATGATATGTTTGTTTAATTGTTTGAGTCTTGTCATTTAAATCATTACTACAGAAAATGGATTGAGCTAATCTGACCTTTATTTGTCCCCTTCAAGCTCAATCTTCCAATCTTTGTTGAATATCTTCTCACATGATAAATGTCATGAAAAATGTCTCGATCAATCATCCATCCATCGACAGTATTTCCTACCAGTGACTTTCGGGGTTATGCTGGTATGGCCCGCAAGGGCATAACAGAGCAAAAAGAGGTAAACAACAATTTTATTCACAAGTCTGGACCATTTGGAACCTTATATTAAGCAACATGCATGCTTTGAAACCTGGGTACTGAGAGAAAACCCACACAAACAAGTGTCAAGCGATCCATGAATTAATAATAAATAATCTGAAGTAATGGATTTTGCTTCTTAAATTATTCATCTTACTGAGACATTTTGGGCAATTATGCTTCCAACTAAATAGCAACAGTTTGAGGAAGGACCACCGAACAAACAAATATACTCAAAAGCAAGGTTGTCTGAATCTGGATTCGGGGAAAGAGCTGGATGCAAGATTATAAAACACAATGCTACGCTTTAATAAATATTACACATGTTCCAAAATCATGCAGATAGTCCCAGAAATGTACAGGTGCCCACATACTTTTCTTGATTTATTGAATTGTGTTATTTTGGGAGAAAAACTGAGTGACTCATTTCATTAGACTTGACAAATACACACATTTAGAAACATCAAATGTTTCTTGGTCAATTTTAAAAGGTTTCCCATACCACAAAAAGATCGATATCAAATGATCCATGTCTTGTCACTGCTCCGAATATTTTTACCTCTTGGATGAAAGCTTGCACAACCGACTAATCACATTGCTCCCAATTTGTAAACAAATGACCATAACAACTGCACTTCTGTGCAATCACCTCATCTAAGCAAGCAGCTCAAACAATATTGCGAGCAGCTGTCCAGCTCTCTTTTGAGCCATGTCTGGCTTTGTCAACAGCAAAATAAGTATACGACTCGAGCCAGTTTGCAAGACAAAAGGCACAAGAAGTCATGGAGGTAGGCAGTCAGGGAATTGTGTTGTGCTAATAATGGGGAGGGAGGGCACTGGCATTCCCACTCATGGAACACGGCCACAGAAGCAGATGTGAGGGAGGGGAGATGTGTCCCTCCATGTGCGTTTGTGTGAGGGGGGGGAAGAGTGAAAATAGATGAGAGTAAAGCCTCTGTTGAGGTAATGCGGAGTTGAATAAACAAAATGAAGTGAGAGCACAAAAAAAATACTTTCAACTTCTAAATCAAAAAGGTCTCAACGAATATAATCGTATTGTAGGAAGTGAGGCTCAGATCGGATGGAAAGAGGAAACTGGGCTGAGAAGGAGGTAGCAAAGAAGAAAGGGGTCTTTGTTTGGTCTTCTCCCCTTTTTCTGTTATTATTTTAAACCCGCTACACTATGTACACTTCTTAACACACACAGCGTATAGATGACAAAACACAATGACACCATTCTCCCATTCTCCTATTTCTCCTCACACAGAACATCTTGTAGCACTTACACACTCACTCCCCGAGCTACTGCTGCTAACTCACTACACACATACTGAGCAGACAGTCAGACCTCTTGGTGTGGGGAATTTGCCTCATTGGAAGCTTAATCAGCCTTATGCAACACTATGTAATAATGTGACCATTCTTGAGAAACCTTGGCGACGGCCGCATTGGGTTAGTAGGTGCGAAAACTGGCAGCAATTCCCAATGTTTTCATTGCATTAGGTTGCCCTATTTTCTCAGCTTTGTGCTCCTTGCTGTCTCACGGTGCTTTTTATGCCTGCTTGGATCAAGTCAGAAGCGTTTAGGGCAAACTTGCATGAGAACTAGATTGGAAAAAGAACTATTTTCTTTGCATTTTTGAAAAATTCTGCATTACAATAGCAAAATGACCGACATTCACACAGAGGCGTGAAAATATAGTACCTCTCTTGGCCATAATAAATGAAACTAACAAAAAAACAATTTTTATTCCCCAACATAATGTTGGCTGAATGATGAATAAAACAATAAATGAAAACTTGTTTATCATCATAGAGGCCATTCTCCAACATAAACTTGTTGGATAAATAATGAATAAAACAATAAATGAAACGTTTATCATCATAGACGCCATTACCTTACAGCAATTACATTCTTTATTTTTGCTACTGTTTTTGTTTCCATTATTTGGAATTGTGTATGTTTTATATCAGGCACCTTGTTGGGCACCCAAGGGATCCTTTAGAAAATATTTGAACTTCATTCATAGCAGTTATTACTTTCTCTTTAAATCCTTGTCCAAGTTTGTGATGACAGAAATATCTCAGGCATTAAAGGGAAGTATGTCAGGCAATTAACATTTTTAACTATTATTCATTTTTTCCATTCACACGGTAAATTGCATGATTATTTTCTGCTGCTGAAACACAAAATTGAGTTTGCTGTTTTGGAGATGAGAAACAGCACTCCACCTGCTGCTTGTTGAAATGTCTGATATTGCCAGGCGGATATTGCCAGCCCCCCTAAAATGTAAAGCATAATTTACTGAAAACTACAGCAAAATATTCAAGGAGCTGATATGTTTAAATAGTATTGTGTCATCTCTGGTATTGGCTTCGTTAAAATGAACTTTACCAGCAAAACAGTTTTATTTACCAGCATTATATTTTTTTTAATGGCCTTTCAACAGACAGTATTTTTTTTTTCTTTTTTTTTAGCTGGAACACATTAGGGATGTAGTAGGTTTCGCCTTCTTTTATTCCTAATGTAAGCACAAGTCAAGTAAACATTTATTATGAAAGTTTCTGGAACCCCATGCAGAGTTCATAACAGACCCTGACTTGCCCCCCCCTCACTGTGTGCACCCGACTTGGGCTGTCAGATGTGGTTAATGGGAATCTCTTGACTCCCATGGCCTGGTGTTCCTATAGAGAAAAGTCCTGCTGAGACACACACACGTACACACAGAGTGGACCCTGAGAGGCTTGTCGTCACACAACAGAACCTGCTGGCCTATTGTAGGTCCACATGTACCTGGGATCACCTCTTAAGCTGGCCAAACAGGCAATGCACAGCAAGTAGCTCAAAGCGCCAAGCTTCACTTGGATTTTAGCTTAGTATTGATTTTTTCTTATTCATCATTTCTCTCCTCCTTTCCAATTAATCACAGCTACACCACCAATTGTCTATATCTCTACTAACCCCTTGTTTTCTAACATTCTTTGCTTCTCTTTTAAGCCCCACAAACATTAATATTAGTAATGCCCCTTCATTCAGACACCACAACCCCTCTTCTTCCCCTCGTTCATCCCTCAGGAGATGAATTCTCCATAGATTCTGGTCCCCCATTGAGATGGCTTGTCCCCATGTATTCATGGACATCACTGATGGAGTGGGGAGTCTTTGTCAGTGGGTCAGTCTCCTATAACCCCCCTCTGACCCCACAGCTTACCCCCACCCACACATCCTTAAACTGGATCCTTCTCACTTGCCATATGGCATGGGTAATGAAGAACTGACAAAAGACAGCTAAAGAGGTGTCAGAGAGGTTTTTTTTATGCGGGTGTGCTGCATCAGAGGCTGAACATCCAGTCACTGAGCAGGGTCCAGTTGATGAAATTGATTGCTGTCTTGAGGAGGTATTGAAAAGCCAGGACAGCAGAAGGAGGTGTTTTTTCCGCCTCCCACCATCAAACCCATTGGCTCAATGAAGAGTAATGAGAAGACCCGGTGATTGGAACACAATGGGAACACACTTGATGGAGTGGACGGGCAAAGCAGCTTTATCTTCATCAGTCATTCTCCAACAGCAGATGTGTTGTCATGACAACAGAGTTATCATTCTGTAATCATATAATTTTATAGGTTACAGTGTCATTGCTGATGTCACCATCCTCTCCCTGTTAATCTTCATTTCTTTTTATTGATGAAATTTAAATGGCAGTCACAACTTTCCTAAATCTAATGTTGCAAATCATTGCAAGTTTGATATGTTCACGCAACATGTGAAATACATGTATCTTCGGCATTGCAGATATTCTATGATCACAGTCCAACACGTTATTTCTCTCAAAATGCAGTACACTGGTACCTCTACTTACAAACGCCTATACTTACGAACCTTTCGAGATACAAACCGGAGACTCGCACTATTGTAAAGAGAGAATTGGATGATTTGAGGAAAACCAAATGGATGAAAAGCATGATTAAGATGACATCCAGTTTCTTATTGTAAGATAGGACTGATTCCACACAATCACACAAGTGAAGACCTGAAATCTGGTGCAAGATTTTTAAAATAACTGAATGTATTGTTTTTCAGAAGGAGGCAGCAGTGTTCTCACCTGTGGGTTTTTTTAGGCAAATTGAGGCTTGTCAAATTTAAACTGTTATACTGTATGCCAGAAAACAATCGCAACAAAGTTATTCTTGGTTGTAACTTGATATATTTTTATGCCATACAGAATACACTGTTATACAAAGGTCTGATGACAATTTTCTAAACAAATGGTACTAATTATAGACATTACACAGATTTGTGGGGGCAAAACATTTTTTTCTTCTAACCCTTATCCATTGCCTGGCCTCAATGGGTAAGCTTGATAATGATAATGAATGAAGACAATTATTTAAACCTTAATTCACCGATATAAGTGTAAACAAAACAAAAAAAGTGGCACCACTTGATTGAAGAATTTCACTTTCTCTGTTCTTAAGAGTGAAGGGATGTCTGAGTCAGCCAAGTAAACTAGCTTTCAGCCTACCTGCAAGAATGAATGTGTATGTGTTCCTCCTGATGTGTATGACTACACAGTAGGGTGAGCCTCATGCCCTATTTCAGTCAGACCCGATATCATCAGATGCCAGAACATGAGCTATTCCTCTCTCGCTGGCCCTTGGCTTTTCAACCTGGAGGTGAGAGTAGGCCTAATTGATGACATCGCGTAAGATTGCCCATGAGTGTGCAGCCCTGTAAAGACAGTTAGAATTGAAACAGCTTTCAAAAACATCTTGACGTTGACTTATACGTACAGTAAATAATGAAAAAAAGAAATGCAACATATGCAAAGCTACTCATTGACACATCATGTTCACAAGTAATCAATATAATTAACAAAATCATTGTCTTTGCAATATTTCATAATTCAAGTTTGAAGGTCATATTTAATCAATTCATTTTCTTTTTCACTCGTCCACGTCATATGCGGTCGGTGCTCAAGAGTTGCAACCCGTAACATGAATAGCAAATGGGCAATTACTTGTATAGTACAGAACGACTGGGGATCAAATTCCCAAACTCTGGGTTAGGAAATGACCACTCCACCACTGAGCCATGCCCCTCCACAACATACTAGGTAGACTAGATCATACTACAGAGTCTTGTGTTTGGGCCACTGTCTCAGCAGCTTAATTTATGATCACCAATCAGCTCAGCAATTAAACGTTATGAATTGTGACTGTGAAGAATTGAGACTCAGGACGCAAAGATCCTCCCTCACGCAGGTCAGCTGGCAGAACAAAACTGAGGTAGGGCAACAGTGGTACCCCGGTAAGCACGTCTACCTTACAGTTCAGAGTTGTAGGATTTGATTCTGGCTCCGGCCTGTGTGGAGTTTACATGTTCTCTCCGCGCTTGCATGGGTTTTCTTTGCATACTCCTCCCACATTCCAAAAACATGGTAGGCCGATGGATCACTCCAAATTTTCTGCGGGTATGATTGTGGGTTTGAATGCTTGTTCGTCTCTAGTATGTGCCCTGCGAATGCCTGGCGACCAGTTTTGGCTGTTTCTCGCCTACCACCAAGTAACAGCTGGGATTGGTTCCAGAGGATAGTCAAGACTCATTCACAAAAAATACATTGTTACTACATTGAAATATTGTATTACAATTGCCTTTATCGTGTCAAATTGCATCATTCCATAAAAGCAATACATTGCTTTGTGTCTAATCGTTTGGCTTTTGCTATGTACACTATCAGTAAAAAAAAAAAAATGCATCGTTACACCCCTAGAATTTACAGATCTGTGCCTCAAGTGAAGGGGTTATAACTATGTTACTGGGTGGGCATGCCCTCTATAGCCCACCTATATTGATGAATGTGCAAGCAAATATTAAAAAAATTCCCTGCAACATAGGTCCCACTCTCTGTTACACGTTTGTGGAATATGTTTTGATCGAAGCTCACATTGAATATTTGGTGGAGATGAGAGATAATTAGAAACAGTGATGGGAATTAACGATGAAGAAGTGAGTATCCCCGGCACCCGTGGTATATTCAGTAGAGAAAAGGAAAAGCAAAAGATTATTTTATTCAAGAGGAATGGCAGATCAATTAAATTCTTTTCAACACCCACCACTGTCCTTCTTTCCCCTGAAGAACATTTCCACAAATACCTCCTCAGAAATTTTGAAGAACTCAAAGACCCGATATGAAACATGATGATAAATCACACATTGTAAAAATAAAAATACAAAATTAGGCTATTAATCTTGCCCTTTTCTTTGCTGTTTTGGTTTGCCCCCCCCTCCCTTTGCCTCCTGCTTAGTTCAATCATTTCCTTTACTGAAATCCATTTTCATTTTTGTGAAATTCCATCTATCAGAAGCAGCAGATGGTTGCAAGCACTTTATATTGAAACACAGATGTTGAGTCTTTGTTTAGCAATCTTTGAACGCACATGCAGTTTATAATATATATCATATATTAGAGCACAGATGCACACAAATCACAGGTTCCATTTAGGTAACATTCCGTGTTGCAATTATAGAGCTGAAACAGGCTAATCACCTCCTAAGTAGACAGCATCACTAATGAGACAGAGAGGAAGAAGTTGAGAGAGGAGGAAGGTGCGGAGAAAGGAGGGGCACACGCCACCAAGATGAGTCAAAATAAGGAAAGTGGAAGAGAAAGTGAAAAGCAAAAAGTAAGGAGGTGGGAAACAGATGCTACAAGAGGGCAAAGGAAAGAGTTGGATAATGATGATAAAATAAAAAGGGTCATGAAAAAGAAATGTACATAGATCGAGTTGCAAAGAAACGGATCAAGTCAAGTGATGAGTATGGAGTTACGGAAAACAGAAATTGCAGTAAGGCAAAGATTATTGGAGTAATGAGAGCAAGGAGAAGGAGAAATAATGACTTTCTTACCTCCCACAAAGACCCTCCCAGACACATACACACTCTTTCTTGCACCGCTAATACAACCTCCTCCCCCACCATCCTTTTTCCTGCCCCCCCCCCCCCCCCCCCCCCCCCCCCCCTCCATGGCTGCTCCTTTCACGCTGTCACCCTGTTGAGTGTCTGAATAGCCTTTTATTATTCAACAGTCTGGGCAGGTCACAGGGTCAACACATTGCCCACCACCAGCAAACACGCTCAAACATTTTCAGTGCATTCTCGTGCCACCTATTTGTGGAAGCATGCAAAATTTCAAAATAGTGGCTGGCAAGCACTCAAAGCCATGCTAACTTAAGGCACGCCAAGTTGACAATGTGTGACAGTCCCTTATGCGTTCATTATAACACTTGTCCAGCCCTTCTTAGCTACTGCAGCTATCTCGCCAATGCATCTGTGCTAGGAGCTAGTGCGCCAGTAGTAAGCGTGTGCTCACACGCCTGCATCTTATGAAGGTGTATGTTGGTTCATGTGTGACAGCAGGAAACAGAGATAACAGTTGCTTGGTGGTATCTGCTCCATCTTATCTGCTGCACAGCCAGAGGCTGGTACACAAGCTAATTGGAAAGTGATAGACACACATACGCACACGCACGTACACACGCACACACAAAGTTGTGAAACCCACGCTCACCTCTTCAGTGGAACACACACGAGAATTGGCAGCACAGGAGAATTGGCAGCACGTGTGGGGGGGAAAAGGAAAAAAGAAGAACCCAAATGAAATGATAAAATGAGACAAAAAAGTTGGGGTTTTTTTAGGATTTCTGCTACAAACACAAGAAAGAGAAGAGACTGAAGTCAGCAAAAGTGTAAGGAAGACAGTATAGCTCACATACATCAATAAGACAAACTATAACAAAGGCACTTTCCTTCCTAAATGCCATAGGAGTTGTGTCTATTCCATCAATGACTGCACTGTCATCACAAAGAACTGGGTATATAGATTTTTTTTATTATCTGATTTAATGTTTAATCTAATATTTGTTCTTTGAGTTTATCTGGGAATACAAAAAAAACAATAGGAAAACGACACAAAATTCAACTTCATGTCTGTGTTTTCATGGATTTTCTTTTTTAAACCAGCTATAATGATTGAAAAGCCAACAATGCCCATTTAGCGTTTTCAGATTAGCGCTTCAAAATCAAAAATAGAATGAACGGAAGGTACACAGACCCAAAAGTACAATTGATTTTCCTAAATATCGCAAAATGCAATATTTTTGCACAAAACTCGCTTTCTGTATTTGTCAATTTGGCAGACCAGTGTCCACCAAGCTGGGAGCTCTGGTACAGCAAGGGTGGAGAGATACAAATAGAGTGAAAATATGTTGTCAGCAAGTTGGTCTAAGGTTACATATGCTCGACCCACGTTTAAATACTGGCGCAGCTAATCTAGTGTAATTTTGGTGAATTTGATAGGGCCACAGGCAGACAGATACTTGACTCCTCATACATATTTAAGTTGCCAGCGGTTATCACCAGCACATTCTGTTGACCCGTTCACACGGTCTAATGCTACACCATGGCTACAGCAGTGACAGTGCACTACTCATGCACAGATGGCTGCCATTATGCATGATCTACTTGGTATGGTCAACATGGCGGAGGCATTAATGGACTCAATTGTGTACTCAAAGGCGTGTAAGAGAAAACGCTCACGGTCCGCCAGAACCAGGCATGGGGCAACACAATCTGCCAAATACTCAAACATGCTAAAAGTACAATCAAGACGTCTCTACGGCCGGCCGACTTACCCTGTCTATGAGAATAGAGCTCATAATGTATTGATCGGTCTTACAAATTTTAATATCCATTTGAAAAACATTCTGCACATTTTGTATCAACCATATTGCAGTCAACTGTGGATCCCTGATATCTTTTTGTTTTTACAGTTTTTCAATGTTATGAGCTATGCCTCTCTTCAGACTAAAGCAGACTAAATCATTAAACACATTTGTCGCTTTTGCACGCAGGCGAGAAGTTGTAATGATGATTTTTGATTAGCAGGGTGGAACACCATGTCCTGTCTTGTTTTGAATCCAAATGGAAGCCACTATGCCTCAGTGGCGGCGTCATGTGCTTACTGAAGAGTGACAGAATGTGTGGGAGAGAGACGTGCAATGTTGCTGTATATTAAAGCAATCAAGCATGAATGCTGGTGTTGATGTTGATGTGTTGCACGGAGGAATTAATTTGGTTATTAATGATAGATGCCTGTTTAACACCATTCAAAAGGATGAAAAAAGAGGGCATAGTTAGGTAGGCATGCAGTTAGGTACAGCCTCGATATTTGTTTTATATGGCTAGGTTTACCTAACTCTGTTTCTTCACTGGGAGTCTGTTTTTCCATTTTGTAACTATTGGAGTTTGCAAGAATTAAAATAATGAGCGTCAGTTTACATTTGCCCTCTGTCGGGTACAGTGTAATGTTTGGTCTGATTTATAGCTTGTTAGCTGAGAAGAGGCTTCAATAAAAAAGAAAGGGTGATGTTGACTTGTCAGTTCTCATCAGATGATTTGCAGCAGCAACGTACATTGCATTTATGATTGCTCGCATGCTGGGAGAACTCACATTTGTAGTCTGCTTTGATAAAATGAAACATTTTATTTCTCTCTTCATAGCATGAAACCTGTACACATTTGCAAAACAAAATGATGGCAACTATGATGAAGGATTTCCGTAGTCTCAAATGTGCTGTATGTACGGATGTATATATACTGTATGTATTGGCATTGCTTTTATTAAACGAAAACATCCACTGAAACCAATCAAAATATAAATAACAAAAATAATCATAAGATAAGATAAAAATATAATCAATTATCAGTACGCTATCCAAAGATGAAATCATCAAAATTTCCATATCCATTTGTTTCCTACTCTTAATTCTTCCACTTTCCCATGTCCAGTTGTCTGTTATTGGCCAAGAATTGACAAGAGCTCCGCTTTCCTCCCCCGTCTTGCCTCCCCTACTTCTGCAGCTTACTGCATGCTGAGCCGACACGACATTTGCTGCTCACTGTTTGGATTCAGTCTCAAATCCCCTGCTTAAACTTGAAGCACCATGTTAAGCATTCCTCAGCAGACGAATCCTCCTCAGTGTAGAAATACTCAAAAGCAACATGGTCAATTTGTTAATCTTGCTGTAACACCACATTTGCAAAAATGTCAGTAGACATGATTTGATTGTCTATATCTTCTATGTCAGCCAGCCTCTCTAAACCCTTTTTCAATGATATTTTCTGCTCAACTATTCTGAATTTATTTAATTTTTTTCCATCTAATGGATACTGCAAGCAGGTGATCACCGCTCAAGGTTGTCATAAATCAGTCTGGAGATGATTTTAATAAACAATGGTGAGAAACTGAGTTAGTGAATTGGAATCAAAGAGTTTTTATCATGAGCGTCTGAGCGAGCATAGACTGCACAATCAAAGTCTTTGCCCCAGTGAGTCACCAACAAATAGCAATATCCTTAATTTTCCCCTCATACTTTAAACGTGCACTTTGTTTACCTCCTTTTTAATTGCTCACTTTTACAACCACCGCATTTTAATCTTACCCTTTCTTTTTGGCAAACCTCTAAACTCCTTGACACCTCATTTCTCCTCCTTTCCTCTTCACCACTCTGTTTTATTTCGGCTTTGGTCAAGCCCCTTTCTTCTATCTTTTCACATATTCTGCTTTCTCTTGGTCTCTCCACTCTTGCTTACCATGCACCCACATCTTGTTCTCCATTCCACAGCTGCCATCTCACAGAACCCCAAGAATCATAAATTTTGCGCACCCCGAGATGTGGGTCACTGGCAGACACTTAAAACATGTATTGTAACATTCCTGTGAGGGTCTTACCCGTTCCAGAGCGTTGCTTCATGCTTCCAGACGTACACAAACACTGCCGTGCACACTTAAACACACATGGTGAACGGGTGGTCTTGAAACACAGAAGTTATTGAGCTGCGTTATTACAGCTCATGTTCTTACCTCTAATCAATCCAGGTTGTTGGATTTGAGCTGAGGGGAAACAACGGGGGCTTTCTGCCACCAGGACAAAATAAGACTTCTACTTTGCCCTGTTTCTTTCTCCATGAACACACACCCATCAGTCTGGTGCCTGCCAGCAAGTCTCTGGAGCTTGTTTTTCTTGTGTGTGTGTGCGTGTGTGTGTGCGTGTGTGTGTGTGTGTGTGTGTGTGTGTGTGTGTGTGTGCGCGGCAAGAATCCTAACAATTTCTGGTTTGAGTTAAGCTACCATGTGTGTGACTTCTGTTGCTATTTGTTAGACTTCTGTAATGCACTCTTAACGTTTCCGACTTCAAACAAGAAGTAGAGGAACTAACATACAAGAGTGTTTGATTTTTTTCCCCCTTCGGGTCTATGGAAAAACAGACAACTGCATCACAAGTTTGTCATCAAAACCACAAAGCAGAAAAATATGCAGCTTTTTGAAAGCATCAGTCAAAAGTGATTTGCATGTCGTCTCAAATCAGACTCACACATAAAAGCTTATACCATTCACATGAAATGTTTTGGAATCCAAAACAAACATCTTTCAAATGATGGCTGCCTTTAAAAATTCGGGCAGTCTTCATTATCGGCTTGACACTAGCTACATCAAAGAAATGACACTCGATGGATTTATAAATGTGTTTGGATGAAGCACATCACTATGCTACTTCCTTTTCTAAAACACAAATCTCCGTGTCACAAATTAGCTGTCAGTCACCAGAATGACGCCGTTCCCAATAAACTAACAACATGCCAATCACACACAAACACAAGGTCACTCCTGTTGACAAGATAAGTTACACAGAAGAAGGCAGGTGCATATTCAAAGCATAACAACTTGTGATGTGGCTATATTTTTTGCTTTCAAGTGACTAACAACTTTTTTTACCATTCAGTCACGGTGACTCCTGGATATTAAGCTGAGGGTTATGAAGTGCCCACTAATTGATGTATATTTTCTATTGATAGCATAATTTCATGAAGCAACTCACATTTAAATAAAATTAAAATGTGTAAGAATCAAATAAATGTTTTGGAGGTCCCACTTGACACCGATTTCTATGATGTTAAGATGAGTTTGTAAGGTTATAACAGGTAAGGTTTTAACAGGTAAGGTTTCTGCAAAACAAGGAAGCCTTAATCCAACCCCATAAAAATGTCTGAATCAAAGAATCAACCAGTTATTTTATGATTAAACTTTTCATTTGTAACTTTTGTACTGTAGCCAGTCAACTATACCACTGCTAACTGGATGTATCCCACAGTTAATTGTCATTTTCAGCCACTTGGACCAAAAGTTCCAGTCTTCATCAGCCAGCCCAATAGAATAGAATAAAATATAATACAACAGGACAGAAATCAATTGAACCCAATTCAATAATTTAAGTGGTATGGTATTTCCATAACAGAAGTAAAAGCACGTTTTTCTCTGGCGTTGCAGAGAAAAAACATGAATATTTGATACAGCTCTCAAACTAGCATAGCCAGTAAAGTCTGTCAAAAAGCAATAAGCCAGTACTTTTCTTTGGATGCAGACGGGCCATGCTAAGGGACAAGTAGAGCACATACAGTAATGTGGCCCACTTCAAAGGTGATCAGACCCATTCTTTCTTTGCCTCGTAGTTCTGCCTGGGCTATAAATTTGTCCGCCAACTGTTGACATCGCTTGCAATATGTTGCGCTCACACTGTGCACTGTGAACAAGAACAAGGTTGTGCACTTTGTCACGTCTGAAAGCACATACACTCACAATGGTGGCCAACGAGACATAAAGTAATAAAGCTTTATGGACCCCCAATGAAAGTGAAGATGAGGGGGAAAGGCACCATGCTCTGATGAATAACAATTACTGCAATGTGTGTGTGTGTGTGTGTGTGTGCGGGGAGGTGGGTGGGGGTGGCTTCTGGGTTGGGGGCTCCCAATTTCTCTCTTCAACGCAAGTGAAAGCAAACTCACAATGTCTCTGCGGCTACCCCGCCCCTTTGAAAAAGGAACCCGCAAGATCGCTGCTAATTGAATATGAGACAATGAGTGGGCAGACGAGGCGACAGATGCTCGCGTGCCTTTACAAGGAAAGCACCAGCAACACGCACAAATACGCGGACATGAGCATTCCTCTTGAATAAAATCCAAACTGTGGTGGAGGGTCTGAGTTTTAGGGGTCAGTCCAATACAAAGATCACCATAGTGTTAGCAACAGTTCTGACTCCTGGGTGAGGAATACAGACTGGCATTTGACAACACTTGCTGTTTGTGTGTACTTGAATTTTCCTCCTTTTCCTCCCAAGATGAACTTAAGTTCCCAAAATGCACTTTGTGTAAGATCCCTGCACCTGCTGCAGAAAATGAATATGTTTAACCCAATTATTGTTCCAAAGCATCAAATGGGTTGCGTTTGTTCAGCTCCTCTGGTTATGCAGCGTGCCTAAACGTATTAAGCCTCCATCTGTTTTTTTACTTAGATGATGCGCCTCTCTATACATTAATTGTTTTATTCTGCACACTGTTTAAGACCCCTTCCCCCGCTAACTATGTCTTTCTTTTGCCCTCTTCTTCTTTCATTTAAAACCAAGGGCTGACTTTGTTCCCCAAATGTGATTAGTTTCTCTGGGTTGCAAGAAGTAATTGCATTACTGCATTGTGAACATTTTGAGCCATGGAAATGTTAGGCGCCTGCATCAAAGCTGTTTAAATACCAAGCGCACTATGCTGAATAGTGTGCATAAAGGGGAATGAATGCTAATGTTATGCAGACAGACTTTGGCAATGAATAGACATTCAGAGTTGAACTAAAATTATTTTATTTTCTGCCGATTGATATCTCATTGTGATACCTGCTACTAAACTATTGTGCTTCAGGCCAAAAACATAAGCAATCTTGAAAAAGCAAAACAGGAAAATATGTTTAAGTATTGCAATTTCTGCTTTTTTCTGACAGCAATTTTTGTTTTATGCTTGATCCTGTAGAACAATTGGAAGTGCCAGCACTGTTCTTTTGTTTGAATAAGAGGGTTTCAGTCACTTATGGTCAACTAAAGTCCAAATGATCTTACTCTTAATGTACCTTTGAACCGCCGCAAACATGAATCTAAGAAAAATGGGTCTGGGGTTGTGGTTCGAGGCTCCGCTGAAGTCTTGTTTAGTCGGCTATAATCACTACGTTCTGGTGCCAAACAAACCGCACCAGATGGTCTCCAGAATGCACGCTGCCCGTTGCGCATATTCGTTAAAGCTTTCTCACACCATCTCTATTTTAAGAGCATGCAGGCACATTTACATGAATTTGACAATGGGGCAAACAATCCTAAATGATAATGTTTTTTTTCTTTCTTTTTTTGTGTTGTGTTGAGGTTATCCATCATCCAACTTCCATCTTTTAAGGGAGTTTGTAGTGATAATGAAACAATTTCTGCACGAGACTTGAAGTGTTCCACAGCATGACCCAATATTTAAATGCATCCATTAGACGCCACTTTAATACGATTCGCTACGCAGCTTAACAGGCTTCTTTTTTCACACAAGCACAGGTTATGTGGAAAAAAGTATAATGTGCTCTAAACCCTCTCAACAAAGACTTCCAGAACTTCTTGCGCATCTTATGCTGGAGTTAGACGACAGCTGCTCAGAAAGTTCCTGAGCCAATATGACTAATGCTTTTGGTAATGATTAAGTTGACCATGTTTAGAATTTTTAGAATGTTTCCTTTGAGAACTAAAACTATAAACTTGTGCCTCCGTAGAGTTTAGAAATTTAAGGAAACAAACCCAAGGTGGGAATTCCAGATCTTCCTGTGGTTTTATAGTATAGTGAAAACGTCAGTGCACATGAGAAGTGTGAATGGATGTTTTTTTTCGACAGGTTAAGTTTATTGGTTGTCAATGGGGTGGTAGTTTGTTACTGGCCCTTCAAGGAGGAGCTTCCTCCCTTATTTTTTATTTTTTTCTATCCCCTCATGCACTTCCTTCCCCAGTTTGTGTGGCCCCTAGAATGTAGCACTAGTTGAGGCGGATTATTGAGTCTCAGTGCAGAAATGCCACAAACAGGAAAAAGGAGAGAGAGAGAGAGAGAGAGAGAGAGAGAGAGAGAGAGAGAGAGAGAGAGAGAGAGAGAGAGAGAGAGAGAGAGAGAGAGAGAGAGAGACAGAGAGAGAGACAGAGACAGAGAGACAGAGACAGAGAGACAGAGACAGAGACAGAGACAGAGACAGAGAGACCGAGACAGAAAGAGAGAGACAGAAAGAGAGAGACAGAAAGACAGAGACAGAAAGACAGAGAGAGAGAGTTGGGGAGTTGGAGAGTGCGAAAGGCAAGCAGGGAGGGGAGATCGAGAGGAGTCGCGCACACTCCAACACCACAAGGCTGTTATGCGAACCCGATGCGCGCAACAGATTTGCATGCCAGCGCACTAGGGGTATTTTTAATTTAAATTGCTGCAACTCAGACAATATTACATGTGAATACATTCTTGCAGTGAAGATCGAGGAGCAATGCAACGGGGACCACCACACCCAGTTGCCTAAATTAAATCTGGAAGTGACCTCTGCAACAATTTGGAGCTTTTTCCTGCTTGGTTTCAACCACAAAAGGACATAATGACGGGACTTTTTCAGATGAGAATATGGGGTTTCTTCATCGTTTTAGTGCTGTTAACGCTTCACGCATCTGGTAAGACACTACGATATCAGATTTACGAGGAACAGAAGGTTGGCACAGTTATTGCTCGTTTAAAAGATGATGTCGCCGATGTTCTGGCTAAACTTCCAAGCTCAGTGTCGCCGCGCTTCCGAGCAATGCAAAGAGGGACCTCCTCGTTTCTCACTGTGCGCGATCAGGACGGAGAAATAAGCATCAAATCCAGAATTGATAGAGAAAAACTTTGTGAAAAGAATCTCAACTGCTCGATCCAATTCGACGTGCTCACGTTGCCTACGGAACATCTGCAACTGTTTCACGTCGAGGTGGAAGTTTTGGACATCAACGACAACGCGCCACAGTTTGCCCGCGCCATAATCCCGATTGAAATATCCGAGAGCGCGTCTGTCGGAGCGCGCATCCCCCTGGACAGCGCCACGGATCCAGACGTGGGCGAAAACTCCCTGTACAGCTATGCCTTAGAGCCCAACCATTTTTTTAATATTGAAGTACAGTCCAGAACCGACGGGGCAAAATATGCTGAGCTGGTGGTACTCCGAGAACTGGATCGGGAGGTACGCTCCAGTTATGAACTTCAGTACACGGCTTTTGATAGGGGTGTTCTATCCAGAACAGGAACCACCCTACTTAAAATCAATGTCGCAGATTCAAATGACAACAGCCCGATCTTTGACAAGTCGTCCTACGTGATCAATCTTCCTGAAAATGCACCTGTTGGAACACTGTTAATTGATTTGAATGCCACTGACGCTGATGATGGAACAAACGCCAAAATAGTCTATTCATTCAGCAGTCACGTGTCCCCCAAAATCATGGAGACGTTCAAAATCCACCCTGATAGTGGTCACCTGACCCTCATTGCTCGTGTAGACTATGAAACTACTAATTCCTATGATATCGATGTGCAAGCACAGGATATGGGTCCAAACTCCATGCCAGCCCACTGCAAGATCCTGGTCAAGGTGGTTGACGTAAACGACAATAAACCAGACATTAGCATTAATATCATGTCCTCACAGGGCAACGGAGATGCAGCTTATATATCAGAAGCCGCTCCACTGGACACATTTGTGGCTTTAGTGAGGGTGGAGGACCTAGACGCTGGTCTTAATGGAGAGGTGGAGTGTAAGCTTCATGGTCAAGGTTATTTCAAACTCCAGAAAACATACGAAAACAACTACATGATTCTGACTAATGTGTCTCTGGACCGAGAGAAGAGGTCGGAGTTCAGTCTGACGGTGATGGCGGAGGACCGAGGGACTCCTAGCCTCTCCACAGTCAAACACTTCACTGTGCATGTAACCGATGAAAATGACAACCCACCGCATTTTGAGAAGGGGCAGATTGAGATCTTTAAATCGGAGAACAATGCTCCAGGGGCATATTTGACCTCCATCCTGGCAACAGATCCAGATCTGGATGTCAATGGACAAGTGATCTACTCCATCCCTGAGAGCTCAATTCATGGGAACTCCATTTCCACATATGTCACCATCGACCCTTCTAACGGTGCAATCTATGCCCTGCGTACATTCGACAGGGAGGATGTGAGCCGCATCTCCTTTATTGTGCAGGCCAAAGATGCTGGAACGCCACCGCTGTTCAGCAATGCCACCATTGTTCTCAACATCCTAGATGAAAATGACAACCCCCCAGTGATTGTGGTCCCTCAGCTGTGGAACTTTAGTGCTGATGTACCAGTGTCAAAGTTCACTGAAGCTGGACATCTTGTAACTGTTGTCAAGGCAACGGACCGTGATATGGGGATAAACTCTGAGCTTGTTTGCTCCATCGTCAGTGGCAATGAAGAGGCTTTCTTCAATATTGATCCAAGAACATGTGAAATTCGCGCCAACGCCAGTCTGGAGAACTTCCCTCATGAGCATGCTGAGATAACTGTTGTGGTGAGAGATCATGGAAGTGAGAGCCTGAGTGCCAAAGCAGTTCTCAGGATAAACCTCTATGAGAATATAGAGAACCACGTCCAAGAGATGGACCAAGGGGAGTCTCCACTTGATGCATCACTGATTATCATCATCTCCCTGGGGGCCATCTGCGCCGTGCTGCTGGTAATCATGGTAGTGTTTGCCGCTCACTGCAACAGAGAGAAGAAGGAGACAAGGCAATCTTATAACTGTCGGGTCGCTGAATCAACCCACCAGCACCACCCCAGGAAGCCCTCACGGCAAATCCACAAAGGAGACATCACCCTTGTTCCCACTGTGAACGGTACCCTACCAATCAGATCCCATCACCGCTCGCCTTCAGATACACCACCATTGGACCGAGCCCAGATGGGGACCAGGCAGTCTCACCACAGTCACCAATCCCTTAACAGCCTAGTGACAATTTCATCCAATCACATTCCAGAGAGTTTTGCCCTGGAGCTGGCGCATACAACTCCACAGGTGGAGGTGAGTGTGAGCGCACGCGCACGCACACGCTCGCACGCTCACTCACTCACTCGCTCGCGCACGCACGCACACACACATACACACACACATACACACACTCACACACTGAATTTGCACGAAATTGTGAAAAACGGTCTCATCAAGTGTATTTCTAGTTGCAGCCGTCTTTGTCCTTACTTTGTTTGCACCTTGTCCCAACCCATGATAACCCTCAGTCATGTGTCTCCGAATTCATCCAGATTCACTCTGCGATAAGCAGTCCCCCTTTTGTTTTAACATCGTCCATTTTGTGTCATCCATATTCAGCAGCCACTCCATCATTCATTTTGTGTATACTCATCCATTTTTTGTCTTCTGTCTTGTCTCTCTCTTTATCTTTTTTCCCATCTGTTATTCCATTTTCACCCCGACCCGTTTCAATTTTTCTTCCTATTTTTTTTTTTTGTTTATTTGTTTTATTTTGTTTTGTTATTTTGGGATACAGCAAGTCTCACAGCTTCTGTCCATGCTCCATCAGGGCCAGTACCAACCCAGACCCAGTTTCCGTGGCAACAAATACTCTCGCAGCTACAGGTAAACCCTCAGCCCCAACACCGCTAATTAATTTTTATTCACCTTGTACAAATCACTTTGATGTCTTTGATTTACATCTGTGCGATATGTTCAACAACCTGTTGTATAGTTTGTCTTTTTTTTCATATTCCAAATGTCATCATACATACCAGTGCCATTCACTTCCCAAAGTAATCATTTGTCAGAATGTCCCAACAATTTATTTATTTTTCTTAATCAGACCAAATGTTTTGAAGTAGAAATGGGACAGGATTGTTCGGAGATTTAACAGTTTGCACAAATTCTTGTCAAAAATGGATTTGACTCATTACATGCAGACATGTTTCATAAAAAAAAAAGACTCGACATTGTCCATGTGTTTAACCTGCACTTTTTGCACTGGTTCCATTAAGGTATGCATTACAAGACATGGACAAGTTCAGCCTAAAGGACAGTGGACGTGGGGACAGCGAGGCGGGGGACAGTGATTGTGAAATGGGGAGAGATTCCCCCGTGGACAGGCTGCTGCTGGGGGAAGGATTTTCTGACCTGATACATCTCGAAATGCACCACCGCCTTCATCCAGGTAAGCTACCTTGATGTAACACGCCGGCTCTGATTGTATTGTCGTGTTGCAACTCTTCAATTGGCTTGGCTTTGCTAAGTCACACACCTCCAATACCCTCACACTCTGCTCACACCTTAGAACACAATCACAGCTCCAATTAATTCCATCAATGCAAAAGTGACACTGTTTCAGACATTTTGAAATAGTACAGTAAAGGGCTCAATATAATTTTGATTGTTTTTTATGTTATTCAAATACGAGACCAGAACAGAAGGAGAGTGTAGACTTCAATCAATCACTAAATACAGAGAGAGCAACATAGATATTTATAGCATCCAAACACGTTAGATGGAATTTTCCAAATTGAATTTGAATCGCTGTCACTTGTAATCAGCATCAAATGTGGATGAAACTAAGTTTGAATTCACAACTTTTGACCCTGCAAATTATATTTCATTCACATCTTTTAAAATGTGACAAGAGATATATTGCCCAGCATGAAAAATAGGATCTGAGAAAAAAAAAAGTGGAAAAATAATTATCCATGATGCTCATCGTCAAAACAAGTTAATTTATCAATACCTGAAGCAAATGATGATGTACACAAATAAAGCCACAGAAGAAAACATACAGACTTTGGCACTAGTAATATTGTTGTGGAAGTGAACTCAATTGAGCTATTTCCTCTGCACTGCTTCCAGCAATTTTGTAGACATCCCGCCTGACAAATTTTAGCACTATGGACAAGGTCAGGGCTGAGCCAACTAATAGTCCATACACCTGCCCATACAGCCATTCAGCACGCTGAAAACACAATCCCATTGTACTCTGCCCATTCTTCCAAACAGACCCTATTTCCACGCTTGTTATCACACCCAGAGAGGTTACAGTGTGCCGGGCTGTTTGTGTCATTCCGTGTGTGTGCGTGTGTGGGTGCGTGCGTGTGGGTGGGTGCACGCGCGTTATCTACCCCCCGAGTTGTGTCTGTAAAATCCTCCCCGGAGCAGAGATGAGTCGCCTGTCACTCATCGGTATGCGTCTCAGGGTGCTGTTTTTTTTCTACCCTTTTCCTCCATTTTCTTTCCTTTCTCTTTTTCCCCTCTGTTGAGTGACAGTGTTGCACTTTCATGTCTGAACTGAGGAGAATTCACAGTAATTGCTTTTAGAATTATGTTATTTTCTCACTCAGTCACTCTGCCCCTTTCTCACCCGCTGCAATCCGGAGAGCTCGTCCAAATGTCTTTTTGCTGTACATGTAATGTATTCGCCGTCTTAATTGTCATTTTTAAAAGGAGGGGTGATGGACAGTGTCGGTCAATTTAAGTGGCTTCCACCCCCAACTTCTGTTCTCTGTATTATGGCAATATGCAAGAACAAAAGTGAAGGAATCTTTTTGATAGCTGCGTCTTGGTTTCTCTTCAATGGATTTAATTTATCTGGATATTAAATCACGCCAGATATGACAGAGCAAGACAACCACTGCCTTCCTTGTAGATGTGAAAGATGTGGTTGATATAAATGGAAGAACAGATCTGAATTTATCCGCCATCTTTAATGCCAGATGGGTGAAATCTAGCAATTAATCATTTGTTATCTATATCTAGCGATTGTTTCCTTATCTGCCTCAAAATCTTTATCGTAGCTAGTATCTAGCACCAATCTGCTCATACTGTAGTGATGCAGAAGTATGAAGGGCTGCAGAGGAGAAAATAAATTACAACAATTACCGTGCTTAAAGAAAATCAGCCAGAACTACCTTTTCAAATATTCAACAGACAGGTAGGTAGGTAGGTACGTAGGTAGGTAGGTAGGTAGGTAGGTAGGTAGGTAGGTAGGTAGGTAGGTAGGTAGGTAGGTAGGTAGGTAGGTAGGTAGGTAGGTAGGTAGGTAGGTAGGTAGGTAGGTAGGTAGGTAGGTCGATGATCAGATCGAGATCGACCGAGCCGACGATTGATCGATTTATTGATATATGTATAATTTCGGCTTTTCATGGAAAAAAAGAACACTAAGGCTAACACTAATTTGATATGATGTGTCTTCTCAATAGTATTTGCGCTTTTCCCATTTCGGTATTTTTGACATGTATTAAGGATGACACCAAAGTTGGAGACTCACTATGACGCTTCTTGTGTATCTGCCTTTCCTTATTTTGCAGTGAGCATTTGTTTTTAAAGCTAATTTGTTTTCTTGTCATTTGTTGGACAAGCCCTTGATGCTTGTTGTTGTTCTTTTCTTCTAGCAATGAGACTGTGCACGGATGAATGCCGGGTACTGGGACACTCTGACCAGTGCTGGATGCCTCCAGTCTCCTCACCCGCGTCCTCGTCAGACTACCGCAACAACATGTACATCCCAGGGGAAGAGTCTTCCCAGCAACCCCAAACTGATGATGACCACTCCTCGGAAGAGTCAGATCAACTGAAGAGTTTTTCCACTTTTGGCAAGGAGCCTGGGAGTGAGGAGGAAGGGTCAGCGAGAGTTGCCGCTGGAGGAGGAAGTGAAGGGTGTACACCAGCAGGAGGCACTGGCTCACTACTCACGGAAATGAACAGTGTCTTCCAGCGGCTCCTACCTCCTAATATGGACTCATATAGTGAGTGCACTGAACCAAGCCCAACTTCATCATCCTCAACTGGCGAGAAAGGAAGTGGACGCAGTGGCAACATTTCCGGTAACCATAGCAACATTGCCGTTCCCCAGGACAGCCGTAGAGGCTTGTTACCAGGTGGGAAGGGTCCTGCTTACCCCCCAGGTGTGGCCACATGGGCAGCCAATACCCACTATCTGAATCCAGGAAATGGATCTGTAGGGAACAACCACGTATCCCCAGCCCCTCCCTCATCCTCCACCTCCAGTAACGGACAGCCACCACACCTCAAATGGCTCCCTGCCATGGAAGAAATTCCAGAGAACTTTGAGGAAGATGAATTCGATGGGGTGTTCTACCAGGGCGGCAAACGTGGCGAGAACCGCCAGGAGACAGGCATGGATGCTAGCGAGCTGGTCCATGAAATAAACAAACTACTGCAGGACGTCAGGCAGACCTAGAGAGTAAAATACATAAGGAGGTTTCTTCTGAGTCATTTGACCACCTTTGAAAGAAAATTCAATGTGCAAACATACATAATCGATGTGATAAACGCTTTGTGGTTATCGTAATGGCTGTCTCGTTGTTTTACCAAATATCTTCTCACCATTTTGAGATGAGAGACTTGAAGAGTAAAACACTGCACTGCAACAGAAGTGGCACAATGACCTCAAAACATAAAAAATAAGGAAAACAGACAATTGTTGTTGTGTTTGTTAGTGATTTTGAGGGAGAATCCCCCAGTTAACTCCCTGTCGTTATTTGTAATGTTTACAGATGCCAGTGGGAGAAACCAACTGTTATGTGGTCTGGTTTTACAATGTACAACAAATGTACAGTGTCTGTGAGAAATGACCGCTTCACTTGAATATTGTGCTATGTGTCTTGTTTTGTTATCATGGAATGTAATTGTAAAAATTGATCTTTGTATTTTAAAAAACACTTTTGTATTTCTATATATTTATATGTGTCCATGTATGTTTGTACAGAAAAATAAAACAAATGTCTATTTTTTATAGTGTCACTGCATGTCTAAATATTCAGTGTGTGTCTCTTTCTTCTGCTTTGTTACTTTTATAAAACAATTGTATTTAATTTTGTATTGAATGTTTGTGAGCACCATTTAAAAAAACAAATCACATTCCAATGAAGTTCCATGTTGAAATATGGTTTTGTATAGTGTCCTTACGACAAAGGCAAATAAAGTAGAACGATCAATAATGTAATTTTGGCTTGCGTTTTAATTTTAGTAAGTCCTGAATATTTCACTTTCGAATTCCACAATTTTTTTTAATTGTGTCTTATGACTTCATTTTACCCCCTTGCCTCTTAGCACCTCCTGATGTCATCCATCTGAACTGCACCATCTTTAAGCAAAATTAACAGTGCTAGGCTGTACAACAATCCACAAGCATGACGCCACTAGACACGTATTACTGTATTCCTAAATTAGCATAATTTACAATTACACATTTTGGTTCTTTTTAAGTTTCTTTCTAATGATGTCTTCTTCAATAACTGTAAATATGCTGTTGTACGTAATGAGATAAACACAGCCACGTGAACGAATAATTCGGTTTATGAGAATGAAAGAGTGTGCATGTGTGTGTGTGTGTGTGTATGTGTTTGTTGGAAAATACGGCTTACTCGCTCACACTCACACACGCACACACACACGCACGCACGCATTTATACAACACACATTGACAAATATGATGATAAATTATTGAATTGTTTTTGAAAGAGGCACATTTCAACCACTAAGGCTAAATGATGCACTTAACCTCATGAGACAGAGCTTGAATAAAGGTAAAGGTTACAATTTGCATGTACACGGAAATTCCCCAAAAACAACACACGCAAAGGCTGATGTGAATAGACCGACATGAGTCACGCACACACCCACACACGTATACTGTATCCCCACACACACCCACACACTTAATGAGCCCATTTGTCTTCATCATTAAAAAGACCAAGCCTCAATAATCAGCAAGACGATGTGTGAATGTCCTAAGCATGCTCGATTCTAAATTAGCACAGCTTTGTAAGGGATTTGATGGCTGTTAGCCCTAATCAGCATCTCAGGGAGCTATTGTTTATGATGGCATATATGACTTCCAAGTAAAAATGAAACAATATATTATAGTCTTCAGTACGCATTCAGCAGATTTTCTTTCTTTTCGTCTGCCTAAGAAAAGTCATGGATTATTCAGCTTTTTAAATATGCTTGATTTTCAAAATTGCACATGGGGCAAATTAACATTTTTAACAGTGTTGCAAAACAAGTTAAAAGACATCTAAAAATTAGCCTGTGAAGACATGATGGATGATCTTTAGCCACAAGAAATATCTTTGGAATGGGGTAATGGAGTGTGTAATAGAAAAAAAATATTTGTTAGTGCTGATTTATTGCCATGGAAATGCAGTAATTAATTTTACACAAATACTCGCGACAGTTGCATCGATAGGGTATTGAAATATAACCTCCACCATATCATTGTCTCTGCAAATCCGACATTAGTATTTGTCAGTCCTGGACTCATTTATCTTCAACTCATGTTCATTCTTTGGTCGCTCTGGTTTTCAAGATTTCTTTCTATTTTTTTTTTTACAAACATATATTTGCATGCACACTTCCCTCATTCTTAATCTCATCACTTTGCACATTTAGATGTTTAAATAAGTTACTGTAATTGTATTTTAAATTGTATTCTTCAGGTTTTGCGTGATGTGTTTTATTGGGGGGAAACAAAGGTACATTCTTAGCCATTCAAAATGTCTTGTCTCACTGATAAACAGGAAATTAAGATGGCGATGGCCTCTGTAATATTGACTTATTGGAAATCTTGACTTGACAGCAGTTTTCTTGTGAAGTCAAACACAACACACTGACCCCAGACTCTAGCAAACAGGATATTAGAAAGGGTGATGTAAGCAGTCCTAAATATGTGCATCACTCTGATAAAATCGTTGAGGTCATAGCTGCATTTTGGCTTGGTTCATCTAATACTACTATACTCCATATATCTATTTAAAATTTCTCATTTTAATACTTGTCTTCCTTTGCATTGTGGCTACACAAGCAACACAAGCAGTATGGTTAGTAAGCTTAACTTTGATTAGTAAACATTATTTTTGGGGTCGAGGGTATTGGTCAAACATTACAGTGTGCTTGTCAACATAGTGTGACTTACTGAAATTGTACAGGCAGGTAAAGACAGCATCATCAACCACAATACTTAATGAAAAGAGAGAGGGAGAAGTGTGCTGACATCTGCAGCAGGGAAACAGATTTTTCTGTTTTACAAATTACCTATTTTGTTATCCATCTCATTCTCCGACCTCATCAAGGGCACAGTTGTGCTGGATCATATCCCTGATGTCTTTGGGCGAGAGAGGCTGAGTACAATTCAAATATTTTGGAAGATAATTTTAGGATTATAGCACTTTGGCCAAAACTCAGTTTTGTGTAGGAAATTAGATTTTTACTCAGGAAGCTTTGCCAGCTGTGGTTCACAAATAAGTAACACATTGCTAGGCAATTAATACTGCAAAATCATATATAGAGAAGATACATTTCCCCTCCCATTTCTTCTCATCACTTTTGGAGGTAAGTCCAGTCCTTACTCTCACTACACTGTTTTTCATGGTATACATAATGCCTTCAAAATTGTTTTGTATATCTGCCCTGACCAATATGAATGAGAATGAAATCCATCTAATGCTGTGAAAGCTCCCCGAGGACCATGATGTGTGCTGTTGGATGTGAATACCAAAATAAAAAGATAAGCTTACGAGAAAAGCTGAACCTAATTTGGGGTTAGCAAAAGGCACGTTAAATGCTGACTTCCAGATACCACGAGTTTAAATTTGAACTGAGTGAGCAGCCACAAGGACTCGCTCGTTTTTAGTAGCATTGTGTGTCACATAAAAAAAAATTAAAAACCGCGGACTTGGTTGTGAAAACATTTTCAAAATAGGATTGTGAACTATGTTGCTTATGGTAATGAAAATAAAAACTACTGCATTCACACGCACGCACGTACGCGCACACGTGCACACGCACACACACCTATACAGTTATACATATATATATATATATATATATATATATATATATATATATATATATATATATATATATATATATATATATATATATATATATATATATATATATATATATATATATGTGTATATATTTCTGTTTTGCTGAATGGTGTGTTTATATTTTGGTAAATTATGTGACTTTTTTTTCCATGTTCCTGATCTCAGGTCTAACTTTTAATCTGTACTCTATATATGTGCTAATTTCTTTATTACACCACACATACTGTACTGTACTCTGTGCCTGGGAGGTTATTCTACTGATTGTTGCCCCCTTTTTATTGAGTCTCATGCAGAGGCATTCATTAATATAGCTTAATGAGCAAGAATAATGCAAAATAGTGTAACATTCGGTACACCTGCATCATCTGTTTTGCTCCATACAAGGGGCAAAGTCAGGCATCTGTCCTCCTAGACCTCATTAGTGTGCAAGTGTGCATAATGTGGTGGCTCCTGAACGTGAACTTGAATTATGGCTACTTCGGCTGTTTTAAATCACATTACATTCAATTCAGCCAGTAGGTGGCACTGTGGTTCTTACCATGCCACGTCGGGGAATTTGCTTTCATGCAATTCAGCCTTCAACAAAGCTGTGGGCTAGTAAAGGGGGGGGGGACACCAATCCTGTCTTCACAATTGTGTTAAATTCAAGCAAAACATTGTTTTTATTCTGGGATGCCAAGAAATGTGTCCTTACTTTATGAATGAGTGAGCATATACAAGCTGATTCTGTGTGTGTGGAACGTGTATGTAGTATGTACAGTATGGAGGATGTAGGTGTGGCCATGAGAGGTGTGCTGGTGAGGCCTCTGCATGTGTGTTCTGCTCGAGTGTGTGTATGAGGGTAGCTGGGTGTGTTTCCAGTTTCCTCACCCGTTCACTTATCCTCATCCAGCTTGCCATTTAGAGTTGGAAAGCAGCCAATCGCTGAATGCATCATTTCTGTTTCTCTCTCTGCCTACCTCTCTCTCCCCCTCTCTTTCTGTTTGGACAATTGGATTAGTGCAGAGTGATAGAGACAAAAGCTAGAATCTCACTCTCTCAGCCAGTTTGCTTGTCCTCATGACATGTATGATAGTGACAGACACAAATAGCGACCACAGATATCCAAACCACACTGCTGTTGTCGTGTCCTGAGGCTGAGCTAGTTTAATATCCAGATGGTTTAATTATTGCATACATGTCGCGCGCGCGCGCACACACACACACAAATTAAATGTTTTGTTATGGGCCACGATTTAACCCTGTATCCATCCATCTATCCATCCATTTTCTTTTCCTCACGGGGGTCGCGGACGTGCTTGAGCCTATCTAGCTTACTTCAGGCAGCAGGCAGGGTACACCCTGAACTGGTTTCCAGCCAGTTTTAACACCACTCATCCTGTTCATGGCTTTCCCAAAGAACTTCAGGTGAACGATACACCCTGCACTGGTCGCCAGCCAATAGCAGCGCACATATCCTGTAGAAATGAACAACTATTCACATCTACACTACACACACACAAGTCAGGCAAGTGCACCCCCCACACCAACAGTGAGTCATCATCTTCCTCTTTCTTTCAGGTGATACCTTTAAGGGTTGCCACAGCAGATCAATCGTTTCTAACTCACTCTGTCCTATGAGACTTCCTCTGACATACCAACCACCTGCATTTTCTCTCACACCACATCCATAAACTTCCTCTTTGGCCTCATGGTTCTCTTGAGTCTGGCGGCTCCATCCTCAGCATCCTACTCCCTAGGTTGTACCCCAGATTCCTCCTCAGCACATTTTCAGACCATCTCAATCTTGGCTCTCTGATTTTGTCTCCAAACCATCCCACCTGAGTTGTCCCTCTGATATGTATATTCCTAATCCTGTCTATCCTCGTCACTCCCCAACATAATCATCTGGGTCACCTCCAGCTCTGCCTCCTGTCTTTTTGTTAGTGCCACTGTCTATAAGCCATACAACATAGCTGGTTGCACTATTGCCTTGTCGACTTGGCCCTTGACTTTTGCAGATATTATTTGGTCACATATCATTCCTGCCACCATTCTCAACCCACTCCACCCTGCCTGCTCTCACTTCTTGCCATTTCTTTAGACAGTTGACTCCAAGTATTTAAACTCATCTACTTTCTCCACCTCTACTCCTTGTAACCACACTATTCCACCAGGCTCCCACTCATTCACACACACATGTACTCAATTTTGCTCCTACTGACTTTCATTCCCCCTGTTCTCCAGAGCATATGTGCACCTCTCCAGGTTAGACTCGACCTGTTCTGTACTCTCACTACAGATCAGAATGTCATCTGCAAACATCATAGTCCATGAAGACTCCTGTCTGATCTCATCTGTCAGCCTGTCCATCTGCACTGCGAACAAGAAAGGCCTCAAAACTGATCCTTATTGTAATCCCACCTCCACCTTGAATGGATCTGTCATTCCTATCACGCATCTCATCGCTGTCACACTATCCTTGTACATGTCCTGCACTACTCTCACATACTTCTCTGCAAGTCCAGACTTCCTCAAACAATACCACAACTCTTCTCTTGGTACTCTGTCATAAGCTTTCTCTAAATCCACAAAGACACAATGTAACTCCTTCTGGCCTTCTATATACTTCTCCATCAGTATTTTCAGAGCAAACAATGCATCAATGGTGCTCTTTCTCGATATATTGCTGATCACAGATCTACCTGTTATCTAAGCCTCGCTTCTATTACGCTTTCCCACAACTTTGTGCTGTGGCTGATAAACGTCATGCCTCTGCAGTGCTGCACATCACCCATGTTCTTAAAAATAGGAACCAGTATATTCCGTCTCCACTCCTCAGCCATCTTTCCACTTTCCAAGATTTTACCAAACAATCTGGCAGGAAACGCCACTGCAACATCTCCTAGATATTTCCATGCCTCCACTGAAATGTCATCTGGGCCAACTGCTGTTCCATTCTTCATTCTCTTCATCTTGCATTTCCTGATTTACTCTCAACGCATCTTGCAACCTTTTTTCTCTGTCATTTTCTTCATTCATCAGCTCCTCCTAATATTCCCTCCACCTTCTCAACACTGTCACGACTCGTCTCTGGTCATTCCATTATGTGTACATTTTGTCATAATTTCCGTTTGCGTGTCTGCGTGCTCTCCCCTGTGTGCCCATGATAAGTGTAATCACCCTCACCTGCCTCTTATAAGTCCTGTCCCCTGTTGGATTGTTCTCGTCTAGTCTCTTGTCTCGTTTCTCATCTGTTTTTGTCTGAGGAAAACCGCTGACCAGGGTGCTGAAGGAGCAGGCAAAGTCTTCTTGCAATCCAAAATGAGTCAACATTATTTGATGTGTGTGCGTGTGTTAGTGTGTGCACGTGTTTGTGTGTGGATATATATATATATATATATATATATATATATATATATATATATATATATATATATATATATATATATATATATATATATATATATATATATATATATATATGGGTGATGGCTGCAGGAGAAAAATATTGGGTTAAAAAAAAGGAAAAAGAATAATAATATGAAAAAAAAAACTGGTTAAATACTTGCATCAGAATGACACTTTTGACACAACTGTTTGAGTTGATTCATGGTTCACCTCACTGCCCCGCTGCAGAGTTTTCCAATGCACAAACCGTTTGGTGCCAGAAAGACTAAAGGCAAAGGTACTTGTTGAGTTTCAAAAAACAAGTGCGAACTCGACAACCCACACAAGTTCCCATGCAAACAGTAACAGTGATTGTATTTTTCACTCATGGAGTTGGCTTCATCATCAGCCTTTCAAATTACATTTCTCAACTCAATTACTGTACAGATTTCTTCTTGTGCGTCACGCAGCAGTCACATCATCAAAGAAAAATAATTTAATGTCTATTTCTTTGAAAGGCTAAAAAGCCATTTTGATTATTTTAAGAAAATTAGATTACTTCTGCTAGAAGAGGACATTTTACAAACATCAATTCTGTCCTGTAATTCACTTTCTTAGTCTGAGCATATAAAAAAAAAAGAGAGAGAATACGCTCAGCCATTGAATGTGATAACAAGTTCAATTTTAATTTGGAATTAATCTGGTTTTGAAAAATAGCTCCTCATGTGGGGCAATAACAATATAGTTGTGATCACACCTGTTGGCATAGGCTGTCGTGAATCACTCCCACCCATTTCAGTTATGGTCACTAAAAACTGTATTATTATTATTATTATTATTAGAATATAGTAGCGTTTTTTGTGTTGTGAAATACTAAGGGTGAGTTGTTTATCCCCAAGTCGTTAAATATAAAATTTGCCTCCAACCAAAAGAAGTGGTATAACCTTTTTCTGCCTACTTTTGTTCAAGTTATGATTGCACACTTTCTGTAAATACTTTCAACTTCATTTCACTTCTCAAATATGACTGTTTTTGTCTGCTACGTATATGATATATTTAACTGAAATTGCTGATCCAAACAACTAATGAATAATAAAGCAAAATCTTGAAAATTATCAGGGGTGCCCAAACCTTTGCATGTGACTTCCACATATTGGAAGCATAAACTGACTTGCAGCAGATTGTTCTACATAGAAAGTACATTTACATGGAACTACAAGATCTCTACTTCACAATGATGTAATGTTGGATAATGTGAAGTGAGCACTTAGAGACCGTTTTCCAGCCCACTTCGGGTTCATTTGTGACAACACACTGCCATGACCAGATGCATGAATTTAAAAATATATGAACGATAATAATAATAATAATAATGCGTCTCAGTGGCGCACTGGTTACCATGTCCACCTCACAGTTTGGAGAGCGTGGGTTCGATTCCACCTCCTGCCCTCCCTGTGAGGAGTTTGCATGTTCTCCTTGTGCCTGCATGGGTTTTCTCCAGGAACTCCGGTTTCCTCCCATATCCCAAAAAACATGCATGGTAGGCTGATTGAGCATTCCAAACTGCCCATAGGTGACAGTGCGAGTACGAATGGTTGTTTGTCTCTGTGTGCCCTGCGATTGGCTGGCAACCAGTTCAGGGTGTCCCCCACCTACTGCCCGATGACTGCCGGGATAGGCTCTAGCACGCCCGCGATCCTGTGGGGACAAGCTGTACAGAAGGTGGATGGACAATTATAATATTAATAATAATAATACATTCAATGAATAGAATTCTACGATTCAGAGGGTTTGATGCACGCTCTTGTCATATGTATGAATGAAATATGACAACTTCCACCACACACATCTGGAGAGCTCAGAATTTGTCTGCCTGCTCCTCGATCGAATCCATCCAAACCGTGTTCCACCGCCTGTATGACAACTTAGGCCTCCTTTCAGCTTGTCTAAAGATTTGTCATCTTTCTTCCACCAAAATAAGATACCCTTGTTACACTAGAACACCCAGCATGGCACAAACACTCAAAAGGGTGTTTACCCCTTCACTAAAATCAAAATGTGGCGGTTTTTACGCCTGTCCGCATTTTTTTGTCTATGAAAATTGAGCCTTCAGAGTGAGAGTCAACATAGAAAAACCTGACTGACGTGTTTAAGAAATGTTTCTCTCTGACACTCACTGTCTCAATTTATCTCACATAGAGAATAAAGAAGACTTTTTCTCCCACAGGTTAAAAGTGACTGTTCATACCACTAAAATGTCAAACTACCCAAAGGATAAAGAGGTATAATACACTTAACTCATAATTTTAAAGATCCACTTAAAATTGCTTTTTTATTTCCTATGCTCCTCATCTGCCCCCTATTCACTAGGCCAATGGTCTTTCAATACCATGGCGACCAGGGTTGGAGCTAGCCTAGGCTGTTGTTGTGCAAGTGATTTCTCAAATAGCCCAGAGCTTGAAGAGTAAGGTGACGTGAAAAAGAGCAGAGAACAACAGATAAATTCGCATTTTGAGTCTGACCTTCAACACAAACCGGCTGAATTAAACTTGACTGTAAGTGTGCTAATCCTTGCATGTGACACATGCAGCTCAAACACACATGGAGAGCTTTGTGGCTTGCTGGTGGATCTCGTTCGGAATCACTACGTAGATATTTATTTTATTTTTGATCAGTTTGAAATTACACTTTTATTCTCCTAATCGTTGCAGTTTGACTAGTATTGCACATGCCTCATAAAGGAAGGATATCCTGTATGAAATAAGATAAAAAAGAATACCCAGGTAAGAAAGAAAACATTATTGATGCGGCAAAAAGGCCCAGCAACTGCACTGTTATTTCCCAGATGACCTGTCTCCCCCTTGTGTCCCACTTCCACGATGGGTTACGTCAGATTCCATTCACTCAGTAATTCATCCCCCTTAGAGTATCTGCCTGTGTGTGGGATTGTTTTTATTTGAATGTGTGTGTGTGTGTGTGCGTGTGTGTGTGTGTGTGTGTGTGTGTGTGTTTGCGTGTTCGTGTGTGTGAAAGAAGATAGGAAAGTGCCATATCTGACTATGCTTTGTATTTTGAAATATTATTCAACCACTGTAAGAGGGCACATATCTATTTTATGGCTTTTGTTGCATTCATACTCTTGTGCGTGCCAGAGAGCATTGATCCGGAATCATTCTTCAATGAGAAATCACTCTTCGAGGAATTCACATTCAGCCCTTTGTGCAAATAACCAATATATATCAAACAGTTATGTACTTCACTTGTATAAGAATACCTCCTGATTTTAAAAGGCACAGTTTGGATAAACTATTATTGTGTGTGTCAGTTTTAGTTCAGTTTAAATTTCAAAGGTTAGATGTTGTATAGTTCTTGTCACATGCTCATCTTAAAACAGTGTGTCAGCTGTTGCTCATACCTTTTTGAAGGTAGAGGTAGAATGTCCAAAATGGAGGCAAGCAGGCATGCAGGCAGAGGGAGAGAGGCAATGGCAGGCAGGCAAGGGTGGTAGGCCAGGCAAAGGAAGGGGAGAGGGGGAATGGCAGGTAGGCAAGCAGGTGGGACACAGGTGCAAATCCAAATTGTTTGTAATCCAACTAAGGTTTCAGCGAAAAGGGTTCCAAGAAGTAAACTAAAGTTGGTTTTCTAAGTTCAAAGTTTTCAAGTTTCCCAAAAAAATACAAGCTTGGAACAAGCTTGAAGTAGCTTGAGCAGCCTTTGATAAACTAAAAACGGTAAAAAAACTGTATCACTACTCTCTAACTGAGACTGGCTAGGAGCAGCCATCTTTACCTAACCAGGTGATTGGTCGGGTGACTAACCAGGTGCCCAAAGGGTTTGTCAAATAAAAGTCCATGGCCCAAGGCCAGCAAATCTTAAACAAAAATAAGAATTTAAGACAAGGAAATTAAATTGGCTCCAACAATTAAGTATAGTTGAAGATGAAAAGAATGCTACAGGATTTTGTGCTGTCTCTGTTGAAATATCGTGTATATATATATATATATATATATATACCGTTCAAAAGTTTGGGGTCACAAAATTGTTTGGGTGACCCCAAACTTTTGAACGGTAGTGTAAATATTATTATAATAAAATATTATGAATTAAATATTATAAATTATATCTTATATTTGTATAAGATTATATATAATCTATGAATATATGTATACATATATATTATAAGATTTTTCACACAGAAGATTATATATATAATCTATAAATAATTTAATCTAAATAAATATATACACTACCGTATATATATATATATATATATATATATATATATATATATATATATATATATATATATATATATATATATATATATATATATATAATAATACCATGACAGCCTCAAGTTGCTTTATGAAAACAAGAAAACTAGCAAAATGAAGAAGAAAAAATTCACATGATCAAGCTTTTACGCAGCTTGCTGATGAGCAAATCATTTGGATCAGGTATGTTGAGGAGGGCCTCTTCTAAAACAGGCGGGACAGCAGATCCCAGAAACCAGACTTGAGTTAGCACCCTTAAACACCGTTCACAAGGCAGGATTATTAGCTCGAATTTAGCCCTAAATCTTCACAATTTCAGGTCAACCCCCATACTCATAATGGCTCCAAAGATAATCTTATCAGACAATCCTGCAACGTGTGATGCGCTCAGACTGATCTAGCCTGCTCAGTCTGACCTCAAATCGGGGATATTCAACATGTTGAATTGTTTTGGCCCGACTTTACACTATGCGTGCTGTCCCAGTTGACAGTGACATGCAGCCAATCAAAAGCGAGATGACGAGGAAGTACGATGGGCAATTCAAAATCAAAAGAAGTCATGGCGCAACAGAAAATCTGTGCTCGCGCCATATCCACCCCTTTTTTTCTGCTAAAAAACAAACAAAACCTTGCTTCTTTGTCCGCCATGTTTGTTGAGTCTGAAGTCACGTTTACTCTTGGGAGGTTTTGTGAGATTTCCTGTCCAATGTGGGAATGTCCATGTGTAATGAGTTGCTCTTCTCATGTGGCTGCACACCACACACAGTACCTTCAAAACTGTGAATATTTTTTACTTGGGGGGTCTTTTACAGTCGGACGATAATTTGGAAATCTTGCCATGCAAATCAGACTTAAGGCAGTGATTATTCTGTGTTGCACTAGAGAAAGCCCATGAGTTCTAGAACCACTGTGCTCGACCATTTATTTACTCATGTGCTGTTTGTTGAATAAATTATTTGCATGTGACACCTGACTGAATAATATTAATTGCTTATTAGCCCAATGTATGAGCCATTTGAGTGTTTATATTATGACACAAACAGAGCCTATTTTAGAATATGTAATAATTTTCTAATACAGTATCACTAAAAAGAATGCATCACTGTTGGACTGTAGCCGACGGTTTACTTTTCTGTTTCCTTTAGAACTGGGATTGTCAACGGTTGGTCCGCGGCCCTTTAGTGATCCATTACAAATGGTCTGCAAAATTGGAAATGTAAACTAATTGTAACATTTTTAAAAATAAAATGTATTCATTATTTAGACTTGATTTATTTTCCAGCTAATTTTGTCAATCATTTACCCATCCAAATTGTGTCAAATGTAGCTGAGATTCCCAAAATAAACACAGAAGCAAATAAATAGCCTGTATAGGTCTATCCTTTTTCGGTCCAAAATAAAATAATATTCTGCCCAAGCAGTGGTCCCCGAATTGTGTCTCGGTTATATTGGTGGTTCCTTGGACAAAACCAGTTGAAAACCCTGCTTTAGAAGCTCTCTCTCTCAATCTCTCTCTCTCTCTCTCTCTCTCTCTCTCTCTCTCTCTCTCTCTCTCTCTCTCTCTCTCTCTCTCTCTCCCTCCCACTCCCTTCTGTAAAATATTTCCCTAATTGTATGCCAAAAGAGAGGGAGAAAATGAAGACATGTTAACGGTGGCAGGTGTTATATTTGAAGAATTGCGTGTGTGCCTGTTGCTGGGGTACAGGTGCTAGAGTACTGTCAGAGTAAATAGTCTCAAACTGGTATGGGCTGATTGGCCAATTAGAGACTGTTTCCATGTGACACATAGCAGTCAATTTACGCTCCCTTTTCCATCGCCTCTCACAATCGCTCCTTTGCTCTCATCCTTAAGTGCTTCAGTCTTTACCGCTATCCCATCTGTCTCTTCTAGTATCTTGTCTCCTTTTTCTTCCTCCTTTTTAATTTGTTCTTTCTCCTCACTTGCCCACATCCATGGTTCATCCACCCCTCCCCCAGAACCTTTAACCCTGCCTTGCCACAGCATTATGAGGTGCTTGCACATGACCAGTGTAAACTGTGTTGTGTGCGTCCTTCCACAAGTACGTACATATATGTATAATAATGAAGATATTTAACATTGATACATTAGCATTAGACTCTCTGAAGTGGATTGTATGCACAGCTGAAAAAAAGTTGGTCACATTAAACTCACACTTAAATTTAATAGTGTCTAGAAGCTTATATGCAGTTACCTAAATGCAGCAATATTGACAAAATTACTTATATCAATATTGACTCAGGCACAGTGGCGCACTGTTCGATTGCACCTCCGGCCCTCCCTGTGTGGCGTTTGCATGTTCTCCCCGTGCCCGCGTGGGTTTTCTCCAGGCACTCCTGTTTCCTCCCACATCCCAAAAACATGGCCAATTGAGCACTCCGAATTGCCACCAGGTGTGAGTGCAAATGCGGATGGTTGTTCATCTCTGTGTGCCCTGCCCGATGACTGCTTGGATATGCTCCAGCACGCTGGCGACCCCCTTGGGGACAAGCGGTATAGAAAATGGATGGATGGATGGATGGATGGATGTTGACTCAAATTGTAAGTTAGCCATAGCTCTTTCCTCCCTCGTGATGAAATACACATCATCACATCGACAGAGCTACTGAACGGCCACTTTTTAGTTTGGCTACCAAAAAGGCACAGAACATTTGTATGATACAATAGGGTCTAATATGAACACAGTGTACACATCATCACTCCCACCTGGTTTTAGATATGAGGAAATCTGAGAGATGGTGGTGGTGGTGGCGAAACTTCAACAAGCTGAAGGAGCTGTTTGGAGCAGCTGGCCACACAATAAAAAATGAAAGCTGTAGCGGTTAGTGAATACAAGTACTACCTCAGACCTACCGCTCATCCTCACAAGTGTGATGGGGGGTGCCGGAGCCTATTGTCACGTGCGGAATGGAGCAGGGCGACGAAATGCAGCTTGGACCAGGGTTTATTGAAGGGAAAAGGGTGTTTATAAATGTTTGCAAAAAGCCACATTTTTAGTAGTAGTAGTAGTAGTAGGAGATGTAGTAGGAGTAGATGTAGTAGTAGTAGTAGTAGTAGTAATGCACAATATACATTTAGTTTCACTGTGTCACTTACGTACCTTCATAGAATGTATGTGTGCACTTTGGGCGAAGAGACGCTTAAAAAAAGAAGTTGTAAAATGACTCATAGCCTTTTCTCTGCAGCACTCCAAATGCTCTAGTAAAGTAAATCTAGCACTCTACGAATGTGAAACAACATATTGTACGTTTTGAATCATTTTAGCTGCTCTGACAGCCGTGCCATCACCAACCAACTCAGCTGACTCGTTCTGACGTGTGCTGGGACACACCTGGCCCATATACGCTCACCCACCGCCCAAAGGTCGTATATTCCTATTACGACATTACACCAACAGCTTGAGTATTGACATTATATCATATTGATTGATTGGTGAGAAAAGATCAGAACCAGGTGATCTTTCTAGGTGCAGAGAACATTTCCGCATGCAGAGGGGCCTTGGAGCTTGAAATAATTCTTAGTCTTCCACTTTTGACCATCTGTGTCAGTCTCTGCTTGGACTAAAAGGTTGCCAAGGATTTGTCTGTATACTGGAGAAAGGGGAGCAAGTGATGTGTTTGCTTCACCAACAGTACACAACCCGCCAAAATGTTACATTTACTCACATGCCTGTGGAATATGTAGTGTCTGACCTGCAAATTCACAGATGTTCAAACATTCAAAAAGAAACACAATTATCTGACATGCACAGGCTTGTTGTTCGCGCATACAGTGTGTCTGCATCTTTGTTGCCACTGGAACAATTGACTCCCCTCTGTGTTTTAGGACTTTGATAGTGTTTCCAAGCTTGGATTCCTCTGACCTGCTTTGATGTGCCCTGTGATTGGCTGGCAACCGGTTCAGGGTGTCCCCCGCCTACTGCCCGATGACAGCTGGGATAGGCTCCAGCAAGCCTGCGACCCCCGTGGGGATACAGCGGTACAGAAAATGGATGGATGGAAAACTAAAGAAAGTAGCCAAAGGTGGAAGTTAAACCGTAGCTGTTTGCTTTTAAATCACTAATGGGTTTTTCTGAGATGCTGAGAACTTTTTTTTTAAGTAACCCCCACACTAAATAATTCCATAGTAGTTTGTTGGTGCTCTTCTGCCTCCTTGTTGCCCTTGAGTGTTTTTGTGTATACACAGTTTCTGGTTCATCAGGCATAGTGTATCTATATATATATATATATATATAGTATATATATATAATTTCGACTCTGTCTTTACCAATTAGTTCTGCAAAGTGACGAGCCGTGAAAGAAAGCAACGTGGATAAAATTCATGATGTAATGCTGCAAGATTAATTAAAAGTTTAATAATTGCGGCACAGTGGGGCATTGGGTAGCACGTCCGCCTCCGTTAGGAGGGTGCGGGTTTAACACCACCTCCTGTCACGTCTTGCGTCCACTCCTCGTCGTTTCCTTGTGTGTCAGTGTTGTCATAGTTTCCGTTCGCGTCTCTGTCCTGCATCTGCACCTGCCTGTCCTACCTGTAATCACTGTCATCGCCGTTACCTGCCTCTCGTTACCAGTCTTTTATTTAAATCCTGTCTGTGCATCACTCCCTGTCGGATCGCTCTGTTGCTACCCCTGACAGTCAGCTCTGTTAGTCTGTCCCTGCTGTTATTCTGTTAAGCTTCTGTTGGTCTGCTAGCCTGTTCTGTTAAACCGCTGTCCCCTCTGTTATTCTGTTAAACCTCTGTTAGTCTGTCCTCTCTGTTGTTCAGTCAGTCTGCCTCTGTTAAGTCTCTGATAGCCCGTATATGTTAGCGCGCTGCCTGCCCGTCTTATTGTCCCTCCGGTTTGCCTGTCTTTTTAGTTCCTGCCGGTTAGTCCTACGATGCTTGTTTGTTCCCCTCATTCTCTCTCCCGCCACCCTCTTCCCTCAATAAACCCTGGTCCAAGCTGCATTTGGTCACCATGCTCTATTCCGCATGTGACACCTCCGTGTGTGGAGTTTGCATGTTGTCCCTCTGCCAGCATGGGTTTTCTTTTATTGTGGAAACTTAATTGTGTGCTCTTCAGCAACCACATTTGCATAGTTTCCATCCACAGGGATAGTTGAGTGTGACAATGGTCTAAAGATCAAATCCTCCCAACAAAGTGGAGACGTCCCTGGGTGGGGTTGAACCACCAACCTTTCGGTTAACAGCCGAACGCGCTAACCGATTGCGCCACAGAGACTTGCCTCTGTGATCTTGATTCACCTTTCAACGGACAGTGATCTGCCCAACGCGGGCAAAATGGTGCCAATCGTTTATCATGGGCCTCAGAGAGATGAATCTGAATTTTGGGTGTTACAATAAAATTGTTTAAGATTGCCCATTGACTCACAATTCAGAGAATTGAAGTCGACATATCACGTAAGGGTATATTGTGAAAAATTAATTGTGTGCTCTTCAACAATCAAATTTGCATAGTTCCCAACCACAGGAACAGTTGACTGTGACCAAGATCCAAAGATCAAATCCTCCCAACACTAAAGAGAGACGTCCCTGGGTGGGCTCGAACCACCAACCTTTCAGTTAACAGCCGAACGCGCTAACCGATTGCGCCACAGAGACTTGCCTCTGTGAACTTGATTCACCTTTCAACAGACAGTGATCTGCCCAACGCGGGCAAAAAGGTGCCAATCCTTTATCATGGGCCTCAGAGAGATGAATCTGAATTTTGGGTGTTACAATAAAATTGTTTAAGATTGCCCATTGACTCACAATTCAGAGAATTGAAGTCGACATATCACGTAAGGGTATATTGTGGAAAATAAATAGTGTGCTCTTCAACAATCAAATTTGCATAGTTCCCAACCACAGGAACAGTTGACTGTGACCAAGATCCAAAGATCAAATCCTCCCAACACTAAAGAGAGACGTCCCTGGGTGGGCTCGAACCACCAACCTTTCAGTTAACAGCCGAACGCGCTAACCGATTGCGCCACAGAGATTTGCCTCAGTAATCTTGATTAACATTTCAACGGACAGTGATCTGCCCAACGCGGGCAAAAAGGTGCCAATCCTTTATCATGGGCCTCAGAGAGATGAATCTGAATTTTGGGTGTTACAATAAAATTGTTTAAGATTGCCCATTGACTCACAATTCAGAGAATTGAAGTCGACATATCACGTAAGGGTATATTGTGGAAAATTAATAGTGTGCTCTTCAACAATCAAATTTGCATAGTTCCCAACCACAGGAACAGTTGACTGTGACCAAGATCCAAAGATCAAATCCTCCCAACACTAAAGAGAGACGTCCCTGGGTGGGCTCGAACCACCAACCTTTCAGTTAACAGCCGAACGCGCTAACCGATTGCGCCACAGAGACTTGCCTCAGTAATCTTGATTCACCTTTCAACGGACAGTGATCTGCCCAACGCGGGCAAAAAGGTGCCAATCCTTTATCATGGGCCTCAGAGAGATGAATCTGAATTTTGGGTGTTACAATAAAATTGTTTAAGATTGCCCATTGACTCACAATTCAGAGAATTGAAGTCGACATATCACGTAAGGGTATATTGTGGAAAATTAATTGTGTGCTCTTCAACAATCAAATTTGCATAGTTCCCAACCACAGGAAAAGTTGACTGTGACCAAGATCAAATCCTCCCGACACTAAAGAGAGACGTCCCTGGGTGGGCTCGAACCACCAACCTTTCAGTTAACAGCCGAACGCGCTAACCGATTGCGCCACAGAGACTTGCCTCTGTGCTCTTGATTCACCTTTCAACGGACAGTGATCTGCCCAACGCGGGCAAAAAAGTGCCAATCCTTTATCATGGGCCTCAGAGAGATGAATCTGAATTTTGGGTGTTACAATAAAATTGTTTAATATTGCACATTGACTCACAATTCAGAGAATTGAAGTCGACATATCACGTAAGGGTATATTGTGGAAAATTAATTGTGTGCTCTTCAACAATCAAATTTGCATAGTTCCCAACCACAGGAAAAGTTGACTGTGACCAAGATCCAAAGATCAAATCCTCCCCACACTAAAGAGAGACGTCCCTGGGTGGGCTCGAGCCACCAACCTTTCAGTTAACAGCCGAATGCGCTAACCGATTGCGCCACAGAGACTTGCTATTAAAAAGGTTTATCTGATTTTAAAAGCTTCTGATCTGAAATTGTCCACTGGTTTAGAGTTGGAACAGAAAATTACAGATGGGATTCTGCATAAAGACTGCATAAATTGTGTGACGTAGTACTGTACAGTGGCCTGTAATAAACGATGCATCGGGCCTTGCTCACACGATAGAAATCCATAGTTTAGATATGAACACAGAAATTATTAGGTAGACTGTAACTACCAACCTTTTGATGAGGAGCCCAACATATGGACCAAGTTGGCCAGAGTCATGGAAGAGAGTTTAGGCTGTCACTACTGGTAAACAAAGTCAACTGTTGTTAAACTGACTAGCTTGAAATGAGCACCTGGCAATTTAAACTCTCATCATTAACCACAACCATTTATGTAGTTTCATTCACAAAGAAAGTTAAAGCTGTGACTTTGACGCAAACTGAAGTCGTCCCTGGGTGGGGTTGAACCACCAACCTTTCGGTTAACAGCCGAACGCGCTAACCGATTGCGCCACAGAGACTTGCCTCTATGATCTTGATTCACCTTTCAACGGACAGTGATCTGCCCAACGCGGGCAAAATGGTGCCAATCCTTTATCATGGGCATCAGAGAGATCAATCTGAATTTTGGGTGTTACAATAAAATTATTTAAGAATGCCCATTGACTCACAATTCATAAAATTGAAGTCGACATATCACGTAAGGGTATATTGTGGAAAATTAATTGTGTGCTCTTCACCAATGAAATTTGCATAGTTCCCAACCACAGGAACAGTTGACTGTGACCAAGATCCAAAGATCAAATCCTCGCAACACTAAATAAAGACGTCCCTGGGTGGGCTCGAACCACCAACCTTTCAGTTAACAGCCGAATGCGCTAACCGATTGCGCCACAGAGACTTGTTATTGAAAATGTTAATCTGATTTTAAAGGCTTCTGATCTGAAATTGTCCACTGGCTTAGAGTTTGAACAGAGAATTACAGATGGGATTCTGCATAAAGACTGCATAAATTGTGTGACGTAGTACTGTACAGTAGCCTGTAATAAACGATGCATCGGGCCTTGCTCACACGATGCAAATCCATAGTTTAGATATGAACACCTGGCAATTTAAACAGTCTCAACATTAACCACAACCATTTATGTAGTTTCATTCACAATGAAAGTTAAAGCTGTGGCTTTGACGCAAACTGAAGACGTCTCTGGGTGGGGTCGATCCACCAACCTTTCAGTTAACAGCCGAACGCTCTAACCGATTGCGCCACAGAGACTTGCTTTAAAAATTGTAATTTGATTTTAAAGGCTTCTGACCTGAAATTGTCCAATATGGCTTAGACTTGGAACAGAAAATGACACATGGGATTCAAGACTGCATAAAATGTGTGACGTAGTACTGTACAGTAGCCTGTAATAAACAATGCATCAGGCCTTGCTCACACGATACAAATCCAAAAATTTAGACATCAACACACAGACATTATTAGGTAGACTGCAACTACCAACCTTTTGATGAGGAGCCAAACATACGAACCAAGTTGGCCAGAGTCATGGAAGAGAGTTTAGGCTGTCACTACTGGTAAAGAAAGTCAACTCTTGATAAATTGATTAGCTGAAATGAGCACTGGCAATTTAAACACAGTCTCATCATTAACCACAACCATTTATGTAGGTTCATTCACAATGAAAGTTAAAGCTGTGACTTTGATGCAATGTGGTGACGTCCCTGGGTGGGGTTGAACCACCAACCTTTCGGTTAACAGCCGAACGCGCTAACCGATTGCGCCACAGAGACTTACCTCTGTGATCTTGATTCACCTTTCAAGGGATAGTGGCCTGCCCAACGCGGGCAAAATGGTGCCAATCCTGTATTATGGGCCTCAGAGGGATGAATCTGAATTTCGGGTGTTACGATAAAATTGTTTAAGAATGCCCATTGACTCTCAATTCACAAAATTGAAGTCAACATACCACGTAAGGGTATATTGTGGAAAATCAATTGTGTGCTCTTCAGCAACCACATTTGCATAGTTTCCATCCACAGGAATAGTTGACTGTGACCCATATCCAAAGATCAAATCACCCCAACACTAAAGAGAAACGTCCCTGGGTGGGCTCGAACCACCAACCTTTCAGTTAACAGCCGAACGCGCTAACCATTTGCGCCACAGAGACTCACTATTGAAAATGTCATCATAAACCACAACTATTTATGTAGTTTCATTCACTGGTCGGGCCTTCGCCTATGAGGCCCGGCCGGGCACAACCCAAAAAGGAAACGCGGGTCCCCCTTCCCATGGGCTCACCACCTGTGGGAGGGGCCAAAGGGGTCAGGTGCAGTCTAAGCTGGGCGGCGGCCAAAGGCAGGGACCTTGGCGGTCTGATCCCCGGCTGCAGAAGCTGGCTCTTGCGACATGGAATGTCACCTCTCTGGCTGGAAAGGAGCACGAGCTGGTGTGCGAGGCAGAAAAGTTCTGAGTAGATATAGTCGGAGTTGCCTCCACGCACAGTTTGGGTTCCGGTACAAGCCCTCTCGAAAGGGGCTGGACTCTCTTCCAATCTGGAGTTGCCCACGGTGAGAGGCGTCGAGCAGGTGTGGGTATACTTATTGCCCCCCGCCTGGGCGCCTGCACATTGGGGTTCACCCCGGTGAACGAGAGGGTAGCCTCCCTCCGCCTTCGGGTGGGGGGACGAGTCCTGACTGTTGTTTGTGTCTATACACCAAACGGCACCTCAGAGAACCCACCTTTCTTGGAGTCCCTGGAAGAAGTGCTGGAGAGCGCTCCTTCTGGGGACTCCATTGTTCTACTGGGTGACTTCAATGCTCACGTGGGCAATGACAGTGAGACCTGGAACGGCGTGATTGGGAGGAACGCCCCCCCCGATCTGAACCCGAGCGGTGTTCTATTATTGGACTTCTGTGCTCGACACGGATTTTCTATAATGAACACCATGTTCAAACATAAGGGTGTCCATGTGTGCACTTGGCACCAGGACACCCTAGTTCGATGATTGACTTTGTAGTCGTGTCATCAGATTTGCGGCCGCATGTTTTGGACACTCGGGCGAAGAGAGGGGCGGAGCTGTCAACTGATCACCACCTGGTGGTGGGCTGGCTCCGATGGTGGGGGAAGATGCCGGTCCGACCTGGCTGACCCAAACACTCTGTGAGGGTCTGCTGGGAGCGTCTGGCAGAATCACCTGTCAGGAAGAGCTTCAACTCCAACCTCCGGCAGAGCTTTTCCCATGGGGAGGCGGGGGACATTGAGTCCGAGTGGACCTTGTTCCGCGCTTCCATTGTTGAGGCGGCCGACCGGAGCTGTGGCCGTAAGGTCATTGGTGCCTGTCGTGGCGGCAATCCTCGAACCCGCTGGTGGACACCGGCTGAAGAAGGAGTCCTATCGGGCCGTTTTGGCCTGCGGGACTCCGGAGGCAGCTGACAGGTACCGGATGGCCAAGCGGAACGCGGCTTCGGCGGTTGCTGAGGCAAGAACACGGGCGTGGGAGGAGTTTGGCGAGGGCATGGAGAATGACTTCCGGACAGCTTCGAGGAAATTCCTGTCCACCGTCCGGCGTCTCAGGAGGGGGAAGCAGTGCAACGTCAACACTGTTTACAGTGGAGATGGCGTGCTGCTGACCTCGACTCGGGACATCGTGAGTCGGTGGGGAGAATACTTCGAAGACCTCTTCATTTCCACCTACACGCCTTCCATTGTGGAAGCAGGGCCTGGGGACTCTGAGCCGGACTCTCCAATCTCTGGGGTCGAAGTCACTGAGGTAGTTAAAAAACTCCTCGGTGGCAAGGCCCCGGGGGTGGATGAGATCCGCCCGGATTTCTTAAGGCCTCTGGATGTTGTGGGGCTGTCATGGCTGACACGTCTCTACAACATTTCGTGGACATCGGGGACAGTGCCTCTGGATTGGCAGACTGGGGTGGTGGTTCCCCTCTTTAAGAAGGGGGACCGGAGGGTGTGTTCCAATTACAGGGGAATTACACTCCTCAGCCTCCCTGGTAAAGTCTATTCAGGGGTGCTGGAGAGGAGGGTCCGTTGGGAGGTCGAACCTCGGATTCAGGAGGAACAGTGTGGCTTTCGTCCTGGCCGTGGAACAGTGGACCAGCTCTTCACCCTCACCAGGATCCTCGAGGGTGCATGGGAGTTCGCCCAACCAGTCCACATGTGTTTTGTGGACTTGGAGAACGCGTTTGACCGTGTCCCTCGGGAGATTCTGTGGGGGGTGCTTCGGGAGTACGGGGTATCGAGCCAACTGATAAGGGCGGTTCGGTCCCTGTATCACCAATGCCAGAGTTTGGGCCGCAGTTCCGGCAGTAACTCCACCGAGGCTGCCCTTTGTCACCGATTCTGTTCATAATTTTTATGGAAAACCGAAAAAGTGAAACATTCTGGAAATCAAGAAGTCATTGTGTTAATTGGCATTAGGGATAATGCCAATTAAGCCTTATAGCTGTAAAGTAAACCAATTATTATTATAAGAATTATTTAGGGTTAGGGTTAGGGGTGCGAGAACTGGTTGGTGAATTGAATGGGGTGTGAACAAGGAAAAAGGTTAAGAACCACTGATTTAAAATCTCACTTCTGTATTTATTTCTGTATTTCTGTATTCTGTATTTGCTCACCCCGCTCACTCTTTGTTCGATCCTTTGCCTTCTGGGAAGAGGTAGAGGAGCCTGCGCTCCCGCACCACCAGACTCACCAACAGCTTCATACTCCAGGCTGTTGGGATCCTGAACTCTCTCCCCCTTTCTGCGTAGTGTCCTGTACTTTTGCGCTATGCTTACTGTCTGCTGTATGCACACTTGCTCCGTTTTGCTCCTCTTCTTTATTGGGTTATTTGTTTATTTATTCATCACTCTTGTTATTTATTGTTTGTGCCTTCTTGTTTTTATTTTGTGTCGTTTACTTGTATGTCTATCGTGTGCTATGTCTCGTCACCGTGGGATAGAGGAAACATAATTTTGGTTTCTTTGTGTGTCTTGACATGTGAAGAGATTGACAATAAAGCAGACTTTGACTTTGATTAATGAGAAAATTCAGAAAGTTAACTACTAATAAAATTACAAACTTACAATTTGAAGAAAATGGGCACAAATTTGTCTTCCGAATTAAAGTACAGCATAGCATTAAAAGACTGGCCATGCATGTTTTCTGGTCTTTGTGATATGAATTTTAAAGTGTCCTTTGCTTATTTATTCTCAGTGCGTTTTGTTAGTTAGTTAGTTAGTTAGTTAGTTAGTTAGTTAGTTAGTTAGTTAGTTAGTTAGTTAGTTAGTTAGTTAGTTAGTTTGTTTGTTTGTTTCAAGGATTCAAACAGAGGTGATGAATATTTTAAAATTGTAGTTCCTAAATGAGTATATAAGTGTTAACTAAAACAACTCATTGAATAGGATTTTTTTTTTAAGTGTTATAGATGGATGGTTGGAATGTCATTTTAACCTGAGTACGACTCATCAAGAATTTTGAAAACTGGATGATGAGTTCTTTGAAATAGATTTCAAAATAAAATAACATTAGTAGTAAATAAGAAAATAAAGTTTTTTTTTTCAAATGTTTTTACATGGAACATCCGGTTAAAAAACAAGAACCTCAAAGTTAGATTAGAGTAAAAACATACTGCTTCATTATTTTTCTTATTCATATTTGTCATATTAGCTCGTGCGGGTCAAAATTCCGAAGGGTTTCAAATTCAACGTGTGAAAATTATTGTAACATTTTACTCATCCTAAGATTTCAACTTAAACAGCATAAATGGGATATTATTCATATGAAGAGCAGTGTGAGCAGAGGAGTTATGTATTTAAATCATCAGTCTTTTTTGTGAATTAATATGTTGTGGAGGATTTAAGAGGCATTTGAAGTGATTATGGAATGTTTTTTTAATTCCACAAATGTGGCAGCCACTTGCGCTTATGTAAAAAATAAATGATACTTTTTATGGCCCGACCCATTAATAAATCAGCCAATATTAGATCTATTAAAATTTGACCTTTTCTTGTATACATTAACATATTACAACCTAAGACAAAGATGACATTGAAGCATTCTTAACCCTAAAAGAAAGGCAAAAAAGGTCATGATTGTTCTCTCTATTTTAAAGTTAAACAGTTATGGGCATCAAACAACTTTTTTTTTCTCTCATTTCCACAACAGTAGTCTCTTTGAAGATGCCAAATTCCTCCCAAATTTCTAAATTATGCACAGTAAAGTAATTGAAGAAAAAAAAATGCTCATATATTTGAACGTAAGTGTGAACGGTTGTTCGTGTCCTCCGATTAACTGGTGACCAGTCAACAAAGTTAGGCTTTGATGAATAATACGTAGCTGCACATCGTCATAGTTATAGGAGATGCATCAGGAGTCAGTGCATGTACTATTTCTTGCTCTATCACTCTGCCTCTGTCTGTCTCTCTCTACCTCACGGTCTCACACACGCACACATGCACAGTTGGCGCTTTCAGCGATAATAACTCAACCGAGGTCTTGGCCCTCTTTATGAAAAGAATCTGGCTTCAGGATTCCAATCACATCGAGACATTTTCAAAAGATTAGAGCCATAATAGTTTTAATTGTTACCTCAAGCTTCGGGTTAATGACACTGGTGTATTCCACTGGCAATGTGTGTGGATATTTGTTTATCATAAACTGGGTTGCAAGGTGTGATGTGTTCTGATCAGACAGCGTGGTCTACATTTTTCTGTTCCTTGAATTAATTATATTGCACGTAATAGATATACATTTTACATCCACGGAATAAAATGAGAAATATAATGGTTAGTTCCACTGCTTTTGCAGCTATAACAGATTTTGGACTATTTCTGTGGGAACAGCTGCCCTTTCATTCAGCATTTGTTAAATCAGAGGTTACTGGCGTTGGAAAACAGAGCCTGGCTCATATTATCTGTTCGTGACGATCCCAAAGGTGTGTAATGGGGGTGATGTCACTGCTGCCAAGTTTTTCCACATTAAAGTCACGTCAATACAGAACATGCCAGGGTACGGAATAAATGAGGCCCTTTTCTAAAATTGTTGTAAGCAAATAATTATGTAAAATGTCCAGTAAGATTAAGAATTTAGAATAAAAAGAAACAGTGAAAATGGTATCTATAAATACTACATTCATAACTTCATTAATAAAACAAAACTGACAAGCACATAATAGCAAAGTCAGATATCTTGTCTTTTTGCGGGGTCCAGCCAGAGAACTTTATTTGCATCACACACTACAGTGCCATATCAGATGCTGTACAAGGAGAAATAATTTTCTGCCACAGAGAATCTGATCGATTTAGGTTGGACTCGGCATGCTTCTCTCATTGCCATCCCATGAACAAGGACATGGTGTATAATGGTTGCTCCAATTTCATTTAATCTGTGCTGATTTTTGCTGGTTTTCCTTGCCCTTTTCCTCATTCACTTCCTCGTCCATCACCTTTCGTATGAGCTCCTTTGAATCTCTGTGCCACTTGCGTACTCTGAAGCAGATTTTTATTCCTATGAATTTTGTCAGTTCTGATCAGAACTAACGTGTGACAAGGTCACACGAGGGGATGCATACGTAAAGAGTTTTGTTTTATGAGCACAGGCAAATAAATGTCTGATTATTCTGCTGACTTTGCATTCCACATGTTGATATTTTCCACTTTTTTACAATTATGAACAATGTGTTAATGTCTCACCTGGATAGTATTGGTCTCGATTTTCAAAATACATGACATTCTATTGTACTGTATGTCAACATGCAGTATAATTCTATGTTGAGACCTTTTTTGCTGCCATTCTAAATAAGTAATTTTAACTCTATATATTTAAATGTGTGTGTTTGTGTGTGTGTGTTGTCATGGGGGGATAAGCGAGGGTGAATGAGGCCAAGACTTCAGAGTGGATCAAAAGGGGTTCAAGCAAAAGGTCATAAACCATTATTCTCTGTATTTGTTGTGAGGATTTCTGGTTTTATGATGTCGTACTGACAGATGAAAAATGGTTCCACTCAGTTGGTCATAACTACCCCCTGTATCCTCACACTCACAATCCAGTGTTTTTATTTTTGTGTACAGTACCGTAATTTTCGGACTATAAATCACGTTTTTTTTCATAGTTTGTGTGGGGGAGGCGACTTATACTCAGGAGCGACTTACACTACCTTTCAAAAGTTTGGGGTCACAAAATTGTTTGGGTGACCCCAAACTTTTGAACGGTAGTGTATATATTTATTTAGATAATTATTTATAGATTATATATATAATTTTCTGTGTAACAAATTTTATAATATATAGGTATACCTCTATTCATAGATTATATATAATCTTATACAAATATAAAATATAATTTATAATATTTAATTCATAATATTTTATTATAATAATATTTACACTACCGTTCAAAAGTTTGGGGTCACCCAAACAATTTTGTGACCCCAAACCTTTGAACGGTAGTGTATATACATATATATGTTTTTTTTCACTTTTTGGGGCATTTTATGGCTGGTGCGACTTATACTCCGGTGCGACTTATAGTCCGAAAATTACGGTAGGTCATTTTACACATAGCCAGTGGTTATCAGAATGGCAATTAATCATCAGCATCCACTATTTTAGTCGCAGTTTTAGTTTGGTAAATTCTTTATTTTGTAAAATGTCTGTAGTTACCACACGTCAGCACAGGATCCCAGGAAACATCCTATTCAGGACAACGCTTGTCTTGTTATAGAAGAAAAGAAAGGTAAATTGTGGCGTTTAGAAGGGCTCTATGAGATTGCACTTTAAGGGGGAAAAATAGAGGAGGGAAAAAGAGACAGGGAATGAGGCAAGACAGGCATTTGCATCTTGACTGGATTGAACAATGTTTGTTCACAATTTCAGAAGTGTGATTGTGGTCATCGTCAAAGAAGGGAAGAAATAATAGCAGCCCGTCAGGCTATAAATAGAAAATTAAATGAGAGTGATGCGCTCAGGCAAGTAAAGGGTTAAAATAACAATTACCACACAGGACAGGATCAATAAACAACCATGTATCAGTTACAAATGGACAAAGTTGTGCATATGTCATATGTATTAATCACTTTAAGGTCATTTTAGTGGACAGCAGACCTTGGGAGATTGTTGTTTATTTTTCTTTCACAAATTACATAAAGACTGGCATTGACTTAAGTTACATCAAAAGACAGAACCTTCATTTAAATGGCTTGCTAAGATGAGGGAATGTGATGGGATAATTTTTTTCAAGACTGAAGGTATTATGAAAAGTAGTGTGTGTGTGCGTGCATGTGTGTGTGTTTCTGTGTGTATGTCTGTGTGTGCGTAAATGTCTGTTTGTATCTGTGTGTCTGTGTTCCTGATATTCTCACATGCAAATTTATAAAGAATGTAGATTGTAGCTAATAGTTTTTGGGTGCTAAATACTGGTGTATGTTCAACAGGGTCTCCGTGGGTGGCTAATTGTTTGTTTTGTCCACACAATGGGCTACTTTCCTATTCCTAAATCTGTATGCTGTTACTTCTCTTACCACAAGATGGCAGTAAAGTCTTTCCTCACAGAGGCAGTTGAGTAGGTCCAGATTCATTGTACATTTCGGGGTTCCAAATAAAAGGTCTGTGTCACAGACGCATATTCTATAATGTGTGCTTGAAAGATAATGTATTCCCCACAAACACACCTTCCTTGTGCTTCTGTTCTCTCATTCAGCTTCTGGTACAGTGTCACTCAAAACAGTCCCACCTTTTTGGCCATTTACCGAACATAAACACTAAAGTTATAGGATTATAATTAAAATTTGGCACATCTAAGAATGTGTTTGAGCACTGAATATTTCTCATTTTGCAGTTTATTTAAAGCTATAAACAAGCCAAGAGTGGGCAAAATATGATTCTGGGGTAGGGACATGTTTAAAAACTGTCACCATAGCAACAACACAGCCGTGGAGAGAAATCGCTTAGCACATGCTCAAACCCACACCAAGCATGCCAAGGAATTTTATTTTAAATTATTATTGGAAGACACATGCAAATAATATTTCCAATGTGTCTCATGGTTTTCTTTTAAAGTCATTAGCCCTAATCCAGTTTTGTAATCTTTTTTTCATGCTCTTATGTTAATGTCACCATGATGTCTTGGCCTCTGTACCAGATATAGAAAAGTGGGTGACATAAATGAAAATGGGTTAAATCCTGTAACTCTTCAAATGTTAAGCCTTGCTCTCAGCTAAATTGCATACACTTTGTCAAGATTTGTTAATTTGTTGTTAGGGGTTTTGCATGGCATTTCAGTGGTGATGTTTTTTATTCGATAGTCTATTAAAATTATTACAATGAGAATGACCTCCCTCCAAAATCTGCTTTATGAATCTAGACCCGTGTGGAGCTTTCAAAGCCGTGGAAGACTATTGGAGAGTTAATCTCATAAAACCAACAAATTAGTGAAAATTCTTTGAGAGTCAAGGCAGTTGGCCATTAGCCCACAGTGCCTCCTTAAGCTCGACTTTTTTTTTTTTTAAATCCTATGAGACGATTCCAATTCTTTCTTGATGTAATACTCAATATACATAATAGCATCACAGACAGTATATAGACATCTGGGTGTATATATGTGTGTGCGTGTGTGTGTCTATGTGTGCGTTTGCATTGGCTTTGTTTTGCCTGCCTGTGCATGTTTCAGCCTACGTGAGAGCAAGACCCTAGGATAAACAGGAGGGAAAATTTCATTATCAAATGTCTCTCTCAGTCTGCTCACGGTTACACAAGCTAAACCAGGCTTTATGAACCCCCTTGTCACACTGCTCCTTTCCATTTTACTCAGATTACATGTGGAAGCCAGGGATGGCACACCGGCAGACACTACATTGTACGCAAGAGTCGGGTGAATAACAAATTTGATAAGGGGGAGAACTATGGACTGACTGTTGGCGGGTGGGGGTTGTTACGTGGTTTATATTCTGTTCTCTTCCATTGATGGCAGAGGTAGATTTGCCATTTCAGCCACTAGCTGATCAGTACACAGCAGTCCATTGATATCCACACACGCGCACACTCACAGATGTAGCCCTTGGTACCTAGCTGTATCGATTAGAGTAGGAAGTTACAGTTATTTTTGCTGGTCTGTCATCAACAGCTGTCCCCCTATAGCTGTCAGAAATGAGAACCTGGGGGAGGTAGAGGATAAGAACATTATTAACAATATGATGAACCACGCACCTGGAGGAACACTCAACATCCATCCATCCATCCATTTTCTGTACCGCTTAGTCCCCACGGGGGTCGCGGGCGTGCTGGAGCCTAACCCAGCCGTCATCGGGCAGTAGGCGGGGGACACCCTGAACCGGTTGCCAGCCAATCGCAGGGCACACAGAGACAAACAACCATACGCACTCGCACTCACACCTAGGGACAATTTGGAGTGCTCAATCGGCCTACCAAGCATGTTTTTGGGTTGTGGGAGGAAACGGGAGTGCCCGGAGAAACCCCACGCGGGCCCGGGGAGAACATGCAAACTCCACACAGGGAGGGCCGGAGGTGGAACCGAACCCACACCCTCCTAACTGTGAGGCGGACGTGCTACCCAGTGCACCACTGAGCCGCCTCCACTCAACATCCATTCATTCATATCTTACCACTTCTGTTTGTTCATGGTCATGGATGAGTAGAAAGTAGTTGGGAAAATAACAAAGTAGTAAATGCAGCACTTTTCATAGAGTGGACTCACAAAACATTTCACATGGTAAAAACTGCAGTGGTAAAAGTATGAAATACACATTCACAACATTTTAGTTTTTATAAAAATCCTCTTTCAGTCAAATCAAACTGAAAGTTGATTTCAGTTGTTACTGTTGTTTGAAAAAATGGTTGTTACTGTGTTTGAAAAAATGACCACTGAAAATATAATGTTATTTCCAGAAGAAATATGTTACACATATTGGGGAAATGGACTGCAAGGCTCTAGTACCTTTAACTTTTGTTAATAATCTTGATGCCTGAGAGTGCAACCTTTCAAGATACTTCGATATTGAATGTCAGAAGGTACATAAAATAATTTCCAAATAATTATCTTTGTATTTTATATGACTGCTCAGTGACAACAAAGACAAACAAAGATGACAATTAAGTCAAAGTCAAAGTCTGCTTTATTGTCAACATCTTCACATGCCGAGACACACAAAGACATCGAAATTACGTTTTCCCTATCCCACGGTGACAAGACATATTACACGATAGACACACAAGTAAACAACGCAATATAAAAAACAAGAAGGCACAAACAATAAATAAGAGTAACAATAAATAATAAATAAATAGATAAGACAACGAATAAAAGCCAGTGTGCATACAGACAGTAAAAGTACAGGACGCTACGCAGAACGGGGAAGCAAGTTCAGGATCCTGACTGCCTGGAGTATGAAGCTGTTTGAGAGTCTGGTGGTGCGGGAGCGCAGGCTTCTGTACCTCTTCCCAGAGGGCAGAAGCTCGAACAAAGAGTGAGCGGGGTGACTCACATCACTCACAATCGTGGTTGCCTTGCGGGTGAGATGGGAGGTGTAAATGTCCTTCAAGGAGGGGAGCGAAGCACCAATAATCTTACCAGCCGTGTTCACTATGCGCTGCAGGGCCTTCAAGTTGTAGTCAGTGCAGCCGCCACCCCAAACAGCAATACAGCTGGAGAGGACGCTCTCAATGGTATGACCCTTCCGGAATTATTTGTGAATTCAATTTTAACATGATTTAGTTTCCTCAAACTCTGAAAGGCAGCGTCGGTGTTATGGAGGCAAGCAAAGCTGGGCGAATAAAAGAGACCGCACTCCTTGACGAGAGAGCGCTGGCAGCTCTGATTTTTAGTCCAGCAGTTAGCTCACTTAGCTTTCAACCAGTGAGGACAATGTGTGAAGCCCAGTGATGGCTAGACCTTATAGGATGGCACTGTGACATTTAATCAGATTATGCTTGTTTGTCTCAGGATCAGTCTAATTCCTTCCACTACCAATTCACAATATTACGCTGGATTTATGTATATCCTCAAACAGAGGAAATTACAAAACACTATTCTCCCTGTGGCGGAACGGTGTAGCACTGGTTAGAAGGTCAACTTCACAGTTCAGAAGTGCAAGGTTCAATTTCTTCCTGTGTGAAGTTTGTATGTTCTCCCCGTGCCTCTGTGGGTCCTCTGGTTTCCTCCCACTTCCCAAAAAACATGCATGGGACACCGAGTGACCACTCCAAATTGCCCGTAGGTGGGAGTGTGAGCGTGAATTTTTGTCCATCTAGTATGTGTACCCTGTAATTGGCTGGCAACCAGTTTAGGGTGTACCCCACCTACAGCCCAAAGACTGCTGGGATAGGCTTCAGCAGGCCCACGACCCTCAGGAGGATAGCGGTTTGGATGATGAATGAATATTCTCCCTGCTCGATAAAACCTAGTATCCTCCTGACTCCCACCTACTCAACTGACACCCACAACTCTAAAACGCATTTTTCCAATGACTCGCATTCACACTATTGTAAAGCAATTGTGTTTAGTTTCACTTCCTCCTCCACCAGAATGTTTTCCATGCCATTAACCTTTTCTCTACTTCCTGATCATCCAAGAATTTCTGATATCAGAATATTGGCCAAGTTTGTAAGGTATTTGTCTCCGGTAGTTTATATCATCATAACCATGTGTACGTGCCAGCTTTAGCCTCTCCCCCACAACCCTCATCAAATCATGGGTTTCCTCTTTGTTGCCTCTTATAACTGCCACCATCCATTCATCCTAATCTCTCATGCTGTTACTTCTTTATTCAAAATTGCAGCCACCATTCTGGATAAAAAATAAAAATAAAAAACGGTTTGATGCCAGTAACTTGACAATTTTTTACCTCATCTTGAGTTTGCCTACGTATATGAGCACTTCCAGTTCCGCTTCTGTCCATACCACAGCAAAGAACTTCTCATTTAAACTGATTTCGGTCTCATTTGCATCTTGAGCGCAGCATTCAATACCATCTGACACTCCAACCTCCTCAGTTAACTCTGCTATTGGTATCTCACATGCACCCCTTCACTGGTTTCACACCAGAGCGCTGCCACTTTTTCTAGCTCAAATCTTTTAAATCTGATCCTTCCCTGTAACCTGACAAATTCCTCAAGGTTCTGTCCTTTAGCCTCTTCAATTCATCACTTAGCTCTTCATTTAGCTATTATTTTCCCCTTATCAAAACAAGATTTAAAACAGTTTTGCTGCTGATTTTGAAGAATATGAAAAGAAGATATTGAATTTTATTTTGTAAGGGAAACCAGGTAGATAAAGCTACTTAAATAAAATGTAACTAAAGTTAAATATGCCATGGAAAATATATCCGAGTTTAATAGAAAACGTCGTTTGAGATTTGTTGGTTAACGGCTTTATGCACTGTAATTCACCACCAGTGACTAATGATCATTCCAAGTCATTGGGGGAACTCAAGAACTCATTCCACGATTTATGGGTAGAATAGGATTACAAATGGCAAGGTGCAAAAATAAAGGAAGACCAGAAATGCTTACACAACGCTGTGTGACGAAATAGAGAATAAAAGCAGCATGGCACATTTTAAATGACGGCCCTCATCAGAGGTGGTGAAGACATTAACAATAACTCATCCAATAAGTGAACGTTGATCAATGATTGCTTTGGAGTGAGCCATCAATTGGTGTCCGTATACAGTGAGCGTCCGCTGTGCATCAGTACGTTATTGCGCGTGTACATTAAGTGTATTTTATCACAGTAGAGTGTGCGTGTGGCCTCACATTTTCAAGTTGTAAGAGTCAAATTCCAGAGTGAAGTGCCACTGACATAAATACACTGATGTGGGAGAAACATTTATTGCCAGCCTCCCTGCTTCGCTTCCCTCTCCCTTCACTTTTGCTCATCTCAGACACCCTGATGGGTCAAGGTCACCCAATTACCCTTCAGTGACCAATGCACACACACACACACACACACACACACGCACACACACGCACACACACACACACAGACTGGCCTATTTTAGCCCGTGTGTCTGAGTCTAGGGCAGTGGACAGCAGCCTGGCAAGCGAGAATCATGGTGAATATGTCAGCCATCAGCCTGAGCCTTTCAAACAATGCTTCACAATGTGCTTGACAGCCCTGAAAAACAGCCTGGTGCTTGGAAACTGCCAGCCCATCATCTCCACTCCCTCATCTGGGCTCTCTGTGACTCTCTCTCTCTCACTCTGTTTATGCACTTATCGCTCAGCATCACTCTCTCTATATCTCATGTTCACTCCTAATTCACCCTCCAGCTCACATTTTCTCACACACATGCTCACTACAAAATCTATATTTACATTATCTTCATCCACAATGATGACTAGCCTCTCCCCTTTTGTAAAAAAAAAAAAAAAAAAAAAAGTGTTTAACAACATTGACCAATATCATTGGAACAGATTTTCACACCTGTATATGTATGTACATCATGTGAAAGAGTACCAAATCACCAGATGACACTCATGAGGAGCAAGTTGCACACAAATTTAGTGCATAACATGGACAGTGACCTGTATTACATACCCGCACTCACACACACACACACCTGCTCGCACACACACACACACACACGCACACACACACACGCTTGTGTACATTATGGTATTATGTGGACAGCTGGTGATATATCTTGGTAAGACACAAGCCCATGAAACTGCAGGGATGTGCAGTGCAGTCCCCTTCATTTCAGCAGAGTGTCTTTCCTGCACCTCCTTTCTCTCTTTTCCTCCCACTAGTCACATGTAATAACAGACAGCCCTGATTCACAGCATTCAATTTACACAGGCTCATAAGAACAAGTGAAGGGCTCTTAGAGCTTTGAAAACCACTGGTTAAGGTGTGTGTGTGTGTCGAGTGCGCCTGTTTGTGTGCGTGTGTGTGTGCGTGTGTGGTTTTGTGGAGTGGGGGGGGGGGGGTGTCAAATGAAAAGGAGAGTTACTACCAATATGTTAATTCATTGTGATTATCATTACTCTGTAGGGGATTTTCAAATCACACCTCATATATCTTTGTTCCTGGAACCGTACCATTCACATGAAGGCATGCAAAGAGAGAAGTCAGTGTAAAGGAGTGCACAGTTCACTGCCTCTTGCACTAGGGTTAGTGGGGGGGCAGTGGGTGTTTAGTACCTACGGTAATAGAGTAGCATCTCTAATTTTTGTTCGCTACATGACTCAAATTTTAATCTTCCATTTCCAAAGTCCTTAGAACAGCTATCATCAACTGGCTGGCTGCCTCACCATCCAATCTGTTCTGTGACTGGATTCAACTAATTATGAGATCCAAAGAGAAAATATAATGTTTATATAAACAATTAACATCAAATAAGAATGTTATGCCATCATTTTATTTCTATTTACTTTTTATTTAAGTGTTCAGCCCCCAAGGTGACTTTCCAGTATAATTCTGTCCGTCTAACAACTATAGTTGAGGACCCCTGACCATATTTTTTATAAACATTAGCATTTTCATCGTTGTGGAAAACAATGGATATATGTGAGCTAAATCAAGTACCTAGGATTTCTGTTCACATTCATCCATTCTTTTTTGTCACGCCAAGGTTGCAAGTTTGGTATTGTATGAGTTAGCCATATTGTGCTTGTGGATTCATGGTTTGATCTGTCAGCAAGGGGATTGAAAACAATACAGAGAACAGATCGACCCCAATCCCGTTCCCCACATGAGTATGTATTATTCCAAAAACCAGATCTATATCGACATGCTGTAACTTTCAACTCAAGCTTGATTTCCTCTTTCCCACTCTTTGTCCCACATGACACATACTATGTAAGTGTAGTACAAATCTATGAATACAAATATGACTGAACAGCATCTTCTGTGCATCTAAGAATTTATTTTAGAACTTATTTTAACCTTCAATTGAAAATACTTTCTAAACATTTTCTTTCCATGCTGTGAAAAATGACCAAAAAAAGGGGGGGGGGGGGAACTAAAATTATAAAAACGCTTTTCAGTGTGATCAAGGTCAGACTTGCTTAGAAATCAGATTTGGTGAAAAACATAAAAAGTGAATCATTTCCTTTTGATTCATCCAACTCGATTTTACTGTAGTGAGCCCCTAAGTGTATAAACAGGGACCAACAGAATAAAACAGTCTTCTTTAGCAAACTTAGCAAAATCACATCTCTAGACACTTTTTATGTGATATTGCTCCCCTGCCTATGGGCATTATGATGATGTGTGTGGTGGGTGGTGTTAAAAAAAATACATTGCTTTTAGAACACCACCCACTTGAATTCATAAACAGGCATTTAAACGACTACCTCCTTAAAAATTTGAATGATGTGAGGTATGAAGCGGACATTTTAAAGAAACGTTTGGACTGGAACATAAACATTCTATGTGTTTTCATTAGAACTTGTGGTTGCTACCAATATGCCAGATACTAAGTATAGATAAATGTTACCAAAGCCTGCATTTATTACTCAATTTTCGGTTATTCTAGAATAATGATTTCCACCCAATGTGTGCATTTGAGTGTGCAACAAGAGACCATCAGCTGTGCCGTGACAAATTACGTATATATTTTCACTTAACTGGTCATAAAATGGTGACAGGCAGAAGTATAGTATTATGACCAGGTCCATTCAGCAAGTCCTGTGCTTATGCATCCTGACTGTTTGCTGTGTTACTGTGCAAAAATGATGAATGCACCGGTGAGTCAAGCTGACATTCATGCATGCTCATAACTCATGATCTGCATTGTGCGTGGATCCGCCCTATTGTCCCTCAGGCTGACGGAGATGTGGCACATCAGAGTGCAATGAGGAGATATTTAGCATTCACACTCTTGCCTGAGTGTGAGTTTCAAATGGTCAGTGACACCCAGTGTAGGTGATTCATATTCACAAGTACATTTGTACAGCACAGGTAAAAGGTCTCTGACACGTACTTGATCATTGAGATTCATTATTTCCATGGTGCTGAAGCCACAGACATGTCAATGGATGTACACTGGAGGAAGTGAGTGACCAGGAGAGACAGAGCGGAGATTAGACTGTCTTCACTGTCATCGCTTATTTGAAGAGAGGTACCCATGGGACCTAAGACCTCTAAGTAGCAAATAGACAAGACACAGATGAAAGTCCACACCAAGGTTATTACAGTAAAAAAAAAAAAAAAAAGAGAGAAAATCTCTACAATGTTTTTGTTAATGGAGTATAATAAAAATATTTTTTCTTTTTTAAATAAAACTAATCGGAACAATGTATTTGCTTATTCAACTAACTATAACTGGAATTGTAGCTAAAATGTCTCATTTTTGGTTTCGTCAATTAACGTCATACACAAGTTTTTGGCGTTCATTTTAAATATACATTTTTTTGTATTGCTGTACGTCCAAAGAGAGGGAAGTTGTTTGAGAATAAGGGCTCCAGAATAAGTGCTCCAGAAAAATGTACTGACTTCATTTCACTATTCATAGTGACATTTTTTGTTTTCAATAAATACTCCATATTAACGAATACAATATTTTTATTTAAACAATGGATCCGAAGAACATGATCTGAAAAATATATAAACGAAAAAGCTACGTCACTAAAAGACAAACAAAACAAAACACAAAAAAAGAGTTTAAATGCAAGTGGACGGGCA